>NC_088226.1:58742010-59069510 GCF_036934945.1 Oncorhynchus masou masou | reverse complement strand
GTCTAACACAGCTAGATAGGACAACAAGGCTCATCTAACGTCTAATACAGCTAGATTGACGTTAGAGAAGCCTTGTTGTCCTATCTAGCTGTATTAGACGTTAGAGAAGCCTTGTTGTCCTAATACAGCTAGATAGGACAACAAGGCTCCTCTAACGTCTAATACAGCTAGATAGGACAACAAGGCTCCTCTAATGTCTAATACAGTTAGATAGGACAACAAGGCTCCTCTAATGTCTAATACAGCTAGATAGGACAACAAGGCTCCTCTAATGTCTAATACAGCTAGATAGGACAACAAGGCTCCTCTAATGTCTAATACAGCTAGATAGGACAACAAGGCTCCTCTAATGTCTAATACAGTTAGATAGGACAACAAGGCTCCTCTAACGTCTAATACAGCTAGATAGGACAACAAGGCTTCTCTAACGTCTAATACAGCTAGATAGGACAACAAGGCTCCACTAACGTCTAATACAGCTAGATAGGACAACAAGGCTCCTCTAACGTCTAATACAGCTAGATAGGACAACAAGGCTCCACTAACGTCTAATACAGCTAGATAGGACAACAAGGCTCCTCTAACGCCTAATACAGCTAGATAGGACAACAAGGCTCCTCTAATGTCTAACACAGCTAGATAGGACAACAAGGCTTCTCTAACGTCTAATTGTAACGTTCGTCGTTACAGAAAGAGAGGAGGACCAAGGTGCAGTGTGGTAAGTATTCATTATGCCTTTTAATGAAAATGAATACTCGAACAAAACAACAAAAACGCTAAACAAAACAGTCCTGTCTGGTGACATACACAAAGACAGAAAATAATCACACAATCAGGGACAACGATTGACAGCCGCCTCTGATTGAGAACCATACCAGGTCAAACACAGAAATAGCAAATCATAGAAAAACTAACATAGACAGCCCACCCAACTCACACCCTGATCATACTAAAACAAAGACATAACAAAAGAACTAAGGTCAGAACGTGACAGTACCCCCCCCCCCCAAAACCTGAACCTATAGGGGAGGGTCTGGGTCTGTGTCTGTCCGCGGTGGCGGCTCTGGCGTCCTTGTCCGCCTCTTAGCCCGCCTCCGTGGCCTCTTTAAAGCGGCGACCCTCGCCGCCGACCTCGGACTAGCCACGGGTCCCGAATAGACAGGAGATTCCGGCAGCACCGGACAGGCGGGAGCCCCCTGCAGCGAAGGGCGATTCTGGAAGCTTCTGACTGACGGGCGAATCTGGCAGCTCAGGACAGACGGGCGACTCTGGCAGCTCAGGACAGACGGGCGACTCTGGCAGCTCAGGACAGACGGGCGACTCTGGCAGCTCAGGACAGACGGGCGACTCTGGCAGCTCAGGACAGACGGGAGACTCTGGCAGCTCAGGACAGACGGGAGACTCTGGCAGCTCAGGACAGACGGGAGACTGGCAGAGCTGGGCAGAAGGAAGACTCTGGCAGAGCTGGACAGGAGGAAGACTCTGGCAGGTCAGGACAGACGGGAGACTCTGGCAGCTCAGGACAGACGGGAGACTCTGGTAGCTCAGGACAGACGGGAGACTCTGGCAGCTCAGGACAGACGGGAGACTCTGGCAGCTCAGGACAGACGGGAGACTCTGGCAGCTCAGGACAGACGGGAGAATCTGGCAGTTCAGGACAGACGGGAGACTCTGGCAGCTCAGGACAGAAGGGAGACTCTGGCAGCTCAGGACAGACGGGAGACTCTGGCAGCTCAGGACAGACGGGAGACTCTGGCAGCTCAGGACAGACGGGAGACTCTGGCAGCTCAGGACAGACGGGAGACTCTGGCAGCTCAGGACAGACGGGAGACTCTGGCAGCTCAGGACAGACGGGAGACTGGCAGAGCTGGGCAGAAGGAAGACTCTGGCAGAGCTGGACAGGAGGAAGACTCTGGCAGCTCAGGACAGACGGGAGACTCTGGCAGCTCAGGACAGATGGGAGACTCTGGCAGCTCAGGACAGACGGGAGACTCTGGCAGCTCAGGACAGACGGGAGACTCTGGCAGCTCAGGACAGTTGGGAGACTGGCAGAGCTGGGCAGAAGGAAGACTCTGGCAGAGCTGGACAGGAGGAAGACTCTGGCAGAGCTGGGCAGGAGGAAGACTGGCAGCGCTGGACAGGCGGGAGCACCTGTAGGGAGGAGACGGAGAGACAGCCTAGTGCAGGGGGCTGCTACCGGAGGACTGGTGCATGGAGGTGGCACCGGATAGACCGGACCGTGAAGGCGCACTGGAGGTCTCGAGCACAGAGCCTGCCCAACCCTACCTTGCTGAATGCTCCCCGTAGCCAGGTCAGTGCGGCGAGGTGGAATAGCCCACACTGGGCTGTGCTGGCGAACCGGGGACACCATGCGTAGGGCTGGTGCCATGTACCCCGACCCGAGGAGACGCAATGGAGACCAGATGCGCTGAGCGATGCCAAACCTAGCCCGGTCGATACGAGGCACTGCTATGTACCGTACCGGGCTATGCCTGTGCACCGGGGACACCGTGCGCCTCGCGGCATAACACGGTGCCTGCCCGGTCCCCCTCTCTCCACGGTAAGCACGGGGAGTTGGCGCAGGTCTCCTACCCTACTTCGCCACATTCCCTGTGTGCCCCCCAAGACATTTTTGGGGCTGCCTCTCGGGCTTCCAGCCGCGCTGCCTCCTCATACCATCTCCTCTCGGCTTTCGCTGCCTCTAGCTCAGCCTTGGGGCGGCGATATTCTCCAGCCTGTGCCCGGGGTCCCTTGCCGTCCAGAATCTCCTCCCATGACCAGGAGTCCTAAGATCGCTGCTGCTGCCCATTACCACTCTGCTTGGTCCTTCGGTGGTGGGTGATTCTGTAACGTTTGTTGTTGGGAGAAAGAGAGGATGACCAAGGTGCAGCGATGTAAGTATTCATTATGCCTTTTAATGAAAACGAATACTCAAACAAAACAACAAAAACGATAAACGAGAATGACACAAAACGAAACAGTCCTGTCTGGTGACAAGCTTATGGACAATGTCAAATGTGATCTAGCGAAGCACCTGAGTGACTTGGGTGCTCCATTATGCAGGTACCTTCCTGAAACGGATGACACAAACAACTGGATTCATTATTCCCTTTCTTGCTCTGTCTCCAGTCCACTTACCGATATCTGAACAACAGAGCCTCGTCGAAATTGGAACAAGCGGTTCTGTGAAAATGTAATTTAAATCAGAAGCCACTGCCAGATTTCTGGATTGGGCTGCGCTCAGAGTATCCTGCCTTGACAAATCGCACTGTTAAGATACTGATGCCCGTTGCAACCACGTACCTACACTACCGTTCAAAAGTTTGGGGTCACTTAGAAATGTCCTTGTTTTTGACAGAAAAGCGCATTTTTGTCCATTAAAATAACATCAAATTGATCAGAAATACAGTGTAGACATTGTTAATGTTGTAAATGACTATTGTAGCTGGAAATGGCACATGTTTTATGGAATATCTACATAGGTGTACAGAGGCCCATTATCAGCAACCATCACTCCAATGGCATATGGCATCACTCCAATGTTCCAATGGCATATTGTGTTAGCAAACCCAAGTGTATCATTTTAAAAGGCTAATTGATTATTATAAAACCCTTTATTTTGCAATTATGTTAGCACAGCTGAAAACTGTTGTTCTGATTAAAGAAGCAATAAAACTGGCCTTCAATGCTGTGTATTACTCCCTTCACAGAACAGCTCAAACTGGCACTAACCAGAATAGCAAAAGGAGTTGGAGGCCCCGGTACACAACTGGGCAAGAGGACAAGTACATTAGAGTGTCTCATTTGATTAACAGACGCTTCACAAGTCCTCAACTGGCAGCTTCATTAAATCGTACCCGCAAAACACAAGTCTCAACATTAACAGTGAAGAGGCGACTCCGGGATGCTGGACTTCTAGGCAGAGTTCCTCTGTCCAGTGTCTGTGTTCTTTTGCCCATCTTTAATCTTTACTTTTTATTGGACAGTCTGAAATATGGATTTTTCTTTGCAACTGCCTAGAAGGCCAGCATCCCGGAGTTGCCTCTCAACTTTTCCTTTCCTCCAGTGTCTAATACAGCATAGCGTTCCGCAAAGGACAACATAGACACTGAGATTCCTGCAGTAAGTGACACACGCGCTCTTACAAACACAGACACACATATAGCTTACTTACTTCTCGTGCTCTTCTTAGTTCTTATTTTTATTTGTCGTGTGTTTTTGTTCTACATTAAACATGTTAGTACTACATTGATAGTGATTACTGCATCGTTGGGTCTGGAGCTAGCAAATTAGGCATTTCACTGTACTGTGCACGTGACATTAACACCCCCCCCCCCACCCCCCCACACACAATAGACAATAGACCCACCCTACAGCAGTAGCCACCCTACATCAGTAGCAGCAGCCACCCTACAGCAGTAGCAGTAGCCACCCTACAGCAGTACAGTAGCAGTAGCCACCCTACAGCAGCAGCAGTAGCCACCCTACAGCAGAAGCAGTAGCCACCATACAGCAGAAGCAGTAGCCACCCTACAGCAGTAGCAGTAGCCACCCTACAGCAGTAGCAGTAGCCACCCTGCAGTAGTAGTAGTAGTAGCCACCCTACAGCAGTAGCAGAAGCCACCCTACAGCAGTAGCAGTAGCCACCCTACAGTAGTAGCAGTAGCCACCCTACAGTAGTAGCAGTAGCCACCCTACAGGAGAAGCAGTAGCCACCCTACAGGAGAAGCCAGCCCACTTCAGTGTGTCTGTGTACATGTATGTGTGTATTGGGGCATGCAAATGTGTGTGGATATGTGTGTGTCACATGAGGTTGGTGGCACCTTAACTGGGGAGAACGGGCTCATGGTAACGACTGGAGCGGAATTAGTGGAATGGTATCAAATGCATCAAACACATGGTTTCCATGGTTTCCAGGTGTTTGATGCCATTCCATTCACACCGTTTACAGCCGTTATTGTGAGCCGTCCTCCCCTCAGCAGCCTCCACTGGTGGGTGTAACGTGCATGTTTGTTAATTCATACTGTAAGGAACAACGTACATCCTAGAACACACACACAGATGTGTGTTTGTGTGTCTATCGCACACCCAGCACCACTCATACACATAACAGCAACAACATAACCAGAATGTTTCCGATTGCATGGAAAGCCCATGTCAAACAACGGCAGTAGCAAGGCAGGAACTAACTCTTAGGGTGCATTCCAAATGGCACCCATATTCCCATATTGTGCACTACTTTTGATCAGGGTGCATCAACAGTAGTGCAGTATGAAGGGAATAGGGTACCATTTGGGACACAACCTTAGACAAAGCAGCTGATTCAGAGCAGTTGGGTTAAATGCGGAAGACACATTTCGGTTGAATGCATTCAGTTGTGCAACTGACTAGGTATCCCCTTTCCCACTGGCTGCCATTATCCTTATTGCAGACATGCCAGTCCAGGCTGTAGTCAGCTGACACAGCAGCAAGGTGATGCATGTTTTGGGGCACTGAGCAAATTCTAAATTTGAAATTTGTGAGAATTTTGTTCAAATTCCAGCACGCGTTTACAGTGAACACTGACGCTGTACTATTACCGTTTTAGACAGTAGACTATTGCGGCTATTTAAGCATAATGTCGGCCTACCAACAAAACCAATGGAGCAAATCTCAAACTTTTCAAATGGAAATAGCTTCTGATTTCTGTGGTGTTCAATGCAGGCCGACATTACATGATAATTATTGAAATGTTTTTACATTATGAAGGGCTTGACATTAATGATTTTTTTTACTTGGTCTGTAATACCATGGGTCAAATAGGTGATTGTAAATTGCATTGTATTCTGTTATATGATGCACAAAACCACTTTACAAAATAAAAGTAATTATTACTACTGTACAGAGAATTAGACAATGTGTAGGCTATCCCTCTGCCTATTGGCTTATTTGCATATGTCTCAAAATAAAACATGTAGCCTACACATGTTGTGCTCTTGTAGGACGCAGTAACTCCCCATTGCTGACCTATACTTATCTATAACTGGACTAATAATGCAGAGAATATCAACAGATGTGCACATGTGCAGTCTGAACTGAACTGATCTGAAAAGAGCATTCACTCCAGGATGATTGACAGGCAGGAACGATCCCTGCCAAAATGACAGACTCAATATTTCAAAGTTAAATTTGTTTTGGTTTGTTACATTGAAAAGAGGTTGATATACTATTGATTCATCACAGAAAAAAACAAATCTATATAGTGCAAACTAACGCGGCGAACTCAGAAGTACAATCTCTTGTGTCTTTGCGAGGTCTGGCATTTCTTCTGTGAGCCACAGTGCTGGAGGAGGTGGGCGCCGCGCACGCGCGCAGTTTAGAGGGAACATTGGGGATAAAGCTATTTTATTTTTCCACAGGACAAATGCATGAACACTTTGTTTTGTGGCTAAACAGGGCTGTTGGTTTTGTAGATGGTTAAGTGTCACATTGCTAGTAGTGTAATTACGTAAGGGATAATCAATGAGGGGGCATTGCGTTCTATGGAAAATAATGAATGACGTATAAGTTGTGTTCCATGACATACTAGCTGAGTGGAACTGACCTTCCACAGAGTTGCATTATTTTCCAGAGAAGGCATAGAGCCCAGCGTTGATTATCCCTTTTATACCATGGCTAATATTTAACACATTTGATACTAGAGATGTTCATTTGCTGGTTGAAATGTGTTCAACATCCACTGAAGTAGCTAGCAAGTTTACTAGATAGCTACAGTAGTTACCAATGATAGCTGAACTAGAATGTCTGTTAGGGTGGCGTCCCATAGGGTGGTGCACAATTGGCTCAGCGCCGTCCGGGTTTGGCAGGGGTAGGCCATCATTGTAAATAAGAATTTGTTCTGAACTGACATGCCTAGTTAAATAAAGGTTACATTAAAAAATTAAAAACTGCCATGGTATAAAGCACATTATAAACTGGATGGTTCCAGCTGTGAATGCTAATTGGCTGACAGCCGTGGTATATCAGACCGTATACCATGGGTATGACAAACCTTTTTACTGCTCTAATTATGTTGATAAACTGTTTATAATAGCAATAATCTGGGGTTTGTGGTATATGGCCAATATACCATGGCTAAGGGCTTCACAAATATTTTTTTTCACCTTTATTTAACCAGGTAGGCAAGTTGAGAACAAGTTCTCATTTACAATTGCGACCTGGCCAGGATAAAGCAAAGCAGTTCGACACATACAACGACACAGAGTTACACATGGAGTAAAACAAATGTGTGTGTGTGACCATGTGTGTGTAAACAACGCCTTGTGTGGTATGGTCTGTAAGTGGTTTTTTTTTGTGTGTGTGTGTGTGTGTGTGTGTGTGTGTGTGTGTGTGTGTGTTGAGCAGGAGCTGAGCAACATGGGGGTTGGAGAGGGATTAGAAATGGAAAAACAAACAGAGGGAAACTCCAGCATTCTTTCTCTCTCCAAACTCAAGCATTCTTTCCCTCAACTCCAGGGACAAAAAACATGGAATAAAGAGGAAAGGCAAATGCACACACACACACACACACACACACACACACACACACACACACACACACACACACACACACACACACACACACACACACACACACACACAGCGAGAGAAAGAGCAAGAGAAATTTACCGGTAGATGATTAAGTATATACTGTATGATAGCAGAGCACAAAGACCTCTTATTCAGGAAAATAGTTCAACATTGTTTATCATTCTCCTGCTAAATGGGAGAGGAAGGCAAACTCTTCTCCCTAACGTCAGGACAGAAGTGTCCCTGCCCATCTCCGAAAAAGAGGATCTTAAATCAGATGTCTGAGCCCCCCCCCAAAAAAATACAATAAAAAGTGCTTTTCTTACTATTTGCCTACTTGCTGACATTGTTGGTAACTTCTTTATTGAGGAAGAATGAACTAATTATGCCTGTGACATGTGGTTGTTTTACCTAGCTATCTGTATACTAACTGTAAGTCGCTCTGGATAAGAGCGTCTGCTAATATAGACATTTTTTACATTGGAAAAGTTGAGAAGCTGTCGTTGTCTGTCAGCTCAAAATCCCTAATTCTAGGGGCCTCCCGAGTGGCGCAGCGGTCTAAGGCACTGCATCGCAGTGCTTGAGGCATCACTACAGATCCGGATTCGATCCCAGGCTGTGTCGCAGCCGGTCATGACCGGGAGACCCATGAGGCGGTGCACAATTGGCCCAGCGTCGTCCGAGTTAGGGGAGGGTTTGGCCGGCCGGGATGTCCTTGTCCCATTGCGCTCTAGTGACTCCTGTTGCGGGCCGGGCACATGCACGCTGACACAGTCGCCAGTTGTACGGTGTTTCCTCCGACACATTGGTGCGGCTGGCTGCCGGGTAGAGCGAGCAGTGTTTCAAGAAGCAGTGCGGCTTGGCAGGGTCGTGTTTTGGAGGACTCACGTCTCTCAACCTTCGCCTCTCCATACGGAATTTGCAGCGATGGGACAAGACTGTAACTACCAATTGGATAACATGAAATTGGGGAAAATGTAAATAAATAAAAATGTCCCTAATTCTGTGCGAACCCATTGCAGTTGTATGGACATGGGTCTACACATTGTGTGCAATTAGTGATGGGGGAGGGGATATATTGCAATATTATTTTTGCGCTAGTTTGCTGTACCTGCACCAAAACTCCAGTATCTACACTTGTTCTCCATCTTTTTTTAAAATAGGGAGTACATTTGTTTTCAGCACTTTTATTTCCATGACTGATCAAAACCCATTTTCTCATGGCTCTCTCTTGTCCCTCCGCAGCAGACATATGGTGAGCAATATGTTTGGAACATTGAATCACAGTAAAATCACAATAACGAATCGCAATACATTTAGAATCCTGAGAATCACAATACATATCGTATCAGCATTTAGGTATTGTGATAATATCATATTTTTGAGATCCCTGGCAATTCCCAGCCCTATGTGCAATGAACATGACGTTTAGTAATATGATGTTGTATGAGATCTCAAGGCTTGTCAACAGCCTAAATAACTGTAGCAAGGAAAAGAGGGCTGTGTGCCTCCTCCTTTCAGATAGAACAACCTCAGTGTACCCCTGTTCATTCAGTAACATTTGTCCTTAAGAATCATTGTCACATATTGTCGGACCGTCACCAAGGAAACATATTGTTTCCCTAGAACCTACTCTATATCACTAAGGTAATGTACTGAATGCTGAGCATTCTCGTTGCCAAGGTAACACATTTAATGTGGATGGAACACCACTGTCACCTAGGGAACCAATTGATTCGGCCTACCATTATACACCCTTGCTGGTAAATCAGCATGTCTGACTCTGAACATCTTGTTAAGGCAAGGAAAAGGCAACCTAGGGTAGGGTGACCAGATGTCCCCGTTTTCCGGGGACAGTCCCCGTTTTTGGTGGCCTGTCCCCGGCTGGAGCTGTCCCCGGAAATGTCCCCGTTTTTATCTGTGCGTTAAAAACAGACCGCAAAGTGAAATATTTTACTTGGCAAGAAAGACCGGGCAGCAGAGCCTACAGGTTGCGGTCTCAATCGTATTGTGCTTGTTTTGTCCAGCAGAGGGGGCTGCTCGCTATAGCAGCTTCATTCACTTTTCTTCTTCTACTGACTATTTGCTCGCGATAGTTTTAGAAAAAACTGCTGTGGAAAACTCGGCCAGAAGCTAGCAAGTGTCAGGACTCCACAACATCACCACAAACGTATTTTATATTAGCTATTAATGTTATAATGTCACAATTAATTATATAGATAGATGATCTGCTCTATAAGGTTTTAAATAGGTTATGGTAGCTAACATTAGCTATGTAGACTAAGTTAGCTAGCTAAGTTAGCTAGCTACTGTTATAGCTAGGTCAAAAAACATCCACATGTAAACATGCAGTGGACGGGCTATTTTGAAAATATGATTGTATTATATGAATGCACAATTAATTCTGAGAATATTTTTGTAGATTAAAATTTTAATGGTTTGGCATTATAATAAGTAGTGTGAAAATATTGTTAGAAGTGTTCATGCAGTGGAGAGGAAGGAGAGGAGGAAGCCTGGATAGGAAGAAGAGTGAAGGAGACAGAGGTGGAAAGGTAAGGATATGATTACAGAGCCTGCCAATTTATTATTCCAAACAATGTTTTTGAGATAAAATACAGATATGAGGCAAGCAATGGGAATCTGTTAACCAAAGTATTTGATCCAATAGTGTGCTATTTATTAATACAGATTGGAGAGGAAGGAGAAGGAAACATTAAGGGAGTAAAAAGCGTGAAGCAAGGAGGGTGTAGAAGAGTGAGGTGGAAAGGTGAAGAGAAGGAAAGGAAGACGAGTGAAGAAAAGAGGAGGAGAAAGATTGGAAGAGAAGAAAACGTTGAGAGTAAGAAGAGTGACACAAGGAGAGTGAAGAAGAGCAGACAGAGGAGATACAATGACTCTTTCCAAGAAACGGAAATGCATTTATACGCTCAGGTCAGGACGATAATGGTTCACTGCACTCTTTGTAATTCCTCTCTTTCAATTGGCAGCCGGAGAAGAACGACAGTGGTAGAACATCAGCAGACGAAAAAGCATAAAGCCTCTCTGATTGCCCGTGTTGGTATGTCCTCTGTCACCACATTCTTCAAGAAGGTAGCGCCTTCCCAAGAAGAACATGGTTTAGCTGTGCAGGAGGGTGTCTTTGCATACCACACTATGCGACACAATCATAGTTACAGATCTATGGACTGCACAGCACAACTGACACGGAAGCTTTATGAGCCAAAGTTTACATATGCTAGGACAAAATGTGACGCCATAGTGAGTAACGTGTCAGCACCATGGGCAACTACTTTGGTAACACAGGACCTAGACCAGGTTGAATTTGTGTCCCTGTCCATTGATGTGTCCAATCATGGACATGTAAAGCTGCTGCCAATAGTAGTCAGATATTGTAAGATATATGATGGCAGCACATCTGTGGAAACAAAACTTCTTGATTTTGTTGAATTGAATGGAGAAACAGCAGAGAAAATTGCAGATGAGGTCCTGGTGGTCATCCAAAAATGTAACCTGGAAAACATTCTCTGCCGACAACAAATACCAACTTTGGAGGACTGAATAGGCTGGGGAGGGTCAATGTCCATACCAAAGTTAAAAATGCTCTGCAGCGGGAGGTGATTGGCTTAGGCTGTCCTGCCCACATCATTCATAACACGGCCAGAACAGCTTTGGATATGATGTTGAGTACCTGCTCACAAAGATATTTGGAATATGTTCATATTTTCACCGTCAGAGTAGAAAGACTGAAGGGCTTTTGTGAGTTTGTTGGCCAGGAGTACCATAACATTTTAGGACACAGCAATGTTCGCTGGATGTCCATGCTCCCTGTTCTAGAAAGAGTGCTGAAAATGTGCCATTGAAATCCTTTTTTATTTCTGAAGACAAATGCCCTGTTGTCCTGTGAACAATGTTCGAAGATCCACTGACTGAACTTTGGCTGGCATTTGTCCATGGAAACCTGACCGTATTCAGTGACACGATCAAGATGCTTGAAGGCCAGGACGGCTGTGCTGTGGAGTCCACTGCAATTCTGAGAAACGTTGAGGCAAAATTGACTGATGACAACTTCATTCCAGTTTTGGTCAGAGGACTTCTGAGAGAGCTAGAGGAAAATGGAGACATGTCTAAAGAGAGCTTTCTCAAAACATCCTAATCATTCTTCACTACGGCTGTGAACTACTTGCATGGGGAAAGCACACAGATAATCTAAAATATGTACATTGTCTCCTTTTAAAAAGGCAACCTCTGTGTGAAGAGATCCAGAAGGCAGCAGGCACACTGCAGAAAAAATGCCCCAATGTGACCATCAATGAGGATGCATTGTGTGATGAGGTTACTGGCCTGCAAGAGTTCCTAAAGGGGATTGCTTGAAGAATGGAAAGTATCTGAGACACCGCTGAGTCAGAGATGGAGCACGGTGGTTACCGACTTCAAAGAGAACGACATCCCACACAACCTGGCTAGATTAGCGTCTGTTGTCATGTGCTTACCTGGAAGTAAGGCACTAGTCGAGAGAGTGTTCTCCCAAATGAATGATATTTGGACAGTAGCAAGAAATGGGTTCACTGTTCCTACCATCAAGGCCATGCTTATTGTGAAGATAAACTTCAACCTCCCCTGCCAGGAGTTCATGGAGAAGCTGGCCAAAGACAGAGCAATCCTGAAGAAAATACATTCTTCTGAGAAATATACAGATTAGGTTGGTATAAGTACGGTGCCTTGCAAAAGTTTTCGGCCCCCTTGAACTTTGCGACCTTTTGCCACATTTCAGGCTTCAAACATAAAGATATAAAACTGTTTTTTTTTGTGAAGAATCAACAACAAGTGGGACACAATCATGAAGTGGAACAACATTTATTGGATATTTCAAACTTTTTTAACAAATCAAAAACTGAAAAATTGGGCGTGCAAAATTATTCAGCCCCCTTAAGTTAATACTTACACCTTTTGCTGCGATTACAGCTGTAAGTCGCTTGGGGTATGTCTCTATCAGTTTTGCACATCGAGAGACTGACATTTTTTCCCATTCCTCCTTGCAAAACAGCTCGAGCTCAGTGAGGTTGGATGGAGAGCATTTGTGAACAGCAGTTTTCAGTTCTTTCCACAGATTCTCGATTGGATTCAGGTCTGGACTTTGACTTGGCCATTCTAACACCTGGATATGTTTATTTTTGAACCATTCCATTGTAGATTTTGCTTTATGTTTTGGATCATTGTCTTGTTGGAAGACAAATCTCCGTCCCAGTCTCAGGTCTTTTGCAGACTCCATCAGGTTTTCTTCCAGAATGGTCCTGTATTTGGCTCCATCCATCTTCCCATCAATTTTAACCATCTTCCCTGTCCCTGCTGAAGAAAAGCAGGCCCAAACCATGATGCTGCCACCACCATGTTTGACAGTGGAGATGGTGTGTTCAGGGTGATGATCTGTGTTGCTTTTACGCCAAACATAACGTTTTGCATTGTTGCCAAAAAGTTCAATTTTGGTTTCATCTGACCAGAGCACCTTCTTCCACATGTTTGGTGTGTCTCCCAGGTGGCTTGTGGCAAACTTTAAACAACACTTTTATGGATATCTTTAAGAAATGGCTTTCTTCTTGCCACTCTTCCATAAAGGCCAGATTTGTGCAATATACGACTGATTGTTGTCCTATGGACAGAGTCCCACCTCAGCTGTAGATCTCTGCAGTTCATCCAGAGTCATCATGGGCCTCTTGGCTGCATCTCTGATCAGTCTTCTCCTTGTATGAGCTGAATGTTTAGAGGGACGGCCAGGTCTTGGTAGATTTGCAGTGGTCTGATACTCCTTCCATTTCAATATTATCGCTTGCACAGTGCTCCTTGGGATGTTTAAAGCTTGGGAAATCTTTTTGTATCCAAATCCGGCTTTAAACTTCTTCACAACAGTATCTCGGACCTGCCTGGTGTGTTCCTTGTTCTTCATGATGCTCTCTGCGCTTTTAACGGACCTCTGAGACTATCACAGTGCAGGTGCATTTATACGGAGACTTGATTACACACAGGTGGATTGTATTTATCATCATTAGTCATTTAGGTCAACATTGGATCATTCAGAGATCCTCACCCGAACTTCTGGAGAGAGTTTGCTGCACTGAAAGTAAAGGGGCTGAATAATTTTGCATGCCCAATTTTTCAGTTTTTGATTTGTTAAAAAAGTTTGAAATATCCAATAAATGTCGTTCCACTTCATGATTGTGTCCCACTTGTTGTTGATTCTTCACAAAAAAATACAGTTTTATATCTTTATGTTTGAAGCCTGAAATGTGGCAAAATGTCGCAAAGTTCAAGGGGGCCGAATACTTTCGCAAGGCACTGTATATTATATAGTTACCAATCTCATCAGCATCTTATTTCTTTATTATGTTAAGTATTTCACATATACTATTGTCTGTTTTTTCACTTTTGCTCATGTTCTCTTCTGCTCTTATTCTACCCAGACTACCAGGACCACTGAATGGCTGTTCAGATTGGACAGTTCTGTCTTGTCTGTAGTGTTTCTGTAATATAGTTGTTTTCTCTATCACAATGTGCCTGTTACACTAAATACATGAAACCGGAATTGTCCCCCTTTTTTATTTCATAGATAATAACATTGGATATTTTAATGATATATTAACCACTGAACTGGAAATGTCCCCGGTTTTCATTTCAGAAATGTGATCACCTTAACCTAGGGGTTACTGAACACACTGATGCGCTAACTGAACACACTGATGTCACCTAGTAGGTAATATCATAGAAACAGGGAATATGGATTATATTTCTATCGGTAACACAGATCACATAATTCAGTGAATTATAGGATCTACATTATACAGGTAACACTGATACCTGAACACAACTGTAAGTAAACTATGGAATGTCGCTGTCATCTCCATTACGACTGTCCACTCAGTGAATACCAGCCTCTCTCTGTCAGAACCAAAACTTTATCCCATTCCCCTGGTAATAGGCTACCACTCTCTCTTTTACTGATTCATCATCATCCCTCTCTGTCCATATCTCTCCATCTGTATCAGTCTCTCCCAGCAGCAGGCCAGCTGACTCATTCGCTCCTCTCCTCCTGTATGTCTGCTCCTCACATGCCAAGGAAGAGAGATCTCACTGCTATTTCAGTCTGTGGCCTGCCTGCCTGACGTCACACAGCACTGCCCCCACACTGTCCACACCTGCCATGATGAATCTGTACATTACCACTTACAGTTGAAGTCAGAACTTTACATACACCTTAGCCGAATACATTTAAACTCAGTTTTTCACAATTCCTGAAATTTAATCCTAGTAAAAATTCCCTTAGGTCAGTTAGGACCACCATTTTATTTTAAGAATGTGAAATGTCAGAATAATAGTTGAGAGAGAATGATTTATTTCAGCTTTTATTACTTTCATCACATTCCCAGTGGGTCAGACGTTTACATACACTCAATCAGTATTTTGTAGCATTGCCTTTAAATTGTTTAACTTGGGTAAAACGATTCGGGTAGCCTTCCACAAGCTTCCCACAATAAGTTGGGTGAATTTTGGCTCATTCCTCCTGACAGAGCTGGTGTAACTGAGTCAGGTTTGTAGGCCTCCTTGCTTGCACACACCTTTTCAGTTCTGCCCACACATTTTCTATAGGATTGAGGTCAGGGCTTTGTGATGGCCACTCCAAAACCTTGACTTTATTGTCTTTAAGCCATTTTGCCACAACTTTGGAAGTATGCTTGGGGTCATTGTCCATTTGGAAGACCCATTTGCGACCAAGCTTCAACTTCCTGACTGATGTCTTGAGATGTTGCTTCAATATATCCACATAATTTTCCTTTCTCATGACGCCATCTATTTTGTGAAGTGCACCAGTCCCTCCTACAGCAAAGCACCCAAACAACATGATGCTGTCACCCCCGTGCTTCACGTTTGGGATGGTGTTCTTTTGCTTGCAAGTCTCTGCCTTTTTCCTCCAAACATAAAAATGGTCATTATGGCCAAACTGTTCTATTTTTGTTTCATCAGACCAGGGGACATTTCTCCAAAAAGTACGATCTTTGTCTCCATGTGCAGTTGCAAACCGTAGTCTGGCTTTTTTTATGGCAGTTTTGGAGCAGTAGCTTCTTCCTTGCTGAGCGGCCTTTCAGGTTATGTCGATATAGGACTCGTTTTACTGTGCATATAGATACTATTGTACCTGTTTCCTCCAGTATCTTCACAAGGTCCTTTGCTGTTGTTCTGGGATTGATTTGCACTTTTCGCACCAAAGTACGTTCTTCTCTAGGAGACCGAACGCGTCTCCTTCCTGAGCGGTATGACAGCTGGGTGGTCCCATGGTGTTTATACTTGCGTACTATTGTTTGTACAGATGAAGGTGGTACCTTCAGACGTTTGGAAATTGCTCCCAAGGATAAACTAGACTTGTGGAAGTCTCCAATTGTTTTTCTGAGGTCTTGGCTGATTACTTTGGATTTTCCCATGATGTCAAGCAAAGAGGTACTGAGTTTGAAGGTAGGCCTTGAAATACATCCACAGGTACACCTCCAATTGACTCAAATTATGTCAATTAGCCTATCAGAAGCTTCTAAAGCTGTGACATCATATTCAGGAATTTTTCAAGCTGTTTAAAATACACAGTCAACTTAGTGTATGTAAACTTCTGACCCACTGGAATTGTGATACAGTGAATTATAAGTGAAATAATCTGTCTGTAAACAATTGTTGGAAAATGACTTGTGTCATGCACAAAGTAGATGTCCTAACCGACTTGCCATTACTATAGATTGTTACTAAGAAATTTTTGGAGTGGTTGAAAATTTAGTTTAATTGACTCCAACCTAAGTATATGTAAACTTCCGACTTCAACTGTACCTCCCGCACAATTATGGATCTTAGGCTACAATGCATTACCATAAATCTACCATTACGAGTCTGTAGTGCAATATATTACTGTCCACACACCTAGCCCGCCATTTTGGCTCTCTCTGTGTACAATACATAAAAATAACCTCAGCCCTGCCATTAGAATATACTGTCCATCATCACTATGCATCAACTTTGGTGCAGACCATTATACTACTCTTCCCCTAACCAACTAAACACACCAACCTGGCTATTACAATAACCTCTGTTAATTCAATACCACAGGGAAAAAAACACCATGGCTTGTTGACTTCAGAGAGATCATGGAGATGAGAGAGAGTGGGTTGTTTTGCAGACAAATCAATGTATAGTATTCATAGGTTGCACCTCTGTCACATCATGCCATTGTTATGAATGTCCTCAAGCCTCCCTCTCCCGGCGGCCCAATAATGGTGCCCTAAAGTCGTGATAAAGCCCAGTCATTCTGAACGCAGGCTAAAGACTGTTAAATATAAATTACACTATAGTGCCTGGAAATACGATGACATTGCTAAAGTGGTCAAATATTTCGTAGGAAACAACTTTGCCAGCATTATCATGTTGTCTAATTTACTTTAGACAGATAGCACCGTTGTCATTAGCGAGTAAAGTTTGTTAAAAAAGCTAGCAATGTTAGCTAGCAAAAAAAAATCTTAGATAAATAGCTTACTTTATACTGCTTCTTAAGTCAATCTGGCGACATCAAAGTGATGACAAAAGGTTTTCCTACGAATAACTAGTCTCCTATTGAATGCAATGCCAAGCCACTGTAATGCATTTCTGATTAGATCTTCATCAGCGCTCATTGACAATGCATTGAGTAGAATGATAAGTCGGGCATCAGTGCAAAACGAACATTCAAAACAATATTGTGACGAAACATGCAAACCATGAATAGGCCCAGTTCATACTGTACTGCCACTATAGAGTACACAAAACACAGACAGAAAAATGTATATAAGAACACACACACCAGCTCTATGCTGCAGGGCTCAGTGCACACATGTCAATAGCTGCTGATGAGACTGTTACTCTATTTTCCAATGGGCAGCCAATAGATACTGTACTACATGTTGCACGACACTGACCTACACACTACTACACACAAAAGCATACACGCAAAGCAAACATCATCACTTAATGCACACTCCCATTATACTGTATCTAGCTCTCACACTCCCATTATACTGTATCTAGCTCTCACACTCCCATTATACTGTATCTAGCTCCCACACTCCCATTACACTGTATCTAGCTCCCACCCCCATTATACTGTATCTAGCTCCCACACTCCCATTATACTGTATCTAGCTCCCACACTCCCATTATACTGTATCTAGCTCCCACCCCCATGATACTGTATCTAGCTCTCACACTCCCATTACACTGTATCTAGCTCCCACCCCCATTATACTGTATCTAGCTCCCACACTCCCATTATACTGTATCTAGCTCCCACCCCCATGATACTGTATCTAGCTCCCACACTCCCATTATACTGTATCTAGCTCTCACACTCCCATTATACTGTATCTAGCTCCCACACTCCCATTACACTGTATCTAGCTCCCACCCCCATGATACTGTATCTAGCTCCCACACTCCCATTACACTGTATCTAGCTCTCACACTCCCATTATACTGTATTTAGCTCTCACACTCCCATTATACTGTATCTAGCTCTCACACTCCCATTATACTGTATTTAGCTCTCACACTCCCATTACACTGTATCTAGCTCCCACCCCCATGATACTGTATCTAGCTCCCACACTCCCATTACACTGTATCTAGCTCTCACACTCCCATTATACTGTATTTAGCTCTCACACTCCCATTATACTGTATCTAGCTCTCACACTCCCATTATACTGTATTTAGCTCTCACACTCCCATTATACTGTATCTAGCTCTCACACTCCCATTATACTGTATTTAGCTCTCACACTCCCATTATACTGTATCTAGCTCCCACACTCCCATTATACTGGAGTGCCAGGGTAGCCTAGTGGTTAGAGCGTTGGGCTAGTAACCGGAAGGTTGCAAGTTCAAATCCCCGAGCTGACAAGGTACAAATCTGTCGTTTTGCCCCTGAACAGGCAGTTAACCCACTGTTCCTAGGCCGTCATTGAAAATAAGAATTTGTTCTGAACTGACTTGCCTAGTAAAATAAAGGTTAAAAAAAATACTGTATCTAGCTCTAATGCAGGAGTAGCAATGCTTTTTTTTATGACATCATGAATGAATCAAACTGGCCTGAGCCCATAGAAATAAGAATGAAGGTCTGAGCCAGTCATCAGGCTGTCACTCATCACTCATCAGGCTGTCACTCATGTACCAGGCACGGCCAGCAACAACAACAACCGCTTAAACCGGGACTCACTCTTTTCACCCCACTTCGATACAAAGTTATTTTTTCGTAGCAGGTTAGGAGAGCATTTTCGCTAACCCTTTTTCTAACCTTAACTGTCTCCTAACCTGCTACGTAAACTGCTATGAAAAAGTTGGATCAGTATCCAAGTGGCGTGAAAAGAGTGTTTCCCTAAACCTGTGGTATCCTATCACCCTCACTATCATCAATAGCCTAGCGATGACAACATGGACACGACAACAGGGACACATCAAAAGTGACAGGCTCGTTGTGCTGGAAGGACAGCAACCGTAATCTGCACACTCTGTGGAGAGAACACTTTTTGTAAAACACAGACACGTCCGATAGAAAGAGAGCAGTCACACATAGCATCCCGTTCATAAAGCTAGTAGGCCCCCAATCATAACAAAAACACAACCATTCAGCATTTCCAAATCGAAACAACTTTATCAAAGGAACTGGTGATCTAAGATTTAAACGCAACAATGTTTCCCACACATCAGTTTCAAAGAGTTAACCGCAAGAGAGCTGCCACAAACAGTGACACTCACCAAAGAGGATCATTTGTATGTTAACTTCTTGTTCAAAGGTTCATCTTGAAGGGAGAAATGAACAAATCAGCAGAAACATCCTCCTTGATAACACTTGTGGCTGCAGCTGCCGCACAATATCTACAACAAAAGTTAGCTCGAGCGAACAGGCTACAGGAGCGAGGTGTCTATGCCTTCCAGAAGGCGGAAGTGTAAAAAAATAAATATTGTCAAAACAATCCTACCCATTGGAAGTCAAAATGTGATGTGTTGATTTCCCCCCAAATTCTGCCCTAATACAGTTGAATGGCAGATGCCTTCTGTCTAGCTTCTGAGGGCGTAGCCAATGGCTGACTTCTGAGGGCGTAGCCAATGGCTGACTTCTGAGGGCGTAGCCAATGGCTGACTTCTGAGGGCGTAGCCAATGGCTGACTTCTGAGGGAGTAGCCAATGGCTGACGTCTGAGGGCGTAGCCAATGGCTGATGTCTGAGGGCGTAGCCAATGGCTGACTTCTGAGGGAGTAGCCAATGGCTGACGTCTGAGGGCGTAGCCAATGGCTGACTTCTGAGGGAGTAGCCAATGGCTGACGTCTGAGGGCGTAGCCAATGGCTGACTTCTGAGGGAGTAGCCAATGGCTGACGTCTGAGGGCGTAGCCAATGGCTGACTTCTGAGGGAGTAGCCAATGGCTGACGTCTGAGGGAGTAGCCAATGGCTGACTTCTGAGGGAGTAGCCAATGGCTGACGTCTGAGGGAGTAGCCAATGGCTGACTTCTGAGGGAGCAGCCAATGGCTGACGTCTGAGGGAGTAGCCAATGGCTGACTTCTGAGGGAGTAGCCAATGGCTGACTTCTGAGGGAGTAGCCAATGGCTGACTTAGCGAGCTAGATTTTTCTCGCCAGAAACCACCAAATAAAAATCCTGATTGGATATTTTTTCCCTTCACTGTTAACCCCATAGAAAAAAGAATGAATAGAACGAGCTTGGAACCTGTAACCCTGGCAATTTGACTTGTAAAATCATGGGTACACTCGCAGTGGCTTCCTGGTATTGTCAACTAATAATTTCCATGCTAATGTAGAATGTTTATTCAGATGATGCTAACTGATGCAATATAATGTATTCTTTGTAATGTCATTTGAGTTGATTGAACAAATCACAGCACAGATTGATAAACATAATTTTGGGGGGTATTTTTCTTAAAACTGCATTGTTTTTTAAGGGCTTGTATATAAGCACTTCACGGTAAGGTCTACACTAGTTGTATTTGGCACATGTGACAAATAAAATTTGATTTGATGGTTACACTTCCTGATTTGACTTCCTGCTTTGCTCCTATGGGTACACTTCCTGCTTTGACTTCCTGCTTTGCTTCTATGGGTACACTTCCTGCTTTGCTCCTATGGGTCCACTTCCTGCTTTGCTCCTATGGGTCCACTTCCTGCTTTGCTCCTATGGGTACACTCACAATGGCCACCAGTCCATCCATTATGCCACCACTGACTTGAATGGGGACGCCTGTTCTATTCATTCTTGTTTCTATGGTTAACCCTTCTCTTTCCAACACAAACTAAAGATGAAATAAGAATAGCATTTAAATTACAGAAAATTACAGAAAAAATTAAATAGAAATTAAAACAACATGTATATTTTAATTGTATAAATCCTTAGGCCTTCTCTGAAGGTGTAGAAGGCCCTTACGATTCCCCATTGATAAAATGCAAGTGTGTGTGATGTTTACTACACAGGATGTGTGTGTGATGTTTACTACACAGGATGTGTGTGATGTTTACTAAGCAGGATGTGTGTGTGATGTTTACTACACATGATGTGTGTGTAGTGTTTACTACACAGGAAGTGTGTGATGTTTACTACACATGATGTGTGTGTAATGTTTACTACACAGGATTGTGTGTCTGATGTGTACTACACAGGGTGTGTGTGGTGTTTACTACACAGGATGTGTGTGATGTTTACTACACAGGATGTGTGTGATGTCTACCTCCTGCACATGCATTGCTAAACATCAAGACATTAGCCTTGGCTGTGATCGTGTGATGTGCCCACAAACAACCCTGAATAGTTACAGTATAATATCTGCATTCCTCCATTTATACTGTATCAAAACACATCACATAGGAACAGTATCCAGCTGCAGCATAACACTAGTGAATAACTCGTCTCCACTCAACCACGCACACAGTCTCTTCACAGAGTCATCCAGTGATGTCAAACGGAGCCATGGCCATTGTGGAGGTCTGTTACTCCCACGCTGGTAAGAGGAGGAAGACTGCTGCATGCTGGACTGGCTCTCGAAGAGAAACACAGTAGCCTGGGCTGCTCTTAGTGTGTCTCATGGAATTCTACTCACAACACAATAACCCCCTGGGTGTTTAAAGTTTGTGTTATGGTTGTGTAAAAAGCTAAACATTTGAACAGTGAATTTTGTTAAAGTGTTGGATGAGGTTTTAGGGTAAATGTATTCGTGACGTCATTGTAACAAAATGGAGGCAACATCCCCACCAAACAATGTTGTTTTCCCATTGTGAATGTGTTTTATCATGTGGTCACATGCTGCTGGACTTTAATAGACTGGGTTGGCCAAGCAGAGAGGGTCAGGCCCAGAATTCCAAGCCCAGTCACGTGGTGCCCTTTCACCTAACTGCTAATGGCCCTGCCTACCACGCATCAGACCTCACGTGACCACACACAAACACCGTGTGTGCCGCTGCTATATACATATAGGGGAAACACTGATTACCTACAGTATGAACTTATTCATGTCTAACTTAGATGGACATTATTACTACTGAATGGTGGGAGTAGAGATGAAAGGTCTGGGAAAGTTGTTCCACCATGCAGAGGCTCTGTTTCTACTCTCTATGTATCTGTTTCTACTCTCTATGTCTCTGTTTCTACTCTCTATGTATCTGTTTCTACTCTCTATGTATCTGTTTCTACTCTCTATGTCTCTGTTTCTACTCTCTATGTCTCTGTTTCTACTCTCTATATCTGTTTCTACTCTCTATGTCTCTGTTTCTACTCTCTATGTCTCTGTTTCTACTCTCTATGTATCTGTTTCTACTCTCTATGTCTCTGTTTCTACTCTCTATGTCTCTGTTTCTACTCTCTATGTCTCTGTTTCTACTCTCTATGTATCTGTTTCTACTCTCTATGTCTCTGTTTCTACTCTCTATGTATCTGTTTTTACTCCGAATCACAACTCAACCAACCATGCGCATCCAACCCGGAAGCCAGAAGCACCAATGTGTCGGAGGAAACACAGTGCACCTGGCGACCTGGTTAGCGTGCACTGCGCCCGGCCCGCCCCTGGAGTCGCTAGTGCGCGATGAGACAAGGATATCCCTACCGGCCAAACCCTCCCTAACCCGGACGACGCTAGACCAATTGTGCGTCGTCCCACGGACATCCCGGTCGCGGCCGGCTGAGACAGAGCCAGCCGCGACCAGAGTCTCTCGTGGCACAGCTAACATTGTGATGCAGTGCCCTAGACCACTGCACCACCTGGGAGGCCCCTTTAGGTGCAATCTTACTGGCAGCAATATCCTTGCATGTGAAGCCCTTTTTTGTGCAAAGCAATGATGACGGCACATGTTTCCTTGCAGGTAACCATGATTGACAGAGGAAAAACAATGATTCCATGCACCACCCTCTTGAAGCTTCCAGTCTGTTATTCGAACTCAATCAGCATGACATAGTGATCTCCAGCATTGTCCTCGTCAACACTTACACCTGTGTTAACGAGAGAATCACTGACATGATGTCAGCTGATCCTTTTGTGGCAGGGCTGAAATGCAGTGGAAATGTTTTTGGGTGATTCAGTTCATTTGCAATTGCAAAGAGGGACATTGCAATTAATTGCAATTCATCTGATCACTCAAGTTCTCTCACGTCACCCCGCTCCTCCGCTCTCTCCACTGGCTTCCAGTTGAAGCTCGCATCCGCTACAAGACCATGGTGCTTGAATACGGAGCTGTGAGGGGAACGGCACCGCAGTACCTCCAGGCTCTGATCAGGCCCTACACCCAAACAAGGGCACTGCGTTCATCCACCTCTGGCCTGCTCGCCTCCCTACCACTGAGGAAGTACAGTTCCCGCTCAGCCCAGTCAAAACTGTTCGCTGCTCTGGCCCCCCAATGGTGGAACAAACACCCTCACGACGCCAGGACAGCGGAGTCAATCACCACCTTCCGGAGAAACCTGAAACCCCACCTCTTTAAGGAATACCTAGGATAGGATAAAGTAATCCTTCTCACCCCCCCCCCCTTAAATGATTTAGATGCACTATTGTAAAGTGGCTGTTCCACTGGATGTCATAAGGTGAATTCACCAATTTGTAAGTCGCTCTGGATAAGAGCGTCTGCCAAATGTAAATGTTAAATGTAGTCACTTTTACCCCTACCTACATGTACATAATATTACCTCAATTACCTCGTACCCCCAGCACATTGACTCAGTACCAGTACTCCTTGTATAGTATAGTATCGTTACTGTTATTTATTGTGTGCGCAAATATTCTTACATTTTACCTCTGTATTGTTGTAAACAAGCTTTTCACGGTAAAGTCTACACCGTTGTATTCGGCGCATGTGGCAAATAAAATGATATTTCATTTTGATATTCTAGCTGGTTGTTAGATATGGTACGTGTATGACTAACTCCACCATCACCACCGGCATAACCTCTAGCACCACCCCCTCATCCATCATCCTCACCGGCACTACCGGCATAACCTCTAGCACCACCCCCTCATCCATCATCCTCACCGGCACTACCGGCATAACCTCTAGCACCACCCCCTCATCCATCACCCCCACCGGCACTACCGGCATAACCTCTAGCACCACCCCCTCATCCATCACCCCCACCATAACCTCTAGCACCACCTCCACTACCACCCCCTCATCCATCACCCCCACCATAACCTCTAGCACCACCTCCACTACCACCCCCTCATCCATCACCCCCACCATAACATCCAGCACCACCTCCACTACCACCCCCTCATCCATCACCCCCACCATAACCTCTAGCACCACCTCCACTACCACCCCCTCATCCATCACCCCCACCATAACCTCTAGCACCACCTCCACTACCACCCCCTCATCCATCACCCCCACCGGCACTACCGGCATAACCTCTA
Organism: Oncorhynchus masou masou; assembly: GCF_036934945.1. NCBI lineage: Eukaryota > Metazoa > Chordata > Actinopteri > Salmoniformes > Salmonidae > Oncorhynchus > Oncorhynchus masou. Next base: position 59,045,006 of record NC_088226.1, on the reverse strand, counting down.
TCACCACCTCCTCATCCATCACCCCCACCGGCACTACCGGCATAACCTCTAGCACCACCTCCACTACCACCCCCTCATCCATCACCCCCACCATAACCTCTAGAACCACCTCCACTACCACCCCCTATCCATCACTCCCACCGGCACTACCGGCATAACCTCTATCACCACCTCCTCATCCATCACCTCCACCGGCATAACCTCTAGCACCACCTCCACTACCACCCCCTCATCCATCACCCCCACCGGCACCACCATCACTTCCAGCATAACCTCTAGCACCACCTCCACTACCACCCCCTCACCATCACCCCACCGGCACTACCGGCATAACCTCTAGCACCACCTCCACTACCACCCCCTCATCCATCACCCCCACCATAACATCCAGCACCACCTCCACTACCACCCCCTCATCCATCACCCCCACCATAACCTCTAGCACCACCTCCACTACCACCCCCTCATCCATCATCCCCACCGGCACTACCGGCATAACCTCTAGCACCACCTCCACTACCACCCCCTCATCCATCACCCCCACCATAACCTCTAGCACCACCTCCACTACCACCCCCTCATCCATCACCCCCACCGGCACTACCGGCATAACCTCTATCACCACCTCCTCATCCATCACCCCCACCGGCATAACCTCTAGCACCACCTCCACTACCACCCCCTCATCCATCACCCCCACCACAACCTCTAGCACCACCTCCACTACCACCCCCTCATCCATCACCCCCACCGGCACTACCGGCATAACCTCTATCACCACCTCCTCATCCATCACCTCCACCGGCATAACCTCTAGCACCACCTCCACTACCACCCCCTCATCCATCACCCCCACCGGCACCACCATCACTTCCAGCATAACCTCTAGCACCACCTCCACTACCACCCCCTCACCATCACCCCACCGGCACTACCGGCATAACCTCTAGCGCCACCTCCACTACCACCCCCTCATCCATCACCCCCACCGGAGCCACCGGCATAACCTCTAGCACCACCTCCACTACCACCCCCTCATCCATCACCCCCACCGGAGCCACCGGCATAACCTCTACCACCACCTCCACTACCACCCCCTCATCCATCACGCCCACCGGCACCACCATCTCTTCCGGCACGACCTCTAGCACCACCTCCACTACCACCCCCTCATCCATCACGCCCACCGGCACCACCATCTCTTCCGGCACAACCTCTACCACCACCTCCACTACCACCCCCTCATCCATCACCCCCACCGGCATAAACTCTAGCACCACCTCCACTACCACCCCCCCATCCATCACACCCACCGGCACCACCATCTCTTCCGGCACAACCTCTAGCACCACCTCCACTACCACCCCCTCATCCATCACCCCCACCGGCACCACCATCACTTCCAGCATAATCTCTAGCACCACCTCCACTACCACCCCCTCATCCATCACCCCCACCGGCACCACCATCACTTCCAGCATAACCTCTAGCACCACCTCCACTACCACCCCCTCATCCATCACCCCCACCGGCACTACCGGCATAACCTCTAGCACCACCTCCACTACCACCCCCTCATCCCTCACCCCCACAGGCACCACCATCACTTCCAGCATAACCTCTAGCACCACCTCCACTACCACCCCCTCATTCATCACCCCCACCGGAGCCACCGGCATAACCTCTACCACCACCTCCACTACCACCCCCTCATCCATCACGCCCACCGGCACCACCATCTCTTCCGGCACAACCTCTAGCACCACCTCCACTACCACCCCCTCATCCATCACGCCCACCGTCACCACCATCTCTTCCGGCACAACCTCTAGCACCACCTCCACTACCACCCCCTCATCCATCACCCCCACCGGCACCACCATCTCTTCCGGCACAACCTCTAGCACCACCTCCACTAACACCCCCTCATCCATCACCCCCACCGGCATCACCTTCACTGGCACCACCATCACCACCACCACCTCCGCTACCACCTTCACCTTCACCACCAGTACCTGAAATCCAGTCAGGTGTAAGAGAACCTCAGATGACAAAGAGAAAAGAGAGAAACTAAAAGAATGACAGGAAGAGAAGTGAGAGATATTTTATTTATATTTATTTATTTGTATTTAACCTTTATTTAACTAGACAAGTCAGTTAAGAACAAATTATTATTTACAACGACAGTCTACCAAAAGGCCTCCTGACGGGACGGGGGCTGGGATTAAAAATGAAATACAATATAAATATAGGACAAAACACACATCACGACAAGAGAGACAACACCACACTATATAAAGAGAGACCTAAGTCAACAACACAGCATGGTAGCAACACATCATAAAAACAACATGGTAGCAACACAACATAAAAACAATATTGTAGCAACTCATCATAAAAACAGCATGGTAGCACCACATCATAAAAACAACATGGTAGCATCACAACATAAAAACAACATGGTAGAAACACATCATAAAAACAGCAAGGTAGCAACACAACATAAAAACAACATGGTAGCAACACATCATAAAAACAGCATGGTAGCAGCACATCATAAAAACAAGATGGTAGCAACACAACATAAAAACAGCATGGTAGCAACAAAACATAAAAACAGCATGGTAGCAGGACATCATAAAAACAACATGGTAGCAACACAACATGAAAACAACATGGTAGCAACACATTATAAAAACAACATGGTAGCAGGACATCATAAAAACAACATTGTAGCAACACAACATAAAAACAAAATGGTAGCAACACAGCATAAAAACAACATGGTAGCAACACAACATAAAAACAGCATGGTAGCAGCACATCATAAAAACAACATGGTAACAGCACAACATGAAAACAACATGGTAGCAACACAACATAAAAACAACATGGTAGCAACACATCATAAAAACAGCATGGTAGCAGCACATCATAAAAACAAGATGGTAGCAACACAACATAAAAACAACATGGTAGCAACACAACATAAAAACAGCATGGTAGCAGGACATCATAAAAACAACATGGTAGCAACACAACATGAAAACAACATGGTAGCAACACAACATAAAAACAACATTGTAGCAGCACAACATGGTAGCAGCACAAAACATGGTACAAACATTATTGGGCACAGACAACAGCACAAAGGGCAAGAAGGTAGAGACAAAAATACATCACGCAAAGCAGCCACAACTGTCAGTAAGAGTGTCCATGATTGAGTCTTTGAATGAAGAGATTGAGATAAAACTGTCCAGTTTGAGTGTTTGTTGCAGCTCGTTCCAGTCGCTAGCTGCAGCGAACTGAAAAGACGAGTGACCTAGGGATGTGTGTGCTTTGGGGACCTTTAACAGAATGTGACTGGAAGAAATGGGTGCTGTATGTGGAGGATGAGGCTGCAGTAGACATCTCAGATATGGGGAGTGAGGCCTAAGAGGGTTTTATAAATAAGCATCAACCAGTGGGTCTTGCGACTGATATACAGAGATGACAAGTTTACCGAAGAGCATAGAGTGCAGTGATGTGTCCTATAAGGAGCATTGGTGGCAAATCTGATGGACGAATGGTAAAGAACATCTAGCCACTCGAGAGCACCCTTCTAGCATGAAGAGGAGAGAGGAGAGTGAAAGAGAGAGAGCGTGAGAGAGAGAAAGAGACACAGAGAGAGAGGGACAGAGACAGAGAGAGATAGAAAGACAGACAGAGAGAGATAGAAAGACAGACAGAGAGATAGAAAGACAGACAGAGAGATAGAAAGACAGACAGAAAGAGATAGAAAGAGAGAGACAGAGAGACCGAGAGAGAGACAGAGAGAGAGTAGACTAACACACACAAACTAACCATTTCAAGTACAGCAGAAGGGGAGGGAAGAGGGAATAGTTTGGATGATCACGATGCCAGACCTTTATAATTATAAGAGTAACAGGCAGATGCCAAAATATATTTACAAACGTGATTCTTCATAGCGTGATCATAACATGGACAGAGCCAATGAGAAATCATTTATAGACAATTGAACAATTGAGGTTGGATATATGACTGTGCTGTGTAAGGAAGGCCTTGCCACATAGTGACAGGGAGTTGGCATGATAGCACAAACAGACTGGTGCTAAGGCTATGGAAGAACTCCTCTGTCCCCAACCATCCCATTTAACCCTGGACTCCATGCGAACCCTAGCGACCTGCATGTGACACATCCTGTAGATTCGGTCACTAAAGCCACATCACATGACCAATCCTCTGGGGTGTTGTGTGGTGTGTCTGGTTCATTCTGCTCAGGGCCCTGTTTGACTCAATGCTTCCCATGTTCACAGGGCAGACACATTTAAAATTAGAATACATAGAAAACACAGTCCAATTGCTAGCTGACAGACAACAGTCAACAGTCACTTCTTCTGCTGCTACACACAGAGGCCAGTTGAGCCATGTCTGGGCTGCTATTGACCCTTCTGACACACACAGGACAGAGACAGAGAGGACAGGGGAGAGAGAGAGGACAGGGGAGGGAGAGAGAGAGAGAGAGAGAGAGAGAGAGAGAGAGAGAGAGAAAGAGGACAGGAGAGAGCGAGAGGACAGGTGAGAGAGAGAGGACAGGAGAGAGAGAGAGGACAGGAGAGAGAGAGAGAGAGAGAGACAGGGGGAGAGAGAGAGAGAGAGAGAGAGAGAGAGGACAGGAGAGAAAGAGAGAGGACAGGGGTGAAAGAGAGAGAGGACAGGGGAGAGAGAGAGAGAGAACAGGGGGGAGAGAGAGAGGGAGAGAGAGAGAGGACAGGGGAGAGAGAGAGAGAGAGAGAGAGAGAGAGAGAGAGAGAGAGAGAGAGAGAGAGGGAGAGAGGACAGGGGAGAGAGAGAGAACAGGGGGGAGAGAGAGAGAGGGAGAGAAAGAGAGAGCGAGAGAGAGAGAGAGAGGACAGGGGTGAGAGAGAGGACAGGGGTGAGAGAGTGGACAGGGGAGAGAGAGAGAGGACAGGGGAGAGAGAGAGAGAGAGAGGGAGAGAGATGACAGGGGAGAGAGAGAGAACAGGGGGAGAGAGAGAGAGAGGGAGAGAGAGAGGGGACAGGGGTGAGAGAGAGGACAGGGGTGAGAGAGTGGACAGGGGAGAGAGAGAGAGGACAGGGGAGAGAGAGAGGGAGAGTGAGAGAACAGGGGGGAGAGAGAGAGAGAGCGGGAGAGAGAGAGAGAGAGGACAGGGGTGAGAGAGGACAGGGGTGAGAGAGTGGACAGGGGAGAGAGAGAGAGGACAGGGGAGAGAGAGAGGACAGGGGAGAGAAAGAGAGAGAGAGAGAGAGAGAGAGAGAATATAGACAAAGAGATGGATACATACAGCTAGCCAAAGAGAGAAATGGAAACAGAGATGGCAGCTGGCCAGACACATTTATTTCATCTTTATTTAACCAGGTAGGCTAGTTGAGAACAAGTTCTCATTTAAAGATAAAGCAAACCAGTTTGACACATACAACAACACAGAGTTACACAGAGAGAAAGAGAGGGAAGCCAAGGGAGGGATGCTGCAGACACAGAGAGTGAGAGAGGGAAGCCAAGGGAGGGATGCTGCAGACACAGAGTGAGAGAGGGAAGCCAAGAGAGGGATGCTGCAGACACGGAGAGTGAGAGAGGGAAGCCAAGAGAGGGATGCTGCAGACACAGAGAGTGAGAGAGGGAAGCCAAGAGAGGGATGCTGCAGACACAGAGAGTGAGAGAGGGAAGCCAAGAGAGGGATGCTGCAGACACAGGGAGTGAGAGAGGGAAGCCAAGGGAGGGATGCTGCAGACACAGAGAGTGAGAGTGGGAAGCCAAGAGAGGGATGCTGCAGACACAGAGAGTGAGAGAGGGAAGCCAAGAGAGGGATGCTGCTGACACAGAGTGAGAGAGGGAAGCCAAGAGAGGGATGCTGCAGACACAGGGAGTGAGAGAGGGAAGCCAAGAGAGGGATGCTGCAGACGCAGAGAGTGAGAGAGGGAAGCCAAGAGAGGGATGCTGCTGACACAGAGTGAGAGAGGGAAGCCAAGAGAGGGATGCTGCAGACACAGGGAGTGAGAGAGGGAAGCCAAGAGAGGGATGCTGCAGAAACATAGAGTGAGAGAGGGAAGCCAAGAGAGGGATGCTGCAGAAACAGAGAGTGAGAGAGAGAAGCCAAGAGAGGGATGCTGCATACACAGAGTGAGATAAACAAAGAGGGGGTCGGGACCATGCATTGGGGCTAATGGGGTCCGGCATACACCCTTGCTAGTCGCTGGCACTACAGTATATCATGCTTCATTAGTTGCTATGCTATTGTGGCATATCTATGAAGCAGCCAGCCTGGGTGTAGTTTTTTATTTTATTTTTTATTTAACCAGGTAGGCTAGTTGAGAACAAGTTCTCATTTACAACTGCGACCTGGCCAAGATAAAGCATAGCAGTGTGAACAGACAACAACACAGACTTACACATGGAGTAAACAATAAACAAGTCAATAACACAGTAGAAAAAAGAGTCTATATACATTGTGTGCAAAAGGCATGAGGAGGTAGGCGAATAATTACAATTTAGCAGATGAACACTGGAGTGATAAATTATCAGATGGTCATGTGCAGGTAGAGATACTGGTGTGCAAAAGAGCAGAAAATGTAATAAATAAAAACAGTATGGGGATGAGGTAGGTAAATTGGGTGGACTATTTACCGATGGACTATGTACAGCTGCAGCAATCAGTTAGCTGCTCAGATAGCAGATGTTTAAAGTTGGTGAGGGAGATAAAAGACTCCAACTTCAGCGATTTTTGCAATTCGTTCCAGTCACAGGCAGCAGAGAACTGGAAGGAAAGGCGGCCAAATGATGTGTTGGCTTTAGGGATGATCAGTGAGATACACCTGCTGGAGCGCGTGCTACGGGTGGATGTTGCCATCGTGACCAGTGAATTGAGATAAGGCAGAGCTTTACCTAGCATGGACTTGTAGATGACCTGGAGCCAGTGGATCTGGCGACGAATATGTAGCGAGGGCCAGCCGACTAGAGCATACAGGTCGCAGTGGTGGGTGGTATAAGGTGCTTTAGTAACAAAATGGATGGCACTGTGATAAACTGCATCCAGTTTGCTGAGTAGAGTATTGGAAGCTATTTTGTAGATGACATCGCCGAAGTCAAGGATCGGTAGGATAGTCAGTTTTACTAGGGTAAGTTTGGCGGCGTGAGTGAAGGAGGCTTTGTTGCGGAATAGAAAGCAGACTCTAGATTTGATTTTCGATTGGAGATGTTTGATATGAGTCTGGAAGGAGAGTTTACAGTCTAGCCAGACACCTAGGTACTTATAGATGTCCACGTATTCTAGGTCGGAAACATCCAGTGTGGTGATGCTAGTTAGGCGTGCGGGTGCAGGCAGCGAACGGTTGAAAAGCATGCATTTGGTTTTTACTATCGTTTAAGAGCAGTTGGAGGCCACGGAAGGAGTGTTGTATGGCATTGAAGCTCGTTTGGAGGTTAGATAGCACAGTGTCCAAGGAAGGGCCAGAAGTATACAGAATGGTGTCGTCTGCTTAGAGGTGGATCAGGGAATCGCCTGCAGCAAGAGCAACATCATTGATATATACAGAGAAAAGAGTCGGCCCGAGAATTGAACCCGGTGGCCTGGGTGTAGTGATGTAATGTGGGTCACACTGCAGGCTGAAGATGGAGGGAGAAAAGAATGGACTGTTGGTATGTGAGGGATCATGGCGGCTCCAGATGTGACTGCTGCTGCTTCTGGGCTGACTGGGCTTCATGGACGGCTGGCTGAGGTCCAATACTCTATTTCGACAGCCTCTTCTTGTCTCACTTTCCCTTAGTCTTATAATCCTATTTCAGATAAGTGGTCGAGGGCACATGAGAAGAGGGAAGTAGGCTGTTTGAGATTCTTGGGATGCGCGTTTGTCTCGGTTTCTGTCTGTGTCTGACCTTCACTGGCTATCAACTTGTGTCAGATCAGTGGTGATTTGGGAAAGGAGGCTTGCTGACTAGAACCAATGCGATGTGGTCTAGGACTGTGCTGTCTGGCCGTGACTGATGGTTCAAACAACCACTGTTGGTGAAGGTGGGAGGAGCTGACACCATTCTGTCTATCACTGGTGTCCCTTTGTGTGGTCTCGCTCACTCACTCACTCACTCACTCACTCACTCACTCACTCACTCACTCACTCACTCACTGAGTGGCAGCTCCAGTAATCACAATAAAAACACGTTGGCTTCTCCAATCTCACGTGGGGGATACACACCACCCACTCACAACACACTAACACACCAAGGTTTCACAGAAACACACACCACCCACTCACAACACACTAACACACCAAGGTTTCACAGAAACACACACCACCCACTCACAACACACTAACACACCAAGGTTTCACAGAAACACACACCACCCACTCACAATACACTAACACACAAAGGTTTCACAGAAACACACACCACCCACTCACAACACACCAAGGTTTCACAGAAACACACACCACCCACTCACAACACACTAACACACCAAGGTTTCACAGAAACACACACCACCCACTCACAACACACTAACACACCAAGGTTTCACAGAAACACACACCACCCACTCACAATACACTAACACACAAAGGTTTCACAGAAACACACACCACCCACTCACAATACACTAACACACAAAGGTTTCACAGAAACACACACACACCACCCACTCACAACACACCAAGGTTTCACAGAAACACACACCACCCACTCACAACACACTAACACACCAAGGTTTCACAGAAACACACACCACCCACTCACAACACACTAACACACCAAGGTTTCACAGAAACACACACCACCCACTCACAACACACTAACACACCAAGGTTTCACAGAAACACACACCACCCACTCACAACACACGAATACACCAAGGTTTCACAGAAACACCCACCACCCACTCACAACACACTAACACACCAAGGTTTCACAGAAACACACACCACCCACTCACAACACACTAACACACCAAGGTTTCACAGAAACACACACCACCCACTCACAACACACTAACACACCAAGGTTTCACAGAAACACACACCACCCACTCACAACACACTAACACACCAAGGTTTCACAGAAACACACACCACCCACTCACAACACACTAACACACCAAGGTTTCACAGAAACACACACCACCCACTCACAACACACTAACACACCAAGGTTTCACAGAAACACCCACCACCCACTCACAACACACTAACACACCAAGGTTTCACAGAAACACACACCACCCACTCACAACACACTAACACACCAAGGTTTCACAGAAACACACACCACCCACTCACAACACACTAACACACCAAGGTTTCACAGAAACACACACATGTATTTACGAAAGTTCAATCAGTAAGGCTGGTCTTTTTATTGTTATTTCACCTTTATTTAACCAGGTAGACCAATAAACCAGGTAAGGCAATAAATAGGCCAATAGTGGTGAAGTAATTACAATGTATCAATTTACACTGGAGTGATATATGTGCAGATGAAGATGTGCAAGTAGAAATACTGGTGTGAAAAAGAGAAGTCTCAATGGATCATCACTTCATTCATCTATTAAACTCTATAATTCACATTGCTTCCTATCTCACTCATAAGCACAGCAGGTATCCATTGTAGTGTTCATTATGGTAACTCATAAGCATAGCAGGCATCCATAGTAGTGTTCATTATGGTAACTCATAAGCATAGCAGGTATCCATTTAGTGTTTATTATGGTAACTCATAAGCATAGCAGGTATCCATTGTAGTGTTTATTGTGGTAACTCATAAGCACAGCAGGTGTCCATTGTAGTGTTTATTGTGGTAACTCATAAGCACAGCAGGTATCCATGGTAGTGTTTATTGTGGTAACTCATAAGCATAGCAGGTATTGCTATGGGAGTGCCCATGTTGTCCATCCACAAAGCAGGTATTTAATAATGTTACCTCATCAGGACAGCATCATCTCTCCTCCTCTTTGCCCTTAGCAGGTGTGCAGAATGTCATTCTCCTATTAACTTCAGCCAATGAGCATGGCACTAAGGCAATGCCACCACGCTTGCTGATTCATCTATGGGCTCACTCATGCATTAATCACTTCTCCCTCCGTCATCCGATGGCTACATCTAGGGGACTATTTATGTCAACTCACCCCTTGTCTCATACTTTATGTTTTTCAGCAACAGTCTTCCAACGACCTTCCACCTCCTCACCAGCAGCATAATAACCTGAAGGCTCGTCATCAGAACCCCATTCTCCAAACTATTCAATAAACGTCCATATCATATTCTGTCTCGGATGTAAATTACGCACGCACGCACGCACGCACGCACGCACGCACGCACACGCACACACGCACACACACACACACACACACACACACACACACACACACACACACAGATCTCAGAGCATAAAACACAGTAGACTAGAGAGCTACCAGTCTCATTCATACAGTCACAAACATCAATCATATACATTTATTCAGAGGCATAGCATACTGTAAAATCAAGGTCCAGCTGCTTGGCTGTGTGACATATACAGAGATGTATACCCTGTAAGCTCAGTGGCTGACAGAACCCTTCACAGAGGCTGCAGGCTTTACACAACGGCTCGAATCATAATTACTGACTGGTTAAAACCGCATTCCAGCTGGTGTCTATTCCACATGTTACCACCGGCTAAATCTATGACGATAAACTGCCTATTTACTCTGTTCCATCTGACTGCGCAATCCACTGTCTCATCAGCCCAGCGAGGCTATTTATGTACTTGATCTCCACTATAAAAGTAATCTAGACATTATCTCATATTTCTTTGAGACTAACATTTAGTTTTCAACAGTGGAGATTTGTATAAACCTTGCAGTCTGTCTCTCCAACATTTGCACCATTGTTTCAATATTCAAATTCAATCTCCAGCTGTTCCATAGTAATGAAGGTGTCGGAACTTGACAGGCAGCATTTCTCAGCCGGTCGAAATCATGAATCAGCTGGCATCATTTTTATGGATATAGTTGAAAAAGGTCAAATGAAACACAGCTAATTTGCAGTCTTTCCTGCTTCAGTTTGAAGTGATTGTGTTACTGTAGCTGTGTTGTTGGCTCGCTCCTCTAAACAACAGTGTCCTGACGAATGAGCACATTTTCTATTCCAGGTGAAATCGCGCCTCATTAGCTCATTGTTATGGATGCATCCCGATAAATGTCACTCGAAAACAGCTTAAACAAATGCAGCTATTTCGCTCATTATTCTGGCTGCTCTTTTTGACGTGACTGCAAGTTAGACGGAGTTGGCAAGCTAGCAAGCAAGGGATAAGAACGTTGCCAGCCAGTAGAACAAATGACTGGGATGTGTCCATAGATACAGAACAAAAGACTGAACAGGGCAGCGTCTCTAGCAACCCTAGATTTGTGTCAGGACTATATCTTGTGGAAGGATGAACTAGTAGGAATAAATTCAGTTGTTTTTAATGAAAATATGTCAATCATTTTAATATGTTGGTAACCCATTGTATAAAAGTGATAATGCCCGAGAAGCATGTGTTTAGAGAATTTATTACTGTTACTTAAGTAACAGCCCTACACCGTAACCCACAGACAACACTAACGACAGACATCTCTCTCTCTACTGTATCTGCCTCTCTTTTTCTCACTCTTTAGCTTTCTCTCTCTCTCTGTCTCCTTCTCTCTGTCTCCTTAGCTTTCTCTCTCTCAATTCAATTCAATTCAATTCAAGGGCTTTATTGGCATGCGAAACGTGTTAACATTGCCAAAGCAAGTAAGGTAGATAATATATAAAGTGAAATTAACAGTAGACATCACACATACAGAAGTTTCAAAACAATAAAGACATTACAAATGTCATATTATATATATACAGTGTTTTTACAATGTACAAATGGTAAAGGACACAAGATAAAATAAATAAGCATAAATATGGGTTGTATTTACAATGGTGCGTCTCCTTCACTGGTTGCCCTTTTCTCGTGGCAACAGGTCACAAATCTTGCTACTCTGATGGCACACTGTGGAATTTCACCCAGTAGATATGGGAGTTTTTCAAAATTGGATTTGTTTTCGAATTCTTTGTGGATCTGTGTAATCTGAGGGAAATATGTCTTTCTAATATGGTCATACATTGGGCAGGAGGTTAGGAAGTGCAGCTCAGTTTCCACCTCATTTTGTGGGCAGTGAGCACATCTCTTGAGAGCCATGTCTGCCAATGGCGGCCTCTCTCAATAGCAAGGCTATGCTCGCTGAGTCTGTACATAGTCAAAGCTTTCCTTAATTTTGGGTCAGTCACAGTGGTCAGGTATTCTGCCGCTGTGTACTCTCTGTTTAGGGCCAAATAGCATTCTAGTTTGCTCTGTTTTTTTGTTAATTCTTTCCAATGTGTCAAGTAATTATCTTTTTGTTTTCTCATGATTTGGTTGGGTCTAATTGTGCTGCTGTCTCTCTCTCTGTCTCCTTCTCTCTGTCTCTTTAGCTTTCTCCCTCTCTCTGTCTCCCTCTCTCTGTCTCTCTCGCTCTGTCTCTCTCTCTGCCTCTTTAGCTTTATCTCTCTTGTCTCCTTCTCTCTGCCTCTTTAGCTTTCTCTCTCTCTGTCTCCTAAGCTTTCTCCCTCTCTCTGTCCCTCTCTCTGTCTCTCTCTCTCTGTCTCTCTCTCTCTGTCTCCTTCTCTCTGCCTCTTTAGCTTTCGCTCTCTGTCTCCTTCTCTCTGCCTCTTTAGCTTTCTCTCTCTGTCTCCTTCTCTCTGTCTCTTTAGCTTTCTCTCTCTGTCTCCTTCTCTCTGCCTCTAGCTTTCTCTCTCTGTCTCCTTCTCTCTGCCTCTAGCTTTCTCTCTCTGTCTCCTTCTCTCTGCCTCTTTAGCTTTCTCTCTCTGTCACCTTCTCTCTGCCTCTTTAGCTTTCTCTCTCTCTCTGTCTCTCTCTCTCTGTCTCCTTCTCTGTATCTTTAGCTTTCTCTCTCTCTCTGTCTCTTCTCCTTCTCTCTGCCTCTTTAGCTTTCTCTCTCTCTCTGTCTCCTCTGTATCTTTAGCTTTCTCCCGTCTCCCTCTCTCTCTGCCTCCTTCTCTCTGTCTCTTTAGCTTTCTCTCTCTCTCTCTGACTCCCTCTCTCTGACTCCTTCTCTCTGTCTCCTTCTTTCTGTCTCTTTAGCTTTCTCTCTCTCTCTGTCTCTCTGTCTCTTTAGCTTTCTCCCTCTCTCTGGCTCCTCTCTGTCTCCTTCTCTCTGTCTCCCTCTCTCTGTCTCCTTCTCTCTGTCTCTTTAGCTCTCTCTGTCTCCTTCTCTCTGCCTCTTTAGCTTTCTCTCTCTGTCTCCTTATCTCTGTCTCTCTCTCTCTGTCTCTTTAGCTTTCTCTCTCTGTCTCTTTCTCTCTGTCTCTCTCTGTCTCCTTCTCTATGACTATTTAGCTTTCTCTCTCTGTCTCCTCTCTGCCTCTTTAGCTTTCTCTCTGTCTCCTTCTCTTTGTCTCCTTCTCTCTGTCTCTTTAGCTTCCCCTCTCTGTCTCCTTCTCTCTGCCTATTTAGCTTTCTCTCTGTTTCTTCTCTCTGTCTCTTTAGCTTTATCTCTCTGTTTCTTTAGCTTTATCTCTCTGTCTCCTCTCTGTTTCTTTAGCTTTATCTCTCTGTCTCCTCTCTGTTTCTTTAGCTTTATCTCTCTGTCTCCTTCTCTCTGTCTCTTTAGCTTTATCTCTCTGTCTCCTTCTCTCTGTCTCTTTAGCTTTATCTCTCTGTTTCTTTAGCTTTATCTCTCTGTCTCCTTCTCTCTGTCTCTTTAGCTTTATCTCTCTGTTTCTTTAGCTTTATCTCTCTCTCTGTTTCTTTAGCTTTATCTCTCTGTCTCCTTCTCTCTGTTTCTTTAGCTTTATCTCTCTGTCTCCTTCTCTCTGTCTCTTTAGCTTTCTCCCTCTCTCTGTCTCCTTCTCGCTGTTTCTTTAGCTTTATCTCTCTGTTTCCTTCTTTCTGTCTCCTTCTCTCTGTCTCTTTAGCTTCCTTCCTCTCTCTGTTTCTCTTGACACTTTTTCTCTCAAACTAGGCACTGCAGTCCAGACACAAACACCCGACCCCATCCATGCCACCGACACCCCAGCTCAGCTGTGGACTAATACAACAGTACATTACATTTACATTACATTTAAGACTGCAACCAAACAACACAAACACATACTGAAACCCTCAGATGTCAAAACGCACACCCCTCCCCGACCTCCACCAATCCCTCCCTTCCCAGCTGCATCCAACCCTGCCATGGCTCGAGGTACAGTCCTTTGTAGTTATCCCTAACCACAGATCTAGGGTCAGATTACCTGGTCACAATAATCATCATAACCATTAGGGACGAAAGAAAGATATCTGATCAAGAACCAGTTCTACTTCCTTTCCCCCGCCATGCCTCTAGTGCCATCTTACACAACAGCCGTCGTTGAAATCTGCCTGCCTGCTGCTTTTTAAAAAAGTGTCAGAGGCAGAGCACCATTACGCTCACAGATCTCCTCCTACCACACTTCTTCCATCGCTCCCTCTATCCTTCCCCTCTATCTATCCCCCATCCTATGTGTGTGTGTGTGTGTGTGTGTATTCCTCTGTCCCAGATGGTACTTTAAAAATAAAGCAATGATACCCCAAACACAGGCCCAATATAGTGATTTGGCACAGATATCCAGATAAAGCTCTCAGATGACATGAAATAAAATATAATAATGAATAGGCCTATTGCTGATACACTTCAAATAATCTGCCCTCTTACACAAATACATTAGCCCATATAAACCTGCTCACATATTAGCATTAATACACTTGTATACCGTCTGTTGGCATATATACTTATATTGCATTGTATATCACTGATAATGCATTAGGCATAATATAAGCCGGCTTTGTTATGACATTAACAAACACATTCTGGATGCCGTCTTATACTGCAACAAGAGCTCATAGTTCTTTTTCAAAATTCGACGTATTATGGATGAACGCCTATTTTTGACGCATTAATTCCTCATGGTATCAGAGTTAGCTCTGCACTGTTACAGGGTTTAAAAAACAGAAATAACTCACAATGTTAACAGTTTTGGCATTAATTCCAAGTGGTTAAGGTTAGGGCTATGGTTTTGTTGAAGGCTCTGCAAACCAACCGACCTCATACCATAATGGATACAGAAGGCATTCTGCAGCAATACGCCATCTCATCTGGTGTGCTCTTAGTGGGACTATCATTTGTTTTTCAACAGGACAATGACCCAGCACACCTCCAGGCTGTGGAAGGGAAAGTTGACCAAGAAGGAGAGTGATGGAGTGCTGCATCAGATGACCTGGCCTCCACAATCACCCAACCTCAACACAATTGAGATGGTTTAGGGTAAGTAGGAAAGCAGAGTGAAGGAAAAGCATCCAACAAGAGCTCAGCATATGTGGGAACACCTTCACGACTTTTGGAAAATCATTCCAGGTGTAGCTGGTTGAGAGAATGCCAAGAGTGTGCAAAGCTGTCATCAAGGCAAAGGGTGGCTACTTTGAAGAATATAAAATATAAAATATTGAACCCGCAAAACACCAGTCTCAATGTCAACAGTGAAGAGGCGACTCCGGGATGCTGGCCTTCTAGGCAGAGTTCCTCTGTCCAGTGTCTGTGTTCTTTTGCCCATCTTAATAAATAAAAAAATATTGGCCAGTCTGAGATATGGCTTTTCTTTGCAACTCTGCCTAGAAGGCCAGCATTCCGGAGTTGCCTCTTCACTGTTGATGTTGAGACTGGTGTTTTGCGGGAACTATTTAATGAAGCTGCCAGTTGAGGACTTGAGGCATCTGTTTCTCAAACGAGACACTCTAATGTACTTGTCCTCTTTCTCAGTTGTGCACCGGGGCCTCCCACTCTTCTTTCTATTCTGGTTAGAGACAGTTTGCTCTGTTCTGTGAAGGGAGTAGTACATAGCGTTGAATGAGATCTTCAGTTTCTTGGCAAATTCGCGCATGGAATGGCCATCATTTCTCAGAACAAGAATAGACTGACGAGTTTCAGAAGAAAGTTCTTTGTTTCTAGCCATTTTGAGCCTGTAATCGAACCCACAAATGCTGATGCTCCAGATACTCAACTAGTCCAAAGAAGGCCAGTTTTATTGCTTCTTTAAATCAGCACAACAGTTGTCAACTGTGCTAACATAATTGCAGAAGGGTTTTATAATGATCAATTACCCTTTTAAAATGAGACAGAATGCGTCTCCTTCCTGAGCGGTATGATGTCTGTGTGGTCCCATGGTGTTTAGAC
Source organism: Oncorhynchus masou masou (assembly GCF_036934945.1). Classification (NCBI taxonomy): domain Eukaryota; kingdom Metazoa; phylum Chordata; class Actinopteri; order Salmoniformes; family Salmonidae; genus Oncorhynchus; species Oncorhynchus masou. The sequence continues at coordinate 59,028,741 of NC_088226.1, read as the reverse complement.
TTGCGTACTATTGTTTGTACAGATGAAGGTGGTACCTTCAGGCGTTTGGAAATTGCTCCCAAGGATGAACCAGACTTGTGGAGGTCTACAATTTTTTGGGCTGATTTCCTCTGGTTTTCCCATGATGTCAAGTAAAGAGGCACTGAGTTTGAAGTTAGGCCTTGAAATACATCCACAGGTACACCTCCAATTGACTCAAATGATGTCAATTATCATATCAGAAGCTTCTAAAACCATGACATCATTTTCTGGAATTTCCCAAGCTGTTTAAAGGCACAGTCAATTTAGTGTATGTAAACTTCTGACCCACTGGAATTGTGATACAGTGAATTATAAGTGAAATCATCTGTCTGCAAACAATTGTTGGAAAAATGACTTGTGTCATGCACAAAGTAGATGTCCTAACCGACTTACCAAAACCATAGTTTGTTAACAAGAAATTTGTGGAGTGGTTGAAAAACGAGTTTTAATGACGCCAACCTATGTGTATGTAAACTTCCGACTTCAACTGTGTACACACACACGCACACACACTCCAGAATCTGACATTGCTTGTTCTGATATTTCTTAATTTCTTTATTTACATTTGTTTGATTTGTGTGTATTGTTGTGTATTGTAAGGTATTACTACACTGTTGGTGTTAGAAACATAAACATTTTGCTGCACCTGCAATAACATCTGCAATATATGTACATATGAACAACAACATTTTCAGGTTTTTGGGGGATGGTTGTAGGAGGTCTGTTGTTCGGTTGTTGTCATGTGTTTTGAGATGTGCTGCTGGTGATGTGTTCGTCATTTGAAGTGTGTTTTGTCCTGCTGAGATGTGCTAGTGGCTGTGCTAATGTTGACAGATATGCTGTGCAGGAGCAGCCATCATTCATTCACTCATTCATTCATTCATTCAGACAGACAGACAGACAGACAGACAGACAGACAGACAGACAGACAGACAGACACAGACAGACAGACAGACAGAGATGGTTTGATAGGGTGGCTATGTGTTGTTGTTTTTCCACTGGCTGTATGAAAAGCTACATCAGCATGCAACAATTGACCACTGCGCCTTTTTCCTCCCCGTGTCAGCACACTGCACCCTCTACAAACAATAGCAGACGACAACTGGCTAGAGATGGACAGAGATAAGGATAGACGGAGAGACAGATGGATAGAGAGAGAAGGAAGGAGGGTGGGTGGGGAGGGAGGGAGGGAAGGATATGGGGGAATTCTGGAGCAGAAGACAGAATGACAGTCAACCAGACAAAATGTATGGTATAGAGACAGACGGACGGAGAGACAGGGGGGCAGGAGAGGACATGTTACCTTTCGGGGGACGAGGATTTCTCTGAGTTCATGGACATGAGCGGTGCCTGTTAGCCGCTCGCTCGCCGAGGGACGACAGAGACGGCAAGGAACAGGCTCTCTTTTCTCTGCTTCTCTCTCCCTTCGTTCTGTGCCGTGTGTCTGTGTAAGGGGGAGGGGGGCTGCCTCCCCTCCTCCTCCTCTCCTTCTAGCTCTCCTCCTCTTGCTCAGAGGAGAAGAAAGGATGGAGGACAACGCTCCAAGAGTAGTAGGGGGGAAAAAGCAGCTGTGGGCTGTCTGAGCAGAAATCTTCCTGCGTGTGAAGCGAGACAAGCAATGTCAGACGCCTTTCCTCAGACCCATCCTCCCTTCCTTTACCTCCTCCACCCTCTATTTCACTTTCGCTTTTCCAGAGTCGTTTTTTCACTCTCTTTCCTCGTGTTCTCTGTCCTCCTTGGTTGGTTCTTAAATGGTGATGAAATGAACACACAAGCTCCCACAGTCTCAATCCGCTTTGTCTGGCCTCCTCTTCCTTTTCACCCTCTCTCCCTTTCTCTCTCTCTCCCTCTTTCCAAAACAGCAGCAGTGCAGTAGCTGGCTCTAGCAGGCCTTCTGCAGCTCTGCACAACAACAGAGCCCAGAGCGAACTGGAACAAACCACTGCCTGACAGAGAGAGGGGGGTGGGAGGGCTGGGACCAATGGGAAACCAAACCACTTCTCCTTGAGGTCTCTCCTACCCCTCTCCCTGCGTGGTCCGGACCTCCCTCCTTCCCTCCATCCCCTTTGCCTTATTATGACATCTTGTATCTCGGGGCAACGCCACACAGATCTGACTCCCCCTCTCTCTATCTGCTATCCTCCTCTTCTCCCCCCTCCTCTTTTCTCTCGTTGTCTCTCAATCCATTTTCCGATGTCTTTTCTGCCTCTATGGCTGTAATGTGTATGGTTGTAATTTCTCTCTACATTCCCTCTCTCTCGCAACAGACGGGTATATTTCTGCATGAGAGAACAGCACAGAGAGGTAGCCAGAGGGTGTCATGACGGGGGGTCTCCCTCTGATGTCCTCCCCAATTGCTCTACTGTCCTCCCCCATGGCTCTACTGTCCTCCCCCATGGCTCTACTGTCCTCCCCCATGGCTCTACTGTCCTTCCCCATCGCTCTAATGTCCTCCCCCATGGCTCTACTGTCCTTCCCCATGGCTCTACTGTCCTTCCCCATGGCTCTACTGTCCTCCCCCATGGCTTTACTGTCCTCCCCCATGGCTCTACTGTCCTCCCCCATGGCTCTACTGTCCTCCCCCATGGCTCTACTGTCCTTCCCCATGGCTCTACTGTCCTCCCCCATGGCTCTACTGTCCTCACCCATGGCTCTATTGTCCTCCCCCATGGCTCTATTGTCCTTCCCCATGGCTTTACTGTCCTCCCCCATGGCTCTACTGTCCTCCCCCTGGCTCTACTGTCCTTCCCCATCGCTCTAATGTCCTCCCCCATGGCTCTACTGTCCTTCCCCATGGCACTACTGTCCTTCCCCATGGCTCTACTGTCCTCCCCCATGGCTCTACTGTCCTTCCCCATGGCTCTACTGTCCTCCCCATGGCTTTACTGTCCTCCCCCATGGCTCTACTGTCCTCCCCCATGGCTCTACTGTCCTCCCCCATGGCTCTACTGTCCTTCCCCATGGCTCTACTGTCCTCCCCCATGGCTCTACTGTCCTCACCCATGGCTCTATTGTCCTCCCCCATGGCTCTATTGTCCTTCCCCATGGCTTTACTGTCCTCCCCCATGGCTCTACTGTCCTTCCCCATCGCTCTACTGTCCTCCCCCATGGCTCTACTGTCCTCCCCCATGGCTCTACTGTCCTTCCCCATCGCTCTACTGTCCTCCCCCATGGCTCTACTGTCCTTCCCCATCGCTCTACTGTCCTTCCCCATCTCTCTACTGTCCTCCCCCATGGCTCTACTGTCCTCCCCCATGGCTCTACTGTCCTCCCCCATGGCTCTACTGTCCTTCCCCATCGCTCTAATGTCCTCCCCCATGGCTCTACTGTCCTTCCCCATGGCACTACTGTCCTTCCCCATGGCTCTACTGTCCTCCCCCATGGCTCTACTGTCCTTCCCCATGGCTCTACTGTCCTCCCCCATGGCTTTACTGTCCTCCCCCATGGCTCTACTGTCCTCCCCCATGGCTCTACTGTCCTCCCCCATGGCTCTACTGTCCTTCCCCATGGCTCTACTGTCCTCCCCCATGGCTCTACTGTCCTCACCCATGGCTCTATTGTCCTCCCCCATGGCTCTATTGTCCTTCCCCATGGCTTTACTGTCCTCCCCCATGGCTCTACTGTCCTTCCCCATCGCTCTACTGTCCTCCCCCATGGCTCTACTGTCCTCCCCCATGGCTCTACTGTCCTTCCCCATCGCTCTACTGTCCTCCCCCATGGCTCTACTGTCCTTCCCCATCGCTCTACTGTCCTTCCCCATCTCTCTACTGTCCTCCCCCATGGCTCTACTGTCCTCCCCCATGGCTCTACTGTCCTCCCCCATGGCTCTACTGTCCTTCCCCATGGCTCTACTGTCCCTCCCCATGGCTCTACTGTCCTCCCCCATGGCTCTACTGTCCTCCCCCATGGCTCTACTGTCCTCCCCCATCACTCTCTCGCTCTCTCATGCGCTGAATATAACAACCTTACCGTGAAATGCTAACTTATAAGACTTTAACCAACAATTCAGTTTTAATAAAATAAGAGTTAATAAAATACAAGTAAAAAAAGTAACACAATAAAATAACAATAACGAGGATACATACAGGGGGTACCGGCACTGAGTCGATGTGCGGGCATACAGGTTGGTCGAGGAAATTGAGGTAATATGTACACAACATGTAGGTAGGGTTAAAATTACTATGCACAGATAATAAACAGCAAGTAGCAGCAGTTTAAAAAAAGGTCTATGCAAATAGTCCAGGTAGCTGTGTATGTCTGTGTGTGTGTGTGTGTGTGTGTGTGTGTGTGTGTGTGTGTGTGTGTGTGTGTGTGTGTGTGTGTGTGTGTGTGTGTGTGTGTGTGTGTGTGTGTGTGTGTGTGTGTGCATTCTGAGGTTACGGTTACTGACTAGCCTACGGTTACTGACTAGCCACCCTCCGTTTGCACACAATGGAATTGCACAAGCAGGTAAGAGTCTGTACTGTCTGTACAAACACATACCCACGGCACACACAAACTCACACACACTACTGAATGCATTCCATGCCGAATGTATTCAAGCTTTACAAAAACATTTGGCTCAGGCAAAACCATTGCATAATGCACATGTACTTTAAAGTTCATGAAACATAGGCTACAGAGAAAGTAAAAGGCTTTCCAGTAGATATTAGCCCTGGGTGAAACCGATGATGAAAAAACCCTGGATTGCTGATGCTATGCATTGGCCAATGAGAGGCTTTGAAGCCACTGGTCAGCCATATTGGCATTCCCCAGAAGAAGCAGTCCTCCATAGGAATGAATGGAATTCTACAATTATTTAAATTAAATTCTTCAAGGACAAAATTACATGTATTTAAGTATTTTTTGTTGTTGTAGTGGAGACAGTAACATCAGAACTTTAAAAAAGACATACTCTTTTAAATATGTTTTGCTAACGTAATATGATTTTTTATTTTCCCAAGTGGTGAAGGTGTCTGTAATAGAATAAACGTGGCAAAAACAAGTATAGATATTAATAAATGCATTTCTATAGTTTCCAAAATAATTTTTACAACGGTGAGAGAGTGCCAAGATGGAGGCTTGGGGCTTCAACACAGCGCCCCCTGTCAGTCATCTAGTATAGCACTAGCACATGAACAAAAGCTCTGTATGAATGAGACTAGTGTTGTGTGATGGTATGATAATTTAATGGGGAAATCCACATGCAATCCATATCTGAGGACATGCATATCTGCCTCTAAGAGTGTGACATTTAACATGCTCAGATAAGAATCGGAAACACACACACATGCACGCACGGACACACATACACGTGCACGTTAACATACACACATACACGTGCACATTAAACACACACACACACACCTTTCTATAGTGCCACACACAGCATATAACACATGTATAACACAACACACTAAAACAGGATTACATTTAAGCAAACATGAGAGTGACCCATCCAATTGTCCTCATTCTCTGTGGCTGGGGGCCAACAGGGGGGTAAGTACTAAGTCACTATGCTGCCTCATAGCTGATCATCTCATTGTATTACTAATAGAGGCAAGGACTCCCCTCCACTACACACAGCTGATGGTACATGTTTCCATAAAGGAGGGAAAGAACTGAGACTAAAGACCTGTCACCCATTTTAAAGAGTGACTGCCCTTAAAACACAACGAATCCCTTTGACAACGGCCTATGTGGCATCAATAGGAGTGAGAAACATTTAATCTAGTGTGAAAATGTGGAAACTCAGAGCGTCACAATGAGTAAATGAAGGTTGGGTTTGAATTACATTTATGTCAACAAGTCATCCCACCTTTTGCAAAGCTCCACGAGCAAATCGCCCCTCCGTCTACTTCACCTCCCTTCATTGAACGGACCTCTGTTGTCTCATCGTCCCCAACCAACACATTCAAAGAATCATGGCTGTTTGAAACTGAAAAGACCCATGCAACGCACTCTTCCAGCTCGGGTTGAAGATGGGTATATTTTGAACGTAGGCTTCCAGCAGGATGCACAGCCAACAACAATGGTTTGCATGCCATGCTGAAGGACCTCCATCATGCAGAGCAGGTGGTTGGAGGGCATTGGTCCCCAGTGATGGTGAGTATACCGGATACTAGACCATAGACCAGGGTTCCCCAACTGGTGACATGTGGATTTATTTGGCCCCCCAAGATTTTAGAGCAAAGAAAAAACAATTATATACTGACCAAAAATATGAACACAACATGCAACAATTACCACAATTTTACTCTGTAACTGTTCATATAAGGAAATCAGTCAATTGAAATAAATTCATTAGGCCTTAATCTATGGATTTCACATGACTGGGTAGGGGCGCAGCCATGGGTGGTCCTGGGATAGCACAGGCCCACCCCACCCACTTGGGAGCCAGGCCCAGCCAATCAGAATTAGTTTTTTCAACAAAAGGGCTTTATTACAGACAAGAATAGTCCTCAGTTTCATCAGATGTCCGGGTGGCTGGTCTCAGATGATCCCGCAGGAGGACCTGGGCTGGAGCGGCCACACGTGGTCTGTGGTTGTGAGGCCGGTTGGACAGATTATTTCACTTATAATTCACTGTATCACAATTCCAGTGGTTCAGAAGTTTACATACACTAAGTTGACAGTGCATTTAAACAGCTTGGAAAATTCCACAAAATTATGTCATGGCTTTAGAAGCTGCTGATATGATAATTGACATAATTTGAGTCATTTGGAGGTGTACCTGTGGATGTATTTCAAGGTGTACCTTCAAACTCAGTGCCTCATTGCTTGACATATTGGGAAAACCAGAAGAAATCAGCCAAGACTTCAGAAAAATAATTGTAGACCTCCACAAGTCTGGTTCATTCTTGGGAGCAATTTCCAAACACCTGAAGGTACCATGTTCATCTGTACAAACAATAGTATGCAAGTAAGTATAAAGACCATGTAACGTCATTCCTCCTCCTCTTCTGAGGAGGAGTAGCGAGAAGGATCGGAGGACCAATGCGCAGCGTGGTAAGTGTCCATAACGTTTATTTTAAGATATAAACTGAACACTATGAAATATAAAGCAATAAACGTGAACATGAACGAAAACCTAAACAATACCATGTGGCAACAAACACTCACACGGAAACAAACACCCACAACTCAAAAATGAAACCCGGGCTACCTAAGTATGATTCTCAATCAGAGACAACTAACGACACCTACAGTGCCTTGCGAAAGTATTCGGCCCCCTTGAACTTTGCAACGTTTTGCCACATTTCAGGCTTCAAACATAAAGATATAAAACTGTATTTTTTTGTGAAGAATCAACAACAAGTGGGACACAATCATGAAGTGGAACGACATTTATTGGATATTTCAAACCTTTTTAACAAATCAGAAACTGAAAAATTGGGCATGCAAAATTATTCAGCCCCCTTAAGTTAATACTTTGTAGCGCCACCTTTTGCTGCGATTACAGCTGTAAGTCGCTTGGGGTATGTCTCTATCAGTTTTGCACATCGAGAGACTGACATTTTTTCCCATTCCTCCTTGCAAAACAGCTCGAGCTCAGTGAGGTTGGATGGAGAGCATTCTTGAACAGCAGTTTTCAGTTCTTTCCACAGATTCTCGATTGGATTCAGGTCTGGACTTTGACTTGGCCATTCTAACACCTGGATATGTTTATTTTTGAACCATTCCATTGTAGATTTTGCTTTATGTTTTGGATCATTGTCTTGTTGGAAGACAAATCTCCGTTCCAGTCTCAGGTCTTTTGCAGACTCCATCAGGTTTTCTTCCAGAATGGTCCTGTATTTGGCTCCATCCATCTTCCCATCAATTTTAACCATCTTCCCTGTCCCTGCTGAAGAAAAACAGGCCCAAACCATGATGCTGACACCACCATGTTTGACAGTGGGTATGGTGTGGTCAGGGTGATGAGCTGTGTTGCTTTTACGCCAAACATAACGTTTTGAATTGTTGCCAAAAAGTTCAATTTTGGTTTCATCTGATCAGAGCACCTTCTTCCACATGTTTGGTGTGTCTCCCAGGTGGCTTGTGGCAAACTTTAAACAACACTTTTATGGATATCTTTAAGAAATGGCTTTCTTCTTGCCACTCTTCCATAAAGGCCAGATTTTTGCAATATACGACTGATTGTTGTCCTATGGACAGAGTCTCCCACCTCAGCTGTAGATCTCTGCAGTTCATCCAGAGTGATCATGGGCCTGAAAGTTTAGAGGGACGGCCAGGTCTTGGTAGATTTGCAGTGGTCTGATACTCCTTCCATTTCAATATTATCACTTGCACAGTGCTCCTTGGGATGTTTAAAGCTTGGGAAATCTTTTTGTATCCAAATCCGGCTTTAAACTTCTTCACAACAGTATCTCGGACCTGCCTGGTGTGTTCCTTGTTCTTCATGATGCTCTCTGCGCTTTTAACGGACCTCTGAGACTATCACAGTGCAGGTGCATTTATACGGAGACTTGATTACACACAGGTGGATTGTATTTATCATCATTAGTCATTTAGGTCAACATTGGATCATTCAGAGATCCTCACTGAACTTCTGGAGAGAGTTTGCTGCACTGAAAGTAAAGGGGCTGAATAATTTTGCACGCCCAATTTGTCAGTTTTTGATTTGTTAAAAAAGTTTGAAATATCCAATAAATGTCGTTCCACTTCATGATTGTGTCCCACTTGTTGTTGATTCTTCACAAAAAAATACAGTTTTATATCTTTATGTCTGAAGCCTGAAATGTGGCAAAAGGTCGCAAAGTTCAAGGGGGCCGAATACTTTCGCAAGGCACTGTATGTAGTTATATTTTGATAATTATTATCACTATAATCGGTAGCATAGCTGTTGTTAGCTAGCGAGCTACATACCTACCGAGCTACCTACTTACCTAGCAATACAACTCTGATTTCACTTGGAAACACGATAACATTTCAAACGAAGGCAAATTATACGTAGGAAAACTTTTGGCACGATTGTGATGTCGCCAGATTGACTTTAGATGCAGTATAATTTTATCCAGATAAGATTGAGGGGACCACCGTATTTTAGCTCGCTAACATTAACATTGCTAGCTATTTTTGACCAACTTTGCTAGCTTGCAACAGTAATGGCAACCTTGCCATGTCTCTAAAGTAAACTGGACAATATCATAATGGCAAAGTTTTTCCTACTAATGATTTGCCTATTTTAGCAACGTCATTGTATTTCCCCTCTAAATTAGGGTAATTTACATGAAACAGTCACATTAGCCTCCGAGGTGCAACCCATGTCTAGGGCGCAAATAAATATTGGATGCAGCTATGGGTGTACTAGCTAATTCATGCCTGACTACAAAAGTGTACGAACTAGCAGAAACAACCTAAAAAACAAAACAGGTCCATAGCAAAACATGTCACAGTTGGTTGCAGAGCGTAACGGCGTCACCGGCCGGAATCTAATCTAATCTGAAGCCAGTCAGTCTATATCTGTAAAGCATAGAATTTGCTTCCATACAAGATTATGTTATTTCTCAAGCTGTTTATAATTGAGGGATGATGACACTCTTTGACCCTGTTTTTCTGTTAAACAAAGTGCACAGTTGGGTGCCAGACTGATCCCTTGGTTATGAAGGGATGCCGGGACCTACCAGAAGGAGCAAAGGTGGGTATCATAACATGTCCAGCAATATGATTGCAATGGTTTAGCAACCTCCAAAAATAATTTATTTCACTGTACACTTGCTATTTTCACAGCTTGTCAGGCAATACCTCAGAATAAAAGTGTACCCTTGTGACACGTCCTCCATTGTTGGCCGAGTCTTCCTTACTGCACTGATGACACAGACAGCTTCATCAACAACTACAAGTAATGTGTGCTATTTGAAGTGTGAAAAGTTGTATTAAAAAATACCCGGCTTGATAAAATAGTGTGCTAATTCCCCAGCCAAGCAGATACAGCTAGTAGTCATTTTGATTGGGTAGTGTATTAGCAAAAAGCGTTGTCCTTTCTTTAGAACAAAATGCAATTATATCACTGTCACAGCCCCTCCCAACAACACCTAATAAGATTGCCTGCTGCAATTGTTCGAGAGATGTCCAGTTTGCAGCTGAACGTGCAGCATAGAGAAGACCAGCAAGGGGGCCCTCAACAGCATCATGCAGACATGCCCTCGCTGTGAGCATTCCTATGAATAGAACAGTCAGTCACATGTTGGGCAAGTATCCGGCCAGCAACATTCAACTGTCAGCGACAACAGCTTTCACAGGCTCATCATTTGTACAAATACAGAAGATAACCCACTTCAATACTTTGATACATTTGAGAACCCAATTGTGAAAATAGATTTATGTAAACTGACATTATTTGTTGCTTATTTAGATATAATGTCCAGGGCATAACCAGCTTGATCGCTGTGTTTCCCATTCACTTCACATTTGATGATATCTGAAGTGAAATAGAAAGGTGAAAGCGGTGATCAGGTTGGTTCCACCAGGCCAATGATAACCACCATTTATAATATAATCAGTGCTTGGTGTGTGTGTCTGTGTGACCCGAAGATGACTGTCACCAGCCGGCAGTCCTTCAATGTCCTGACGGTCATCTTCCTCCTGCTGTCTACCGCAGGTCAGTGCGGTTTTAACCTCTTCGATATGGTGTGTGTGTGTGTGTGTGTGTGTGTGTGTGTGTGTGTGTGTGTGACTGCCCAGTATCTTTGATGAGGGGCCAGGAGCTGATCTATGCTGCTATACTTGATGGGGCCTTGGCATAGACCTCACCTCCAGTCTCACCTCTTGCCTCCTCACCAACGGTTGTGTAGAGGTGGAGAACACAATTAGGTACATTTAGTCTGACTTGGTCAAACTTCAGCATAGTATATGTGTGTGTGTCAGATATCACCTATCCCTAACTGCCATTGGTAATAGAACAGTGACTGTGTGTGTACAGTATGTGTTCACAGAAACATTGAGGCAGCACATGCGGACAAGCAATAACATCTGCTAAACATGTGTATGTGACAAATAAAATTAGATTTGATGATGTGTTGAAGTCCAGACTGACACACAGGCTTGATACTGATGTCTCTGAATGGAGAGAGAAATGGCACTCAACTTTTACTTGTATTGTCTTTTTTAATTATTGAATTAAACGGTATCAGTCGATATAGGAGGAAGAAACCCTGTATATTCTGTACCAATACTGTTGTATTCAGGACACTACACAGGAAGGTATGATGTGTGGTCAAGCTCATCACTAAGCTCAGAGGCTGGGTCTGAAACCCTCCTTGAGCAACTGGGTTCTGGACTTCCTGATGGGCCTACCCCAAGTGACGAAGGTAGGCAACAACATTTGCGCCACACTGATCCTCAACACGTGTGTGCTCAGCCACTCCTGTACTCCCTGTTGACCCATGACTGCATGGCCATGCACGCCTCCAACTCAATCATCAAGTTTGCTGACGGCACAACAGTGGTAGGCCTGATTATCAAGAACGACGAGACAGCCTACAGGGAGGAGATGGGCACCCTGGCAGAGTGGTGGCAGGAAAGTAACCTCTTTCTCAATGTCAACTAAACGAAGGAGCTGATCGTGGACCACAGGAGACAGCACACCCCCATCGAGCTTCAAGTTCCTGCAGCTTCTCTGGAGGCTGAAGAAATCTGGCTTGCCCCCTAGTACCCAAACAAATTTCTACAGATGCATCATTGAGAGCATCCTGTCAGGCTGTATCACCGCCTCGTAAGGCAATTGCAGGTCGCAACCGTAGGGCTCTCCAGAGGGTGGTGCTGTCAGCCCAACACATCACCGGCACACTGCCTGCCCTCCAGGACATCTACAGCACCCGGTGTCACAGGAAGGCCAAGAAGATCATCAAGGACCTCAGCCACCCGAGCCAGGTCCTGTTCACCCTGCTACCATCTAGAAGGTGGAGACAGTACAGGTGCATCAAAGCTGGAACCAAGAGACTGAGAAGCAGCTTCTATCTTCAGGTCATCAGACTGATAAACAGTCACCACTACGGTTTCACCCACTTGATATGTATATACTGTATTCTAGTCATGGCTCATCCTATATAACTTTGTAATTATTTTTATGGATTTTCACAGGACCAATAAACTTTTGTTTGATTTTATGACCACTCTGACATGTTTGCCAATGTATCCCAATTACCATCAGAACACTGCTTCTATGGTATCATGTAAAGGGTCATTTATTCTAGAGGTCGACCGATTAATCGGAATGGCCGATTAATTAGGGCCGATTTCAAGTTTTCATAACAATTTGGGCGCCGATTTGACGATTTTTTAGATTACATTTTTTTACATATATTTTTTTATACCTTTAATTTAACTAGGCAAGTCAGTTAAGAACACATTCTTATTTTCAATGACGGCCTAGGAACCTCACCTTGTCAGCTCGGGTGATCCAATCTTGCAACCTTACAGTTAACTAGTCCAACAAAATAATGACCTGCCTCTCTCTCGTTGCACACCAAGGAGACTGCCTGATACGCGAATGCAGCAAGCCAAGGTAAGTTGCTAGCTCACATTAAACTTATCTTATAAAAAACAATCAATCATAACCACTAGTTAACTACACTTGGTTGATGATATTACTAGATATTATCTAGCGTGTCCTGCGTTGCATATAATCTGACTGAGCATACAAGTATCTGACTGAGCGGTGGTAGGCAGAAGCAGGCGCGTAACCATTCATTCAAACAGCACTTTCGTGTGTTTTGCCAGCAGCTCTTCTTTGTGCGTCAAACATTGCACTGTTTATGACTTCAAGCCTATCTTCTCCCGAGATGAGGCTGGTGTAACCGAAGTGAAATGGCTAGCTAGTTAGCGTGCGCTAATAGCGTTTCAAACGTCACTCGCTCTGAGCCTTCTAGTAGTTGTTCCCCTTGCTTTGCATGGGTAACGCTGCTTCAATGGTGGCTGTTGTCCTTGTGTTGCTGGTTCGAGCCCAGGGAGGAGCGAGGAGAGGGACGGAAGCTATACTGTTACACTTGCAATACTAGTGCCTATAAGAACATCCAATAGTCAAAGGTTAATGAAATACAAATGGTATAGGGGGAAATAGTCCTATAATTCCTATAATAACTACAACCGAAAACTTGTTACCTGGGAATATTGAAGACTCATGTTAAAAGGAACCACCAGCTTTCATATGTTCTCATGTTCTGAGCAAGGAACTGAAACGTTAGCTTTCTTACATAGCACATATTGCACTTTTACTTTCTTCTCCAACACTTTGTTTTTGCATTATTTCAACCAAATTGTTTCATTATTTACTTGAGGCTAAATCTATTTTATTGATGTATTATATTAAGTTAAAATAAGTGTTTATTCAGTATTGTTGTAATTGTCATTATTACAAAAAAAAAAAAAAAAAATTGTCCGATTAATCGGTATCGGCTTTTTTGGTCCTCCAATAATCGGTATCGGCGTTGAAAAATCATAATCGGTCGACCTCCAATGTATTCTACATTGACATGCTACTACATTTGAAAATGATCAAAACACTTAGTTTAGAATATCTTGTTACTGTTACTCATTGTGTATTTAATTATCCTGTTATTATTTTTTTGTATTGTTGGGAAGGGTCCATAAGTAACAATTTCACTGTTAGTCTACACCTGTTGCAAGCTCTCACACTCTCATACACTCGCTCTCACACACTCGCTCTCACACTCACAGGTCTAGGATGTCCTTTCTGCATGTTAGCCCATATCTTTCAGAGGGATTGAAGCTCTAGGTGGAGCTGTGGTGAGAAAAAGGAGGATAGGAAAAAAAGAGGATGAGAGGACCTGTCTCCTGGCTATAAGAGAGAGAGAGAGTAGAGGGTCTCACTAGCAGTGATATTTTGGGAGCCAGTATTTTAGTGGCCTACTTCTCTCAATGCCTGGTGTTACTGAGGAAAGGAGAGAGAGAGCGACAGAGACAGAGAAGGCAGATAGGGACACAGAGACAGAGAAGGCAGATAAGGACACAGAGACAGAGAAGGCAGATAAGGACACAGAGACAGAGAAGGCAGATAACGACACAGAGACAGAGAAGGCAGATAAGGACACAGAGACAGAGAGAGACAGAGAAGGCAGATAAGGACACAGAGACAGAGAAGGCAGATAAGGACACAGAGACAGAGAAGGCAGATAAGGACACAGAGACAGAGAGAGACAGAGAAGGACAGAGACAGAGAAGGCAGATAAGGACACAGAGACAAAGAAGGCAGATAAGGACACAGAGACAGAGAAGGCAGATAAGGACACAGAGACAGAGAAGGCAGATAAGGACACAGAGACAGAGAGAGACAGAGAAGGACAGAGACAGAGAAGGCAGATAAGGACACAGAGACAGAGAAGGCAGATAAGGACACAGAGACAGAGAAGGCAGATAAGGACACAGAGACAGAGAGGGGAGAAGGAGGAATGGAGAGGAAAAGGGTCCAAATCCCAAGTAGACACACAACCAAAGCCTGCCTGCTTGCAAGTACACAGGCATACTACACACACAGGACTCCAATGTGTGTGTGTGTGTGTCCAACAACACACACACACAACAACAACTTGTCCTTTTAAAGAGAACTTGAGAAGATCTGACTCCCTATAATTGACTTCATTCCCTAAGCCCTACAAGCCTATCTGTGATTGACCCTATGTGCCCTACATGACGCCTGGTGTGGTTAGCAGGAGTAGGCAGATTGATTGGCCCCAAGTCTGGCCTAGAGTGGGTCGAGTTCAGTCATCCTTACAGAACTTCATATGGAGGTGCCTCCTTTGGATCCATGAAATTTTAACATACAATATGACATTATACACACAGGTCAAAACAGGCCTTTCACATTTGTGCGCGCACATGCACACACTCACACACTCTTCCTGGTTGTTGAGCACTGTTGAGTGCATCTTGATTCCCTAGAGATAGGACAAGTAAGCCCTCTATCTGCTTACTGTGACTCATTACACTAGAGAACATAATGCGTACGCACAGACAAGACAGACAAGACAGACAAGACAGACAGACAGACAGACAGACAGACAGACAGACAGACAGACAGACAGACAGACAGACAGACAGACAGACAGACAGACAGACAGACAGACAGACAGACAGACAGACAGACAGACAGATGGGGGCAGTATGCAGTCTCATTAGCTAAGTGGTATGTGTTTTATTGATGGATATTGGCTGATGACCTTTGCCCTCTCCCACCCTTCACTCTGACCTCTTGTCAGGAAGCTGCAGCTTCATTAAACCATAGCCATTATATCTGGCACATTATTAGGGACTCTGCTCAGGATTCTCGAACGGAGGGCTCTGCTCAGACACAAAATGGCTGACACTCAATGCCATTAAGACATGCACTTTCAGATATCCACTTCACCTTCACAGTTTCACCCATAGATATGTCACATGTAATGTCTTGATATAAGGAACGGCAGCTATGACCTACTAAGATTTCACTAGGTATCATGGTTCTCATGCACACTATGCACAACAACAACAACAGCAGCAGCAGCATTCAATTCATATGTTTGTTTTGGTCTACACAAAGCCTCTATTCCCCCAAAACAGCAGAACTGGATCAAACTGGATGGTGTCATAGAGCCCTCTGGTGTTCACTGAGAGAACTGCACTTTGCCTGCACCTCAAATTAAACACAATATTATTTTGACCAAATAGAAACCATTGAAACGGCAAACCAAGGCACTTGGGAGAAATAAAACAGTCATGGGGTAGGGAAACAGACTAATTCAGACAAGACTCTGTTTAATACTTCCATAATGTATTAGTAAAGCATGCTTAAACATCCCTGCTACAAGCTGCATGGTGCACAGTACACAACAATGAGAGATATGTGTTGCAACTAATTTCTCCTTTGCCAAGATAATCCATCCACCTGACCGGTGTGGCATATCAACAAGCTGATTAAACAGCTTGAACATTACACAGGTGCACCTTATGCTGGGGACAATAAAAGGCCACTTTAAAAATGTACAGTTTTGTCACACAATGCCACAGACATCTCAAGTTTAAAGGGAGCGTGCAATTGGCACGCTAACTGCAGAAATATCTGTTGCCAGAGAATTTAATGTTAAATTCTCTACCATAAATTGCCTCCAACGAATGTCGTTTTAGAGAATAAAGTAGTACTTCCAACCGGCATCACAACCACAGGCCACTTGCAACCACGCAAGCCCCAGGACCTCCACATCCGGCTTCTTCACATGTGGGATCGTCTGAGGGAGTGCTGAGGAGTATTTATGTCTGAAAAACTCATTCTGATTGCCTGGGCCTGGCTCCTCAGTGGGTGGGCCTGGCTGCCAAGTGGGTGGGCCTATGCCCTCCCAGGCCCACCCATGGCTGCTCCCCTGCCCAGTCAAGTGAAATCCATAGATTAGGGTGTAATGAATTTATTTCAATGGACTGATTTCATTATATGAACTGTAACTCAGTAAAATCATATAAATTGTTGCATGTTATATTGATATTTGTGTACAGTATAATTGCTATATCATTGATAATAAATAATAACTGTCTAATGTGATTATTGTGTGTAATTTCCTTATTTTTCTGGATTATATTTGTTTATTATTTATTTTTTACTTTTTTATTACAAGGTATACCGCACTGTTGGAGCTAGAAACACAAGCTTTTCGCTGCACCTGCAATAACATCTGCAAATCTGTGTCCGCAACCAATAAACTTTGATTTGATTTGAGGTTCTTTGAGACAAATAGAGGAGAGAGAGACACACCCACCAATTGTATTATTGGCAGGTAGGCTTAGAGCTGCTGGTTAATCCTGAACCCAACAAGAACAGACACTCGCACGTGAACACACACACACACACACACACATTAGTGGATGGGAGAGTTTTACACTAACCCATTGACTAGGTCAGATACGGTCATATAGGCAAACACATAGCACAACACTGCCATCACGATGCCTAGGCAGTTGGCAGACGCCTTCAACTGCCTTGGTTGTGATCACACAATGTATGAGGCACAACATCTCTTGTTATTTCTCTCACACACAAGCCTTAGGCTTATTCTATTTGCAGCTCTTCTCAGAATATCAGAAACTCTCATGATCAGATATGGGGCCACGCTTATAAAAGAGAGGGGGATGAATAGAAAAGATGGTCAACTACATGAACACAATAACACCTCTTTTTCCTCTCTCACCGCTTCACCTTTAACCACCAGCAGAGGGCAGGTGAGAGCTATTTCTTGAGTCTTCACCCTCACTGGCTCTGGCATCCTCTGAGTGAATGTGAACACAGAATTACATGCCCTAATGCCTCTATCTTCCCTCGGTGGCCTGGCTGCCCGGCCCTGGCTGGAACTGGACTGCAGCTCAGATATGTTATGAGAGGCAAACTGATTGAATGTAGGTTAACCCTTCAGTACAACATCTTATATACCCATGTATGATGATCCTTGCGTCTCATCACTCCAGTAGTTTTACAGGAGCCAGAAGCCTGTCTGGTCTTACTAAGCCGCAACTACACTACATCAAAACATTTTTCAAAATCCACCACCAAATCCTGAGGAGAACATGGTGCCAGTGCCAGGCCTAATCATTAGGCCTTAATGTGGATTAAATGGATAGGCTCGCCGCTGGTTCTACCAAATATGGGTCAGACTTGTTTTGTGGATTTGGCAGTAATCTGTGGATCCTTATAATCAGCAACCAAAATGGGTTAACCTACTTACCCACAGTTAACCATCATTAATATCGAGTATAAAGATATATAAGCAAAAGAACCCCTGTTAAAATGCTCAAAATAATCATGTCTAAATCAACTCAACATCACTTCGAGCCCAGTGTAGACGAGCCTAGTCTGGACTCTAGACATGAATACCCAGAGCCCTACCTAAAACACTCCTGGTGCTTATTCCACTGGTGGTGCAGTTCCACAATCCACATTCAATTAGCCTCCATTCAATCAGTACTACTCTTTCTCTGTGTCCTACCTGAGGAGAACCTTCAGGAAGACGTTGTCACACACTGAGACCTTAGCATCAATATGATGTCGCCTTATCAAATTCAAATAAACCATTCTCCCTGTGAGAGATATCTTAGCTATTCTGTCCACTGCATATACGAAAACAGAGGATTCCTCCATATTAGTAGATTGCTTTCATATAGCCTACCCAATCGTTATACACTCATCAGTGTGAGCTAAACGGTAATAACAACTGATCTAGATATCATGACACAGCCTGCATTGGCCTATGATTTAGCTGGTTTTATATTACAACTGTAATATTTGACAGAGGCACCTCAGAATGTCTTATTGTCTTGAAAGTGTCTGTTGACAACCAGAGTAGGCTACTTAATATAATCCCGAGTTACCATAACAAGCCCAGAAGTGAGTGGGTGTGTGAGGATTATGGGCTTGGCTTTAGCCTCATGCTCCTGACTGTGAATTCAACACAAACAGCCTTTATTTGTTTTTGGATATCGGAACAGTGATCACTAACCTTGATTTTGATAATACTTTCTATTTCAACGAGTTGGCAGCTCTGGGCGTTCTGCTTACTCCGGGCCAGACCCCAATCCCCAAGACTCAAAATGAAAAGCGACGGCTCAAAAGAGGCATATGAGCCGGCATCCTGACAAGACTTACGTTGGCGAGCCAATAATCCGCCTCTACCGTCC
This sequence comes from Oncorhynchus masou masou, assembly GCF_036934945.1. NCBI lineage: Eukaryota > Metazoa > Chordata > Actinopteri > Salmoniformes > Salmonidae > Oncorhynchus > Oncorhynchus masou. Next base: position 59,010,087 of record NC_088226.1, on the reverse strand, counting down.
ATTCTATTGGCGAACGTACAGTGACTAGAGAACAAACTGGACAAGCTCTTTTCAAGACTATACATCAACGGGACCTGAAGAACTGTAATATCCGATGTTACATCGAGTCGTGGCTGAACAAGGACATGGATAATATACAAAGCGGGGAGGAACGTGTTAAAAACAGCTGGTGCACGATCTCTAATGTTAAGGAAGTCTTGAGTTTTTGCTTGCTTAAATTAGAATATCTCATGATAAGCTGCAGACCATACTATTTACCAAGAGAGTTTTTATGAAGGTTGTGCAATGTAACAGCAATATTTAGACTTAGGGTTGCCACCCGTTTGATAAAATACGGAACGGTTCTGTATTTCACTGAAAGAATAAACGTTTTGTTTTCGAAATGATAGTTTCCGGATTTGACCATATTAATGACCTAAGGCTCGTATTTCTGTGTGTTTATTATAATATAATTAAGTCTATGATTTGATATTTGATAGAGCAGTCTGACTGAGCGGTGGTAGGCAGCAGCAGGCTCATAAGCATTCATTCAAACAGCACTTTCCTGTATTTTCCAGCATTAAGTTAAGTTAAAATAAAAGTGTTCACATTCAGTATTGTTGTAATTGTCATTATTACAAAATATATATATATATATATATATATATATATATATATATATAAATAATCTGATTAATCAGTATCGTATTTTTTTGGTCCTCCAATAATCGGTATCGCCGTTGAAAAATCATAGTCGGTCAACCTCTAGTCCACACACACCGAGACAGTCGTGAAGAAGGCACAACAACGCCTCCTCCTCTCAGAAGACTGAAAAGATTTGCCATTGGCCCTCAGATCCTCAAAAAGTTATACAGCTGTACCCTTGAAAGCATCTTGACTGGCTGCCTCACTAGTTGGTAAGTCAACCGCTTGGGTTCTGACCACAAGGCGCTATAGAGGGTAGTGCGTACTGCCTAGTACATCACATGGGCCAACTACTCTGCTGAGCTGTGGATATCAGATCCATTCAGCCAGGCCACAGTATCGATGAAGCAGCATTGGCTGAGCAGATCTGTCCAGCAGGGATCGAACTCCTGAGCTTCCCCCTCTTGCTCACTCACACTCGAATCCACTTTCCTTTGACACACACTCAGTCCATACATCTCTGACCAAGGACATATACTGATAAGGCCAATATGGCACAGCCCTCATAGCTATCAATGTAAATTGACAATCTACACAAACAAACCGTAAACAAGTGCATATAAGCTTCAGGTCACTGATGTCCAGTCAGCAGAACCAACCAACAAGGTCTGGTCCAAAGTATTGGCTCTTCATCATCACTAATCCTCTATGGGAATCAACTAAATTAATGAAGTCAGCGGTTGTGCTGAGGTCTGCTCAGACAATGTTGAAGCCTGTACCTAGTCCTCTGACTTCCATAGAAGAACCACCACAACGTAGTCAGGTACCATGGTCCTCTGTAGCTCAGTTAGTAGAGCATCTCCCTAGCAATGGCAGGATAGTGGGTTCTGGGACCACCTGTATGTAAAATGTATGAGAGTAGTTTGCTTTGGATAAAAGTGTCTGCTAAATGGCTTATTATTATTATATATACCTATTTATAACTTTGACTTAACTCCAAGAGGGGGAGTTTTAAGCTGGAGCAATATTATTCAGCTACCGCAGAAAAAACATTTGTCTGAATTCCAGAGAACATTACGCTACCTGGCAGCCTCACTCCACTGCACCACACACAGTCCTGTTCACTAGCCTACTCCCATCTTCCATCAAATGGCGAAACACAAGACAAAAATCAATGCTGTTGATGTAGCAACATCAATCAGACTGCATTGGGCTCATACAGGCATCTACATTACAGCAGTACACAGGGAGGGAGCAGAATTATACGACACACACTGTCAGCACTGAGGCTGGGATATTTATAGGAGTTATGATACAGTATCACTAACAACACAAACGCTGTGATACACAGAATTATGGCAGTGTCATTGAAGCTCTGGCACATGGGTACTCAAGCACTATTTGAGAAGGTCTGGTCACACACAGTTTATACAGTGCATTCGGAAAGTATTCAGACCCTGTCACGAGTCCGACTGAGGGTGGTTTCCCTTCCCGGTCGGGTGGCGTTCGGCGGTCGTCGTCACCGGCCTATTAGCTGCCACTGATTGTCTTTCCTCCCCCTCCTTGTATGTTTATTGGTAGCACCTGTTTGTGATGATTAGTTTGTCTTTATTAGACAGCCGGCCCGCCTGGTTGTTGTGCGGGATTATTCATTGGTAAACCTTTGGCTCTGTAGTAGAGGAACGTGTTGGTTCCTGGTCGTGCATTTTTCAGTAGTCATTTTTCATTCCCTGTGTTTTGGGGCCGTTGTTATTGTGAGCACCCTGTGGTGCGTTGGTGCAATTAAAGAGCACAGCATTGTACTCTGTCTCCTGCGTTTGACTCCATACCCACAACATCCGGAGTATTACAGACCCTTTGAATTTTTCCACATTTTCTTACGTTACAGCCTTATTCTAAAATGGATTAAATAGTTGTTTTTCTCTCCCATCAATTTACACACAATACCCCATAATGACAAAGCAAAAAAAGTTTTTTAGAAATGTTTGCAAATTTATAAAAGATTTAAAACTGAAATATAACATTTACATATGTATTCAGACCCTTTTCTCAGTACTTTGCTGAAGCACTTTTGGTAGCGAGGTCCTCTAGGGTTTGACACTACAAGCTTGGCACACCTTTATTTGGGGAGTTTCTCCCATTTGTCTCTGCAGATCCTTTCAAGCTCTGTCGGGTTGGAAGGGGAACGTCACTGCACAGGTATTTTCAGGTCTCTCCAGAGATGTTCATTCTGGTTCAAGTTCGGGCTCTGGTTGGGCCACTCAAGGACATTCAGCGACTTGTCCCGAAGCCACTCTTGTGTTGTATGGCTGTGTGCTTAGGGTCATTGTCCTGTTGCAGGGTGAACCTTCGCCCCAGTCTGAGGTCCTGAGCACTCTAGAGCAGGTTTTCATTAAGGATCTCTCTGTACTGTACTCTGTGCTCCATTCATCTTTTGCTGAAAAACATCCCGACAGCATGATTCTGCCACTACTATGCCAGGTTTCCTCCAGACATGACGCTTAGCATTCAGGCCAAATAGTTCAATCTTGGTATCATCAGACCAGAGAATCTTATTTCTCATGGTCTGACAGTCCTTTAGGTTCCTTTTGGCAAACTCCAAGCGGGCTGTCATGTGCCTTTTACTGAGGAGTGGATTTTGTCTGGCCATTCTACCATAAAGGCATGATTGGTGGAGAGCTGCAGAGATGGTTGTCCTTCTGGAAGGTTCTCCCACCTCCACAGAAGACCTCTGGAGCTCTGTCAGAGTGACCGTCGGCCCTTCTCCCCCGATTGCTTAGTTTGGCCGTGAGGCCAGCTCTAGGAAGAGTCTTGGTGGTTCCAAACTTCTTCCATTTAAGAATTTTGGAGGCCACTGTGTTCTTGGAGACCTTCCATACTGCAGAAATGTTTTGGTACCCATTTTAATCCATTTTTAGAAAAAGGCTGTAACTTAACAAAATGTGTAAAAAGTAAAGGAGTCTGAATACTTTCAGAATGCACTGTGAGTGGCAAAGGTGGAAAAGGTTTGGATGAATATTGTAATTTATCGGCATAGTAACAAACCGCCAACACGCAACCCATGCAACCCCAAACTGTTCACACCCCTCTTATTGGCAGAAAGAAAATGTTGCTGCAATTCTACACATTTTGCCATGGGGCGTTGAGAACATTTAGTCATTTTTAAAGCAAATTTCCTGCATTTCTACCCATTTTTTCATGTCTTATGGGTGTTCATATGACACTGGAGTGACTCAACAAAAAGAAAATGGGGGACCCCTGGCGGTCGAGGCCCCTGGGCACGTAATCTGGTTATAATAACTACGATTTTTTAAGTCGGGACCTGCGGTCCGTATTGACCCCGTTTTGGACCACTGTCCACCAGTTGAGTATGGCTTCTCTAGTGGTTCTGAGTTTAATGCTAGCAGAAATCATAAACTCAGAATTGAGATGACTGAGTCATCTCGAGCCATATCTTTAGAGTTGGGGAGGTTTAGCCATCATTCATCTCAGTGTGTTAACCTACAAATCTATCTGATAATGCATATAAAGTGCAAAAACAAACTACAAACAGGTATAATCATCATGTAATAATTCTGGCAGCATTGATGCTGGACATGGAAAGGTTGATCCATGACTGATTCAGGCAGTCGCCCAGGCAGTCATGCCAGGATAAGTGTGAGCATGCAGCCTCCTGTATGCCTGTGTGAATGAGTTGGTGATAGGATCACATCACTAGTTAATAACTGACTGTAAACCACTGAATACAGTTGGATGAAAAGTGCATGTTGTGATAGAAAGAAGTGAACCTCTGGTCAGGATGATGAACAAATCCCTCTCTCCCTCCGCCCCCACACACAGTCAATACCTTGTTCATAACATAGACCATAAAACAAATCAAAGATGAAAGATTATATCAAGTCACAAGTTATGTCTTGTAGAAATAACTGGCTGCCAAGGCCTAAAAAACTGCCCCCAGAAACCATTTAAAGGGCAGTGAGCAAACTTAATCTGTCAAGAGGCAGCATGAATGAGACAGATGGAAGAGAATATGAGGCACTCAGGTCCAATTCAGACTGTCTGCAGAACATACTCTATTTCAGAACCATCCCATCTACATAACCTAACACAAATGTACACATGGACATGACTCACACACACACACTCTGCACCACACCCAGCAGCACTCTTCCTGTGTGTGTGTGTGTGTGTGTGTGTGTGTGTGTGTGTGTGTGCGTGCGTGCGTGCGTGCGTGCGTGCCCTGTTCTGTTCTGTTTCACTGTAGCTGTTGCTGAGGATCAGTGAAAGGAGCCTCTGTTCTTCCCAGCTTTATTGTGATCTTCCTTTCTCAGGCCCTGTGTTGTTCTGATGGCAGGGTGTGGCCAGGTCAGATGTCAGCCAAATAGGGTGGGCGTAACCCTCCAGGGGCTGGGGGGTGCAAACAGAAGAGAGTTCTCTCCATATGAATGGAGAGGAGGCTGTGATGTGGGTCAATGGTACTACTGCTTTGGCCCTCTGGTTTCAGATAGGTCTTGATGAGCCTCCTGTCTGTAGCAGTAGACAGACATGTAGACATAGTCCTCCTGAGGGGCCTACCATACACAAAACAACATTCACACGTGGGCCCACATGATAAGCTTATACGCTAATGCGCATGTGCACAAACATGCACACATACAGAAAATGTATGGACAGGAAGGACAAATTGTTGCCTGAGTATTGCTATGATGTCACCTGAGAACATGTCATGCGTTTGTTTGTTGTGGTTTCCACTCCGGCTCAAAGCATGTCTCTGCAGAGAGATTGTTCCCAGCAGCAGCCAAGCTTTAACAAAACACACAGTTATGACATTGAAAGGTGGCAAAGGCCAAGATAGAGTGTGATACAGGTTCATTTTTAAGGTCTCTTTCAGAGCAATGTCAATACTCATGAAGTCACACATGATGTCAATAGACTCAATATAAATCAACTGAAATTGATAGATACACTTTAATAGATACATTAAAACTAGGGATGCACTGATATTACATTTTTGGCCGATACCGATATCCGATATTTTCCTTGCCCCCCCCCCCGAAAAAAACAGAATACCGATACCGATAACCGATATTTAAAATTTTAGCTGCCTTTTAAGCATTCTAATACAGTTAAATAGTTGAAACACACACACACACAGACCAAAATGTTATTTTGTTGGCATTTAAGTCCCCATTACAAGTAAAACATAATCAAAACCTGTTTCTTTCACTTACTTGCTGTGCTGTTTTGTTGTTCATTTGTTCAGTCGTTTCATTCTCAACCAGGATTTCATCATACATGTCAAGCAGTGAAGTTTCAGCTCTGTCTGTCCGTGGCCTCTTCTGTCGTGGGTCCTCTTCCTCGGTGTGCACTGTCAGTATGTCCGTTTCCATCTTGTCCAGCTGTCTGTAACATTTCACGTAAACCCTGTTTCTTGTCTGCTTTGAAGTAGCGGGCCTTGTACCTAGCATCGAGCAAGGTGGCGACTCCGTAAAGCGGCTCAGAGAATGACACCAGATCGCTTGTTCACAGCCTCTACTAGAGTACTTTTGCAAGTTTTAACCCCAGCAGTTTTGTTGATGAGCTTATTTCTTTCAGGCGTTTCAATGCCATGACCGAGGGTATCACGTCTGCTGCAGTCGCAGTTGATGAGCTTATTTCTTGAGTTAGTTGTTCGAATGGTGCTAGGAGTGTGTTCATGTTTCAAACATGTTCTCAAATGCCATTGAAATGGCAACAGCGGTATGAGAACCAGCACATTCTTGAGCATGCAGTGCGGCTTTCCTTCAGTACGAAATCCTATCGATCCACTGTGCTGTCAGACTCGGCATACTCATGGGGATGACATTTCTGGTACAAATGTCAGTCATGAAGCTAATAGCAGTAACACCCATAGCAAGCAGCTCATGGTGGTACATTTCAACAATACTGTGTAACTTCGGTAGGGCAACATCTGAAAAATAGCGCCTACTTGATACAGTGTACTGGGGCTCGAGGTGCTCGTCCAGTCGGCCAAAGCCAACATCATCCACAACAGAGAACGGTTGATTGTCCAGGGCAATGAATTCCATTATCTTGGCGTTAATGGATTTTGCCTTTGAGTTGTCTTGATGAAATGCTCTTACCCTTTCGAATGACTGCTCGACTTGAACATGTTTAGTTGCTGGAAGTGTGCCCTTAGTATTTTTCTGCTTTTGTTCTAAGTAGTCTCTGAACGTCTGGGGGTGATGCACTTTCAAATGAGTAATTATGTTTGTGGTATTGAAAGATTTCACCCTCTCCCCTCCTCGGGAAATACTAGCAGTACAAATGTTTCATATGGCCTTTTTGTTATCTTCCTTTGAAACTTCAAAATAGATCCACATAGCAGACATTGTGGGCTAGGTTAGGAATGCTGTGTTGCATGTGTAATGTAGTATTTGTTGTGGCGTCATTACCTCATCTACCTACGTTACATAGCTATGACAACGGTTTTGCACATTGGCGTTAAACTAGACATCGGGCCGATGCCGATGTTGGCATTTTTATCTAATATCGTCTGATTCCGATATGCTTACCGACATATCGTGCATCCATAATTATAACAGCATGATAACAAGATACATTTCTAACATCATTCAATTAATGGCAAGAAGAAGAAGAAAAAAAACAGTGCTTCAATACATTTCTATTCGACATGTTTGTGAGTGACGTGCAGAATCATTTGGTGAATGTTTCCTGAAGCAACAGCGATTCAAGCCCCTTCCACAGCGCACCTGTGTGGAAGGAACCTTGGTATGGAGTCACATAATTGTTGCCAGTGACTACACCGGTGACTTTGGTCCAATAGCATTGTGCCATGAAGTCTGCTCCTCTCTCTCCAGACCAATTCGTATGCACTTTACAGGGCCAATGTGCCGCCGTGCGCATACCAACTACAGGCACTTCATCATAACCGGCTCACGCACCATGCAATAGACAGCATTCACACACCCAAACCAGATCATTCTCACTCTAGTAGAAGTCCTTCGTCTACACAAACACTCACACTCTGTTAGGCTACATCACCAACAGCCATCCAGCAGCCACAGACCCCGGTGTGATTCACATATAGTGCCTTTAAACCGACGAAAGTAGCTAGTTTATTCATTTGGGATGCTTATCTGTCTCTGTGCTGTCATTACTGCAAATAGGCAGAGGAAGCCAGTCACATCAGTCAGATCTCTTTTACAACCCCCAAACAAGGCTCAGGGTTTCAGTCTCAGTTGCATCTGAAGTAACCTAGCACAGAAAAAAAATACTGGGTTGTTTGGTTCACCCAACTGCTGGGTTGCAGGCATTGGGTCACTTAGTTGGGTTGTTTTATTTAAAAAGAGCAAGGTTGGGTTGTTGATGGTGGGTTATTGGTGCTGGGTTATTGAGATATGACCAGATCGTATAGCTGTACATCAAATCAGCAATCTGTTCTAGCTCAGTCCCCAAAAAGGAGTGGTCCCGACCCCTGCACACACACGTGCTCCAAGGGCAAACAACGTGTGCATAAACACTGTGCAAATGGAGCCTGTCATTACAGCCATAAACAGTGATACATTTATTTTCAAAACTCAAGATACCGAAATAAACTGTGTTTTACAACTGAAATTTTGATCTGAAAGTCATTCATGTTAGCAGTCAATATCAACTAGGGATAGCGTGTCACATTGTCACTTCTCAGGAGTCCAGAGCAAGCAGGATCATATGGCCTACCTGTGTGCAGCAGAGGTTGCAGGATCGGATGGAAAGCACGATCTGTCAGTCACCTTTTTCTTCCTCACAAATATCAGAATTAATTTGCCTGAAAGATACATCTTCCTCCCGTAAGTATTGAAGGTAGTGTGATGTTACAGCTATCTTTAGACATATAGCCAGTACCCACCACTGAGGTATAGAATTGTAACCCACCCAAACTAGGCCTAGCTGAAATATGTAAATGATCAATGAAAACACCAGGTAGCCTATTGTTGCAACCTGGTCTCAGAGCATTTCGTATTAATCTGTATGTAAAACCAAAACACTCCATTTAGTATGATATGTTATGAATTACAATTCGTATTATCATGTTTTGAATTGCAACACGTACAATAGGTTACAAATTTGCAAAATGTACAATATATTGCGAATTTGTTAAATGTATGATATGTTACGAATTCTAGCTAGGTGGCTAGGTTAGCTAGGTTAGGTCTTAGGGTTAGAGTTAAGGTTAAGTTAAGGAGTTAGGTTCAATTGTTAGGGGATGGGTTAGCTAAAAGGATAAGTTGAGGGTAGAGGGAAGGGTTAGCTAACATGCTAAGTAGTTGCAAAGTAGTTGAAGAGTTGCTAATTAGCTAAAATGCTAAAGTTGTCTGTAATGAGAGTTGAAGTCACAATCTTTGGGTTGCAAGAAGTGCTAAAGTTGTCCATTTTGAGATTCTAAATCACAACCTTTGGGTTGCTAGGTGTTCGTGTTATATGCTCACCCACCCCGACCAACCACCCTAATTTAGTTTTTGCCTTAAGTAACCATCTGTCTTATTTAACCATACCAAACGTAACACATCATACTAAGTCTAGTCTAGTGCATGACACCAAGCGGATTGTTGTAGCAAAGATGCATCTGTAGCAGATTGCCAAACTGTACTTTAAATGGATCATATCAATTTAGGTAGGCTACTCTATTTTTGACATGCAAACTTGTAGAAAATTAAACAAGCGCTTTCTGGTCACTAATCTGTATATGTGCGCCCGCCTTTGCGCATCATTGCTGATGACTGGTAAACAGTCAAGAACCGAAACTTTTTGGTTGAGAAGCACAGATTAGATGTTTTTTTTAAACAAGAATTTGGTGCAATGCAGATCAAATAAGCAAAGGCTATTCTGTATGTAGCCTATTAAAATATGTATGAATTGTTTCTATTTTTCCCATTGTTTCACACTAGCAACCCCACAAAAGTTTCTCCTTGGGGGGGTTTGATTAATCCGTGTAGGCGTGTTTTGCATCAGCTGAAAGTTTATTGCATTCAATTTGGAACCGGGCTGGATCCCAGGAGTGAGCCAGGCGCCCAGTTCAAAACCCACAGTGAAGTTGGCTATAAACAAAGTGACGTAATTAATCACGTGTAGTAATTAGTAGGATTCTGTGTTTTCCCATGCAAAAGGGATTGCTTTTAATAAAAACGCCTTATCTGCCTTCCCAATGAAAACAAGTTAGAAAATTACAACATGTTTTTTATGGAAAAGATGCACCATGTTGCTTTGTTGACAAAATGTCAGAGTTGCACAGATTACTGTTCGATTTGAGAAGGGCCCGCCTCCCTTCTCCGCTTTCGCCCGATAGTTTCAAGTCATCAGTCTCAAGTCAAAGTCGAGGCCTGAGTCTTGAGGCTCCGAGTCAAAGTCAAGTGATTTTATTTTCTATCTTGTAGAGTCCAAGTCATACTCGAGTCAACACCTCTGGTAATAAATCATCTTTATATTCTAAAAGAATGTGTAAAATGCTAAACATTTTAAAAAATGTTGATTTGCAGTATGTAAATGTAACATGATGAACAACAACTACATTTACTCTCACAGGTTGTCAATAAGAGCTTTCTGAAAGCCACACCCCTGATAAGCCACGCCTCCTGAAAAATAACCTAAGGATTACATTCAAAAAGACCCAGCTGCTAGGTCAACCAGCATGAAAGTAAAAAAATATCCAACTGATGGTTAAATTAACCCATGTTTGGGTAATCCCAACAACCCAACAACATGTTGGGTTTTCACAGAAAGAGTCAGTCATTGCCGATGTAATTAGGCCTACGATATACAACTCCAGCATGCCATTAATATCCTCCTTGGTCAAAAAGCCATTCCAGGCACGAGATATCCATCGACCTATCCATACACAAGGGGGCCCGAGGGACGTTGCCAATGGTAACTTCCGACACCACACAGTTGGAGCGCCCAGACGAGCTGGACCAGAGTTCCCTTACCAGCACCTGCACCACCGCCCTCGCAATATGCCTGCCTATGTGTGCGTTTTGCCATACCTGCCCAAAACAGACTCTTCCCCCATATGTTGCCTTCGCACCAGCTACTCAACCAGCTACTGCCAACAATGACAGCTTAGCTGGCAGACGTTCTATGGAAAGCTTAATAACCGCTGTCACGACCTGACACAAGAGACATAACAAACGAGCACAGCACCACCAAATACCACTTCCACTCCATTCCGAACACCGCTCTGCTTACCTCCTTCCGTGGGCTGCTTTGTCTTTTTTCCCCTTGGGCCTTCTCTTTCGGGCCTGGATTGCCATCACTAGAAGAGATTAGATTAATGTAGAAGTAGGTCCGATCACCGAGAAGGGACAGAGAGAAAGAACAACACATCAGTCTCGAGCTTTAGCTGGCCTGGCCAAGCATCCTTAACCAAAAAGGTTGGAAACCCCCGCACGCGCGTAATTTTACCACCTCTTATCAAAACCAACAAAAGCTGTCCCGTAATCGGAATATTTGAAAAATAGAAAAGATTTTCATACCTTTCCTGGAGCTCATGATGTTTTCCTCCTTCCCTTCAGCAGCAGCGGCAGCTCAACGGCAGCAGCCGAGATCTCACGCTCTCTCGTCTCCAGCCTTCTCTCTGGAGAACGCGCACTCCCTCTGTCGTTTGGAGGAGGAGGCGCGCTCAAGCACTGGAGCTCTATGCTACGTGGCCGCGCACAACTGTCACAATTGAGGTTAGCGCGAAAAGGAGCGCTTAAATTGAAAGAACCAAAACCAGAACGGTCAACATTAGACTATCCCCATTTTATTAATGTCTCTGATGTCTTGAACATTAAAATATTTCCCCTGCCTGCTTCCCTATTTACCCCCACGCCAAAGCACTGTTAGCTCAGTAGGCCTCTATCTAGAACCTAAAATAGTTATTCCGCTGTCCCCATAGGAGAACCCTTTGAAGAACCTTTTTTGTTTCCAAGTAGAACCCTTTCCACATAGTGTTCTACATGGAACAAAAGAATTCTAACTGGAACCAAAAAGGATTCTACCGGGAACCAAAAAGGGTACAGCCGAAGAACCCTTTTGGAACCCTTTTTTTCTAAGAGTGTAGGTTAACTGGGGCGTATCATGAGCAAAGGGAACCCTGAATAACACAGAGCCTCCTGCTGAATTATACACCCTATTTTATATTTTTTTCAAGACATGTTATTGACATGCTGGTTCTGGCAAAGTTTCCTTCTTTAGGATCCCATCCAATGTTCCAAGCTGTTTAGGATTCTGGGGAATGACTAGGCCTGTCTCTAATGGGCCAATAATAGATTTAGCAAGTTAGGTCAATGGGTTTCAAAAAGTATCTGCAATTTAGTTATCTGTTGTGTCACCCGATCAAGCCATAGCTGGTGGGTCATATTATGGCAAACATAATCCGTTATTATCTCACCCTGGATCACATATATAACTTTCTCTGACCCAGAACAACAATTATCCTACAAATAGGCCTATTTCTCAAAGACATCTGTATTTTTTAGATTTCCATTTTAGGCCTGCCTGCCTGCGATTGGCAAACTGCGATTAGCCTGCATTTTCTTATTATAGGCCTAGTTATTACTAGACTATTAGAAGTATAAAGTATATAAACTACAATCGGTATTGAACACTATGTGGCTGCTGAATCATAGGCTATTCATAAATGAAAGATAACGTTATATTGAAACACTGTGGCGTTTGGCCAATGTAACCCTAATTCTGATCCAAGTCGGCGAATTCGATTATGCTGGGCAACAGTCCCGTGACGGAAACGGGCAAAAGGGTGAGTGACCTCAAAACGAACAGTAATCTGCGCTGCTCGGTTGTGAAAAAGGCAGCATGGTGCATCTTCCAGAAACATACATATCTTTTCCATAAAATATATGTTTTAATTTTTAACTAGTTTTCATTAGGAATGCATATAATGGCGTTGTTATCAAATCAATCATTTGTATTTGAAAACACAGAATCTTAGTAATTACTCCACGTGCTAAATTACTTGTTTCGCTATCATATGCTATCTGTGGGCCCCGACCTCTCATTTTAGACAGCTCCATTGTAAATCTCCATACACCCGGGTTACCGGGCCATGCTTAACGAGTACCACCACCGTTAAAGACACGGGATATTTTTTTATTGACATGTCCTTCAGCCAATAACTGTTGATATGGGCGGGTTTCAATACATTACTTTTTCCGGATTCGAGCGCACACACACACGTGTGTAGGACAACTGGGGTACTTCGCTGTGCGTACTCTACTGAATTAGTAGGTAAATCAGATTTCAAAGTTAAATAACAGTTTATGTCAGTATTTTATTTGGCATTCATGTAACGATGCATAGCTTTTCCATGGCTAAGCATGTGTTGGCGCCTTTAGCAAGTCATGTTACGACTTAGGTTATTGTTATGCGCTAATATCTCTCGTTAGCTAGCTAGCAACCAAACTACCTAGCCAGTTGATGATGCCAAAAGAAAAATGTGAAATTAAACACGTCTCCTAACCATCTGCCATTTATTTGCAATTCGACAGTTGGATGGAACTGTACCAACAATGTCTTTACATCCTAGTCACAGGGTGAAAAGTTGTTGTTACACTGTTTCAGCAAGGAACCCCGCTAGCTAGCACAGAGTACTTACTGTCTTTGATTATAGCCAACCAGAATAATTATCATGTTATGTTTACATTGATACTAACAAGTTACACGGAACAAAAATAAATGCAACATGCAACATTTTCAAATAGTTTACTGAGTTACAGTTTATGTAGGGAAATCCGTTATTTAGTCGCTAATTTATGGATTCCACATAACTGGGAATACAGATATGCATCTGTAGGTCATCGATAACGTTACCTGGGGGAAAAAGGTAGGAGCGTGGATCAGAACCAGTCAGTAGCTTGTGTGGCCACCATATGCCTCATGCAGCGCCACACATACACGCAATTAACTCGATTATGTTTTATTTATCGTTTGACAGCCCTAATAAATAGTATTACAAAGGTTGCACTATATAAGTCTCAATTCTCCCTTTTTCTCCGTCTGTCAGTTTGGAGGCTGTGGCATTTGTTGTATACTGTCTTGTTTACATCCTTATGTCCATAAAACATTGCTTTAAGGTACCATACACCCCATTACTGACTTCAACCATCCGAGTACCTGGCATTTGCCAGATACACAACTTTATCTTTAAGACTTCCTTACGCAGTAAGTACGTAGGAGGCCTTTTGGTAGGCCGTCATTGTAAATAGGAATTTGTTCTTAGGTGACTTGCCTAGTTAAATAAAGGTTAAATATATCATTTTTAAGTCAGTGTTTGCCACAATTCTACCAATAATTAGTGTAAGAGAAGTGTCTAGTAGTGGTGGGGATGTTGACCTATTCATTCACATGTCCTTGTTATCTTCTCTTGACCCTCAGCTTGTGTCCTATGGCGGATGCAGAGCCCATGCTGGTCCCTGCCCCTGGGGGGGAGAAAAGGGCCTGCCCTGCCTTGGAGGATGAGGTGGCCCACAGCACCAAGAGACCCAGAGTCCAGAAGGATGAGAACAAAGGAGGACACTCTCACAAGCCAGCCCAGGATGAGGCAGAAGAGCCAGAGGCGGAGGAGACAGAGCCACTGGAAGAGGAGGATGGAGAAGGGGCCGGGTTAGGTTCTGGAGAGGCTTTTGCAGAGATGATGAAGCATGGACTCACAGAGCTGGATGTGGGGATTCTGAAATTTGTCAGTGAACACAAGGGCTTCTCTGGGATCCTCAAGGAGAGGTTTGTACTGATTCCAGTCAGGCTGTAGTGTGATCTGATCCATGGCGTGATGTATATGTGTTGCTGTGTGCGTTTCACTATGACAGAAAATCTAATACTCTTTATTTAGGTACTCTGACTTTGTCGTACATGAGGTCAACAAAGAAGGCAAGACGGTGCAGTTGGATGATCTCTCGGTTCCTGAGGAGGCTGAGGTGAGCTAACAATGTATCAGTAGAATTGTCTTTCGGCTTGCAGTTTAGAGTGAAACATTATCATTCCTGAAGTTAAAGCTTGACTCCGTAGCCCTTTATACTCAAACCCGTATATACGTGATTGAAATGGAAGATTTGAGCACTAATAAGCACCTAAATTGGAACGTCGTGGCTGTACAGTAACATGCTATACGTGACGTCAAAGCTATTCCTCTGCACTTCACAGTGCTGTATGGGTTTTGACTGACAGCTGTTGTGAATTTGAGCACCGCGCACAACAAGAAGTTGACCTCATCCCTCCTGGTAATTAGGTAACTTTAGAAAATGTTTTGTCTAAGTAAGAGAAATGCTGTAAATTAAGAGGACTCTGTGTATTTTGAAAGATGAGATGTTAAGGATTATAGTAAATACGTCCTTGACAAGCAAGCCAAACACCCGTGAGTTCCAGTCCCATCTCACTTCAAAATTCAGGTCATATACAGTGACAATATTTATGATTTCTATGTTTGATGTCAATTTACAAGAGGAATTGTCGTCATACCCTGGGTAGTTCTGAACACGAGCATATGTTATATTGTGAAGAAAGCACACGCACCTGAATGCACTCATGACTTCTTCCTAGCTGCACCAAATTGCCTTGTGTAAGATCATATTTTATAACTTAGCTAGTCACGTTGGCAAGAGAACAAGCTTAGATATCATGGCCACCTGACTCAGATTGCAATTTATAATGGGCCGCTTTTGGATTGCTAAAACAACAACAGTAGTTGTGATTTCAGGGATGCAGGTTGTGTTCCAAACAAAACTACAAGTGTGCTTGCTCTAGTTCCTCAGCAGCACAGCTAAGAGAGCTCCAAAAAGTACCTTATAGTTGAAGATTCTTCTTCCAATCGTAAAATTGCTTAGGGACAACTGTGCACACTTTGGAGAGATGTGTGTGGCCACCTGGAGTGACCAGTTAGTCCTGCTTCCCCAACTGTGGATTCCATCTTTAAACTGATGTTGGGTTTGTATTGTGCTAGGAAGCCAGTGTGGCAGAGCAGCCAGGGTCTGAGGTTTTCACAGAGGAGCAGAAACACGAACTTGAGCAGCTGCAGCTCTTCAAGAAAAAAGAGGGCAACGTGTCCATAGAGGTGAATACGCTGACTTTCTAAAAACCCATTAATTAAGTCTGAGAATTTAGTAGTAGTTTGTTATCCACCTTGACCAGTGGGCTTATATAACGTTGAATAGTTCACCTATCTTGAAAGGTGACCAGTTGCTTATGGTTGAACACAGATGGCGGATGACACCAAAGAGAATCGGACCCTGGTCCACAAAGCTGTCAAGACCCTGTACCCTGGACTGGAGACCAAGACAGAGGAGCGGGAGGGAAAGAAGTTCATCGTGGCCTACCACGCAGCCGGGCAGAAAGCACTCGCAGGTAGAGACAAGAGAATGGGAGATGGGTGTAATGGACCTTTTTTGGGTTTGTATCTCTCTGGTTTATTTTCGCAGGGTGAAATCTCTGTAACATCTGTCATAGAACAGAATCAAGTCGCTCTCAAGTTTGTGTCTCTTGCTTCAATAAAGAGTTTACATTTCAGAATGAGGAAAGTTATGGTTGGAAAGGGTTGTGCTGCATGTCCTTGTTCAGCTTGGCCTCTTTGGTTCTCACTGCATGTGGTTCTGTCTGAGCCGAGTAGCTACTGCCTAGTTAAATCAAATAAAAAATACTGGGTTGGCTAGCGTATGGGATAAAAAAATGCAGGCTGCATGAATGAACAGGTGCATGTGTAATGTCAACACAACAAACCTGCATGATGATACTGCATGAAGATCCTGACCAGGCCCATGGCCTGTGAGAGGGCACATGGATCTTGACTTTTAGGCCCAACAAATCAGCAGAATCTCCTTGACTGGCCTATTTTGAGATCAGTTAAGACATTGACATTATTCACATCAATAATTTCCTGTGAATTCAGTAGCTTGTGCAAAAAGCACCGCATGGTTGTCATCAAATAATTGCTTTGTCATGCCTGTGGCACACGACTTGCTGCACAGAAATGGTTTGACACAACAGCACTCCCAAAACTGCATGCTGGTTCGCCACACCTGTCGGTCTGTCTGCCTAAAAGTCCATAAACTTATTTTAGTAACAGTCTTTTATCGTTTATATTCTATTCCTTTTGCTCTTCTCTGTGTGGACAGAGGTCAAAATCGCTGCAGGTAAGAAATCCTTGTCCACACTGTTCAGAAAAAGAGAGGTATATGCAATTTAAAGGTTTCAGGAGACTAGTCTAAATGTTGCTTGCCTCACATCTGATTAAATATCAGCTCCTTATCTGTCATGGCATCATCAGTCTTGCACGATTGTCTTTATGGTAAATAAATAGTCATGACTATTTTCAGGGTGTGATGAACTGTTATCTTATTGTTCAGGCTAAGGGAACAAAACCTCAGTTGGTTAGTTTATACTTTAGAGCAATGGGGAATGAGTGTTCAAGTGCAGCATTTAAATTATTCTGACATCTTGGGACATGCAGGATGCTCCCGACATTTGTTAGAGAGGTGGTTAATGCTGTATGTGTTGGGGCCTGTAAACGAAGCTGCTTCCACCCAAAAAGATGAAAGCGCCAGGTAGTTTCAGTATCTTATCAAAGGTCTGAACACTGATGAGGATGTATTCTCTGGTGACAGAAGGTGTTAGATATCTGATCCTCTGCCTGTGTCTCCACGACTTACTCCTTCTGTGTCCCTGGACAGCCCCCAGGAAACACTCCTGGCCTAAGAGCCGTGGGGCCTTCTGCCACTTTGTCCTTTACAAAGAGAACAAGGACACCATGGAGGCCATCAACGTGCTGTCCAAGTTCCTCAGGTAGAACACTTGTTTTTTTTTCATAGCATTTCTCATAAGATGTGTAAGAAAAACTTCTAAACTGTACAACTCCTGACTGACATTGTGCGTCTGCTTTTCTCTAGGATGAGGCCTAATGTGTTCTCTTACATGGGGACCAAGGACAAGAGAGCCGTCACTGTGCAGGAGATTGCAGTTCTTAAGTGAGTGTGGTGGCCTGCCACTCATCAAACACACAAGCATGTAATTATGTTCTTATTAATTAAGTCAAACGCAGCCATTTCTGGGTAACAATTAAGTACATTAAGGGCTCTACATCCTCTATGCGATGGAATTGCAACAGATCCAACGGAGGTTTGTCTACGTAGTTCTACATACTTTTGTGATGCAGGATTTTGGGAACCCGGCACAAACGGAGCTCTAGCTCTATTTGACTATGAAATCGCTGTGGAGAGCCCTTACTGTGATTGTTTTCAATTAAAAGGTTGTTTAGATATTTATATATATATATTTTTTTTTGACAAAAAAAGCAAGAATTTTACTAGGGCTGTCTGGGAGTGGTCTGAGTGAGGGGCCTAATTGTAGGGGTATTTAACCTGAAATCGATCTTATTGGTCTATGAACTTATACTGACTGGTGATTGTCGCCATGCTGGCCAAAACTCCATCCACGCAAAACAAGCAGAAATTTCAGGCACTCTTTTCAAACACCTTTTACACTAAAAAGCATTATCATAATTTTCACACTATTATTCTAGCCTCCTTGTGTGGAATTGTATATAGAACACGTGAAAATCCTGTTTTTGACTGCACTGGGCCTTTATGTTGCCTGTGACTTCAGGGTCACAGCAGAAAGACTGTTTCACCTTAACAAGTGCCTCAATAACTTCAAGCTGGGAAACTTCTGCTACAAGAAACACCCTCTGAAACTGGGGGAACTACGGGGAAATCATTTCACTGTGGTCATCAGGTCAGTGGATACTAGCTGTGTGTGATGTCTGTCTTTGCTATAACATTCTTTGTAACTATAACTACTCCCCAATCCGCATTTATTCAAATAGCAACAACTTTTAATCTGCTCACTGTTACTGTTTTGTTACTGGCTGGTTGTCTCCCACAGGAACATCACCGGGACAGATGACCAGGTCCAGCAGGCCATGACCTCCCTCAGAGAGACAGGCTTTATCAACTACTACGGCATGCAGCGCTTTGGCACCACTGCCGTGCCCACACACCAGGTTGGCAAGTAAGGACAGACACACACACGTACGCCAGTGGCTGATGGCACCTTAATTGGGTAGGACGGGCTCATAGTAATGGCTGGTATGAAATATGTGGAATGGTATCAAACATTACCATTCCAGCCATTTATTATGAGCCGACCTCCCTTCAACAGCCTCCTGTGACATACATAGGGTATAGGGTCAGCAGGCAATAACATGACTACTCTGTGCATGGTGTTACTGGCCCACGGGTATGGGGTAGGCAGGGGATAGGTGATTTGACTGTTGTTGTGTCTGGACCAGAGCCATCCTGCAAGACAACTGGAATGAAGTGATAGATCTGATCCTGAAGCCTCGCCCTGGAGGTAAACAGCCACTCTCCTTCATTTGACTTGGTTTTGAATGCTTTTCATGTAATGTCAGCTACCAGATGGCCAAAGCATTATCGCAAGATCATGTGATCGACTTAATTTGCCGTGACCTTTCTCTGCAGCGGAGAAAGGCTACCTAGTGAAGTGTCGTGAGGAGTGGGCCCAGTCCCAGGACCCAGAGGCAGCGCTTAAGAAGCTACCTGTGAAATGCTGTGTGGAGGGACAGCTGCTCCGAGGCCTCTCTATGTACGGCAAGAAGAACATCATCACTGCATTTGCCATGGTGAGCTGAGCCAGCTTTTACAAACTAATTGGCAAATGCACTGTTATGACTAATCGGGAAGTGATGGGTGACTTGCACACACTTTCCAAACATCATGTACATGATTTACATGTACGTGTGTTTCCAATGGATTGTATGTTATTAAATGTTGTAAAAGATGAGAAACAAACTTGGCCGCACGGGTCCACTGTTGATTTGTTTGATTCATTCAGTCTGTTTTCGTCAGGTTTACTTACGGTGGGTTAACTCCCTGTGTTGGCCCTCATCTTCTAGATCCCTCGTAACAACCGGCTGATGTACATCCACAGCTACCAGAGTTTTATGTGGAACACCATGGTCAGCAGACGCATTGAGGCCTTCGGGCTGAAGGCTGTGGAGGGAGACCTCGTGCTCAGAGGAGGTGGGTCCTATCTGTCTTGTGCGCCTTCGTGTGGGTGTATTTGGGGACAACTGAGTTTTAAATCCTTTGTTAAATCTTCTGTGGTGGACGAGCACATAGCCCAGAGTGCCTGTCTCACAGATGGCTCTCAAGTGTGATAATCCACGTAGAACAGAGGGCTTCAAGACCACCTGCTAGGCTGGACTGAGTTAGTGTTTATTCTATGTAGGGGCTCAAACCAACTAATGTGCACATCCTATTCGCCCTCTATCTCCAGGCACTGCGTTCGTGCTGTCTGCAGCCGAGGCAGAGACCCACTCTATTCAGGAAGTGGTGATGCCCCTACCAGGGTTTGATGTCATCTACCCCACTCACCACGGTAAGAGAGCCCTGCATCCTCCTATCCTCCATGTCAGGGCACAGTTCCCACACAACTGCTGTTCTGATGCCTGTTGTTTGTGGGGGTCGAAGCAGAGGAGGAGAAGAATTTCAATCCCTGGACTACTATATCTCTGGAGTATACGATTCTATTTAGATATGTGGGTGAGGTGTGTGTTTCAGATTTGATTGTGCTCTTTCCTCCTGTTCTGTAACAGTGGGGAAGGGCTACAGGGAGAAGCTGAGTGCAGATAACCTGGACATTGACAACATGAGACACAGGGTGAGGGACTACTCTCTGGCCGGGGCCTACCGACGCATCCTCATCAAACCCAGTGACGTCAGCTGGTCTGTAACGCTCACTATCACCTCGGTATCAAGTAATAGAACAATTTTCTGTCATAGCTAACTAGTAAAGAGCTATCTAATAGTATTATGCAAAATGTCGTTACACATTCCAAAGACATAAAAAGGAGCCGAGGATTTCTTTATTTAATAAAAATTGTGCGTGAGTGTGATATGCAGTACCAGTCAAAAGTTTGTACACCTACTTATTCAAGGGTTTTCTTTATTTTTTATTATTTTATACATTGTAGAATAATGGTGAAGTCATCAAAACTATGAAACACATATGGAATCATGTAGTAACCAAAAAAAGTGTTAAACGAATCAAAATATATTTGAGATTCTTCAAAGTAGCCACCCTTCGCCTTGATGACAGCTTTGCACACACTTGGCATTCTCTCAACCTGGTTTACCTGGACTGCTTTTCCAAGAGTCTTGAAGGAGTTCCCATATATGCTGAGTGCTTGTTGGCTGCTTTTTCTTCACTTTGCGGTCCAACTCATCCCAAACCATCTCAATTGGATTGATTATGTGTGATTGTGGAGGCCAGGTCATCTGAACTCTGAAGCATTTATTTGGGCTGCAATCTCTAATGACCTTATCCTCTGCAGCAGAGGTAACTCGGTCTTCCTTTCCTGTGGCGGTCTTTATTCAGAGCCAGTTTCATCATAGCACTTGATGGTTTTTGTGATGGCACTTGAAGAAACTTTCTTGACATTTTCCATTAAAATAATGGACTGTTTTTCTTTACTTATTTGAGCTGTTCTGATTGACTCAACTGATTCCACAAATGAACAAGGCACACCTGTTAATTGAAATGCATTCCAGGTGACTACCTCATGAAGCTGGTTGAGAGGGAAGAATCTCTAATGTAAAATATATTTTGATTTAACACTTTTTTGCTTACTGCATGATTCGTGTGTGTTATTTCATAGTTTTCATGTCTTGACTTTTATTCTACAATGTAGATACAATGTAGATAATAAAGAAAAACCCTGGAATGAGTAGGTGTCAACTTTTGACTGGTACCATGTGTTTTATTTATTTATTAGGGCAACAGGTAGCTTGGTGGTTAGAGCGTTGGGCCAGTAACTGAAAGGTTGCCGAGCCAACAAGGTGACAGTTTTCAATGTGC
Source organism: Oncorhynchus masou masou (assembly GCF_036934945.1). Classification (NCBI taxonomy): domain Eukaryota; kingdom Metazoa; phylum Chordata; class Actinopteri; order Salmoniformes; family Salmonidae; genus Oncorhynchus; species Oncorhynchus masou. Next base: position 58,988,562 of record NC_088226.1, on the reverse strand, counting down.
CCTTGAGCAAGGAACTTAACCCTAATTGCTCCTAGGTCGCCACTGAGTTGGGATATGCAAAAAACACATGTCCAATTTACATGTATATAATACAGACTTATACATGTGTGATACTGGACAAATATAAGCACCCACCTAATAATTATTGAGGCTTTTGTTAAATTCACTTCAAATACATTTTTTGATAATCTGTCCTCAATTTCTTCAGCTACGATGTTGAGTTGTATTTCTTGTATCGTCTCCTTGTGTAGGGAGGTGATTAACTATGATGACCCTCGTATCTCTCTGGTTCACACTGATGTGGAGAAACTAGAAGACCAACCTCCTCCGGTCTTCAACAAAGGTGTTCTAGCTTCATTTTGCTGTACATTGATCACTTGTGTTCCTCCTCAACTTGGCTTGTGTATGTGTACCCCCATTTTTAAGTGGTTAGAGAAAAACAAAGAATTCTTGACAGCCCTCTTTCTGGTGAAGTTTCTGCCTCACTCTTTTTTTTCTTCATCATCCCTCCTCTCTTCTCTTCCTCCCACCTCCAGAGGGGAAGTACAGGGCTTTGAGGATGGAGTTCTCTCTGCCTCCCTCCACCTATGCCACCATGGCCATCAGAGAGGTGCTCAAGATGGACACCAGCATCAAGAACCAGACCCAGCTCAACACCATCTGGCTCAACTAACACAACACGGAACAACATTTTACTGAGCTGTATCCAGCGATGTCGAACGTTGCAGATAGAAATTTCATGAATAGAGCTGCCACGATTCCCCTATTCGATATGACGATCATATCTTGTCTATGCGATACATTTCTATCTGAACCTTCTGTATTGTTACTTTCTCCTCAATAGGCCCTTGAACTACATATAGGCCTAGACTACTGGGCTGTTTTTACAGGCTGCAGAGCAGTCCATACTCTATGTGCGAGTATCTGTATACTGTGGGAGTGTGTTTGGTACTCTGCCAAGCCAAAAGTCATTCCTCAAGGTGTGTCATAGTGATGATGGAAATCATCAGAGCCACCCACACAACCAAGAGCAACATCTCTGTTGTTATTTCCTTTTTTTATCAGGAGGTTTTAAAGCGTTCCTGCACTGGTGGGGTTCAGAGATATGATTTTGAAATAAGTGATGTGCTGCCTAAGCACTTACAGGTGACGTCTAGGAGTTTCTCAGTAACCCGTGGGGCTGGGATGATACAGGTGACGTCTAGGAGTTTCTCAGTAACCCATGGGGCTGTTCTGAGGTAGGGCTGGGATGATACAGGTGACGTCTAGGAGTTTCTCAGTAACCCATGGGGCTGGGATGATACAGGTGACGTCTAGGAGTTTCTCAGTAACCCATGGGGCTGTTCTGAGGTAGGGCTGGGATGATACAGGTGACGTCTAGGAGTTTCTCAGTAACCCATGGGGCTGTTCTGAGGTAGGGCTGGGATGATACAGGTGACGTCTAGGAGTTTCTCAGTAACCCATGGGGCTGGGATGATACAGGTGACGTCTAGGAGTTTCTCAGTAACCCATGGGGCTGTTCTGAGGTAGGGCTGGGATGATACAGGTGACGTCTAGGAGTTTCTCAGTAACCCATGGGGCTGTTCTGAGGTAGGGCTGGGATGATACAGGTGACGTCTAGGAGTTTCTCAGTAACCCATGGGGCTGTTCTGAGGTAGGGCTGGGATGATACAGGTGACGTCTAGGAGTTTCTCAGTAACCCATGGGGCTGGGATGATGCAGGTGACGTCTAGGAGTTTCTCAGTAACCCATGGGGCTGTTCTGAGGTAGGGCTGGGATGATACAGGTGACGTCTAGGAGTTTCTCAGTAACCCATGGGGCTGTTCTGAGGTAGGGCTGGGATGATACAGGTGACGTCTAGGAGTTTCTCAGTAACCCATGGGGCTGTTCTGAGGTAGGGCTGGGATGATACAGGTGACGTCTAGGAGTTTCTCAGTAACCCATGGGGCTGTTCTGAGGTAGGGCTGGGATGATACAGGTGACGTCTAGGAGTTTCTCAGTAACCCATGGGGCTGTTCTGAGGTAGGGCTGGGATGATACAGGTGACGTCTAGGAGTTTCTCAGTAACCCATGGGGCTGTTCTGGGGTAAGGCTGGGATGATGAACCTAAAATGATCGATACAGACACTTTTGCATGCAGCATTTTGCTGATACCATTCACTACCATAACAGTAGCTAATATGGGTGATGGCTACAACAAACTAGTAGTAATACTAAACAGTGGTGCACGTTACTGTTCTAATCGTAGTGTTCTATGTTTTGCCTGAATTGATACGATAACAATCTATCGCAATATCTATTCTTTGGAACTCTGGTAGAAAGATTTCCTCTTTAAGGGCCACCACCTCAACTCTGTCACCCACTTCCCCAAAGACAGATTTAAAAAAAACTTGAACGCCCCTGCTACTTCCCACAGGACTACAATGAACTGTCTCTGATTGTACGGAATTATCATTTGCTTTTTTAAACTAAAATGTTTTGTTTTGTTTTTTGAAATGAGCTCTTTTTTCTTTTACAGAGCGAGAATTAAAATGTTGAGAGAAGACTGTTGGAGAAGGTTTGTTTCATCAGACATTTGAGATACAGCATTCTGTTCCAACCTGTGCCACTTTCAGAATATCATGATGCCGATAGTAACTATTCAGCCCAAGAAGATCGGTCCTATGAATTGCAGTTCCATCGTCAAACAATGGGAGCATCTACTGTCATAAAACTAATGTTGCTTGACTAAAACACTTTTATTCAATAGACATTGTCATGTATAGTAGTGTTGTGCTTTGGGGGCACTTATTTCTGGTTGGTGGCAGTAAAGATGCATCTTGGCAATGATAGATCAGTTTTGGGTTCTAGTCGGCACTGAGCCAATGCCCCGGTTGCTGCTGGTCATGGCAGGTGCTGTGGAGCTTACCGTCTGGCAGGGTGGCTCTTGCCAGCTGGCAGTAGTTATTGTAGTGATTGCCTGCTATCAGTGCCATGGCTCCAATCTGTGTTTGACAGGATCCAGTCACCAGCCAGTTACCCTGGTATACTGAGAAGGATCTCATGCAGTTTTACTTAATTTTCTGTTATGTCATGCTCTGAAAACAATTCTCTCTAACGGAGCACTTCAGATTTGTTTATATATTTGAATCTGTGGTCGTGTGATTTTCTTCCATATCCCCCTAGCAGGACTGGTGTAACCTTGTGAGTGACCACCATATTTTCTTTTTTTACATGGCCCAAGTAAGATATTATACCAACTCATACCACAAGGGGGAGAAGTTTTGACTTTTACTTTTTTTTTAAATTAAAAACTCAACATCTGCACGTCACACATTATTATTCAATTTCATTAACAAAATTCAAAATGTGTAAATGTCCACGTTCCTTGGTATGAAAACCAATCAAAACTGTCCTGTGGTCAGGTGACACAAACATCTCTAATAAATACACAAATGTGTTCCTCTAAATCCAATCTAAAGTTGTATTGCTCGGCAGCGTGTATTACAGGTACAGCTATTTACATTCCCTCAACTTTGCTTTAATGTTGTGTTCCCGTCCTTCTGGCATTGAAGTCCTTACAACTTTGCTTTAATGTTGTGTTCCCGTCCTTCTGGCATTGAAGTCCTTACAACTCTGCTTTAATGTGTGTTCCAGTCCTTCTGGCATTGAAGTCCTTACAACTTTGCTTTAATGTTGTGTTCCCGTCCTTCTGGCATTGAAGTCCTTACAACTCTGTTGAAAGATATCTGGAACTGCTTTGATTTATGAGCAGATGACCTGCTACAAACTCCTGTGATTCTCCATACTTTATTGTACATTATGTTATTCTATGCACACTGCAGTATGGATAAGTCTACTTCTAACCGGTGAGATGAAATGGGCTATCTATAATTATCTGTATTGTCCCAATTGAGATATGTGTAGTGCAGTCAGGGTAAAAACAACAAAACAATATATTTTAAAAAAAAACACGACTGAAACTGACAAGCAGAGGTTAGCTAAGGTGTCAGCTATCTTGGTCAACTGTAGAACATCTACCACTGGTGGACAGTGTGATGACTGGGAAAGTGAGGAACGGTATGGCTCTGGTCAGGTGGGTCTGAAGGGACAGGGACAGAATGTGGGGTGAGCTGTTGTAACTTTTCAAGGGATATGTTCTGTGTTGCACTGTGATGTTATGCCTTGCGTCGACTTCTGGTGTGTCTGCACTCTAACACAAGGCCATTGTGTTCTGGAACTGTTGCTTGTATAAAATAACTTGCGTAAATAATGATTGTGTTATCACCTCCCACTATATAAGGGACATGGAACCATTTACTCTTGAGTTCTTCCCTGTGAAATCAGATCTCCCTCCCCTGCAGTTGCTTGATTAAAGTTATTATACAATTGAATAGTCTCTGCCTTAATCTTTGGATTACATTTTCCACAACAATAATAATAGGTTAATATAATTTTGGGGGTAAAAGACAAACAACAGCATGTACAATGTATTCTCAGAGGATAGCACTTACAATTCATAATTAAACACTTGTTTCCAAAATGGTCCTTGATTTATATTAAGAGATTAGCCCTCAACTGTTATATTTACAATGCCCCTCGAGGTGTCATGGACTTCATGTATGGCAGTTAACAGTATCTGGTAGTTGGTATTCTCTCCCTCCTCCCTATCAGACCCCTAAGACACCACAGTCTGTCAACGGCTTCTGTGTTTTTACAACATAAGCCACTATGCCAAGAAACACTACAATGTCAAGAGGTGAGCAGGACCTGGATAGAACCCACTCCTAACGGATTCCAGTGTATGCCTTTGAAAATAGAATTAGAAATCTAATAGGAGAATGTGTGGTGTTTTTCTAAGTGCTGTTGTTTTGCCCAGGATGTTGATAGTGGCCTGGGACGTGCATCACGGACAGAGCTTCCAGTTCTCTTCCGAGTGTCTTCTCTTTATCCTAACTGGAATTTTTGGCTGCTAATCCATCTTGACTGACACCCCTCTTTGTCTCCCATTGTGCTCTACTTCTCCTGGCACCACTATGGGCACCAAGGCTTCTGGCCCAATCTGAGGGAGTCCGACTATGACAGTGTGGGCAAAGAGAAGGGCGCTGGCTTCAACAGCAACTTAACCTGGAACAAGGTCAATGCCATAGAAGTAGAATTCTAGAAGTCATTTCAATTCTAAGAAGCCCTTGTTTCTTCCTCAGTAGCATTATGCCTTCAGTTCTCATTTTATCTCTTGAGTGGTTACAGGTGGGGAAGGAGAACAGTGATTACCTTTCCGTCTTCCATGTTCTCGCATATGAGGTGAGGCATTCTCCTGCATCTGCAGCACTCACAAAACATGTCAGATGATCAATCTCAAATGATGACTGAATTAAATCAATGCTCTTTGTTTCAGTTCAACCCAGGTTTGGTATTTGTGCTGACTTTGACTCTGCCATTGGAGACCCAGAGGTAAGGCATTTAACCTTTCTATGAATAACCAATCGAGTGTGGAGGGATTGTCATTTTATTGTAATGAATGTCTTTCATGTTTTGTCCCAGGGTCATGTGTGAAACCCCAGACATCTTTGCCCACCAGACCCACCTCCCGATGTCCCTGGCTGGGGGGGAAACTGTGTACAGTCCTGGAGGTGACTGTCACTCATAGACTGTGATATTTAACAGTGTCACTCTTGACCTCACTAGCCCAATCAGTGTGCCAGATCGTCGAAACCTTACTTGGAGATCCTGCCCCCCAAACAACAGACCTGAACGGCCTATGTGAGAGATTGGCTAGTTTCTCAATCAAGGCATTTCTTCAACTTTAAAACTGCTATAACATAAGTACCACTTATAAGTAGGATGCTAGACTGTAAGTCGCTCTGGGGAAGAGCATCTGCTCAATGACAAATGCAAATGTGAAAATTATGTAGCTTGTACCATTACAGGTGGGTTTTAATCAGATTTATAGCTGAAAAGCTTCTCTCGCAAGAAACACTGCTGACTGGTGTAACAACAGAAATCTTAGAAAGTCGAAAGTGCTCATGGAAGACCTTTATAAGGTTTCTCGAAACACAACAAAGTCTAGGAGAGTAGACTGTCTGTCCCTTCCACTTTTCTCTCTCCTATCAAGAAGCCGCTTGGTTTGATGAACCTCATGTTTGAGGCCCTCTAAATCTGACTCAAAGGTCTGAGCAAAGGCAAACAGGCTTCTCATTCAAGAATGTTGTATTCTTTGGGTTGAGAGACTGGACCACTTGCATTATCTTGCAATTCTTCTTTGAAAACGCCTCTAACTCAGCTGTGAGACTGTCAAGCACCTGATAATAGATATTTGGAAGCTCTCAACATCACTTTGGTCACAATTTTTCTGTGCTACAGTGCTCATCGTCAATGAGTCGTGAAATCTTAAGCTTGTTTTAGGCTGTCTTTTACATGCTGTTTGTAAACTTATTTTTCAGTGCTCTGCAATCTCCAAAGTAACTCTCACTTCTGTAGTCCTGTAATGTGTCTGTAAGGTCACCTACTAGATCCACAGCCCTTGCTAGGTCAAGAGAGCTTGATTGGAGCATGTCAGAAAGACATTTGGCATCACCAAGCACTTTACAAAAAGTAACCAAAAGCCCTATGAAATGTAAATCTATCTGAGAAAGACCCCTTGCCTCCACTGATTTATCACCACTATTTTCAAGTGTGATATCCTGAAGCACTCTCAGAACTGCTGGAAGCCTGTCCCTCAGATTACAGCATGCCATGTATCTGCATGCCCACCTTACATCCGTAAGTCTCTGTCGTTCCCTGGGCTGCTGCTGTGGATACATCTCATTCTGAACTGCAAGCCACTTGAGATGAGCATATGAGCCAGATACAAAGTTATTAAGATTCTGCAGGAGAGCAAAAAAAAGTTAACTGCCTCAGGTACTGATTTTACAGAATCGACAAGAACAAAATTCAAACACTGTGCATTATGGTGCACATAAAATGCTAATCTCGTGCTGTTTTTAATCCGTGCAGACACAGCAGAATGCATACCACTCATGACGGATGCACCGTCACAGCCTTGCCCCAGAAGCTTATTTCTGTAGTCCAGACCAGGTTTTTCAAGGCAATCGATTATCATTTATGAGACCTGCTCCATCTAAGCTTTCAGCTGATCAAAAGTGTCAAACTTTTGTGGATGGCCCCGTTGTAATAGTACCTCACAACTAAAGACATTTTATTTTTTATTTAAATCTTTGGTTTCATCTGCAATTACACTACACTAAAAACTTCACTTTCTTTTGCTTCTCTTGTTATTTCACTTTGTACCATCTCAGCTAAGCCCTCAAGGACTTCGTTCTGGATTTGGTGGCTTGTTACAGTTACAGTTAAGTCATTTAGCAGGCGCTCTTATCCAGAGCGACTTACAAATTGTGTACTTAACATTGCCAATCAAGTCTCATTGCAAAGGGTCTAAATTCCTATGTAAATATGGTATTTCTGTTTTTTATTTTTAATACATTTCTAAAAACCTATTTTCACTTTGTCATTATGGGGTATTGTGTGTAGATTGATGCGGGGAAAAATGCATTTAATCCATTTTAGAATAAGGCTGTAACATAACAAAATGTGAAAAAAGTCAAGAGGTCTGAACTTTCTGAATGCATTGTAAAATATGCCTCTGTTGCTGGGTAACAGAAACTCAAACTGTTGGTTGACTGTTGATGACACTTTTGACCTTCGGTGACGATTGTACTTATCTTTGCCTCTTTCTGACTGGGGTGATTCTCAGTGACTGGGGGTTATAACTGGGGGTTACGGAAGCTCATTAAGGGTGACTTCTGTGGGACTCCCTGTGACTGTGAGTGACTTTTGGTGGATTAGGAAATGAAAGCAACATGCAGAGGACAACACCCTGTGTCTTAGTTCCACTCATTGTCTGAATCATTCTTAAGATCCAAGATGAGAGTACACTAGTATAGTAGTACACAGGAGAAGTGTACTCTGTGTGTGTGGGATGTTTGTGCAGAGTGTTGCACTCTCAAATGTGGATGATGATATGTACTACTTCTATGTGTATCAGTTGTAGCCCTCTGGCTTTGCCGTTGACTGTATTCTTCTAATGTCTTTCTTAGAAGAGAATGCTGAGAGGAACATGCTGAACCCAACTTCCAGAGAATCCTCCATTGAAAGATCTTCAGAGGGTAGGTGACTTATCCACATCTCTCAGTAGTGTGTATCCCTTTATTTTGAGAACATACACTGATGCTAAAGGATGTTGCTGTGTCCAGGTGTTAATAGACTGGATCAACAATGAGCTGGAGGAGGACAGGATCATCTTCAAAGACTTGGAGGAGGATTGCTATGATGGGCAGGTGCTCTAGAAGTTATTTGGTAAGGAATCATTTGTTTGGACTCTGTGTAGTGGCTGAGCTTGGTGTTTTTCTGATGAACTATATCATATTTTGATGCGAGCAACATCACTGTTTTCACAGTTTATTTGATTCTGATAAATGGTGTAAGTGTTTAGGGTGAGTGTTTATAAAGCATTTGCAGTGTGTAGGTGTGTTTGTGTTTATTATGATGCTCTGAGCGACTGCTTTATAAGTCCCTGTGTGTCTCTTCTCTGCTGGTGACAGTGAAGCTGTCGGGTTGGAAGCTAAATGTGGCTGAGGTGACCCAGTCAGAGAGAGGACAGAAGTAGATGCTCCAAACGGTACTGGAGTCGGTCAACCAGCTGCTCAGGCCTCACGGCTGGTCCATTGAGTAGAACATTGACTGTGAGTTGTATTTTACAGTCTAAGACCAAACATTCATAGGTGCCATTCAATTGCCAGTCCGAGTGGCTAACACAACATTTAACACACTTAATAATATATTCTGTATTGTGATCAGTTGTCTTTGATAACATGCTAACAAAGTATCTAATAAAAATCATAATTTTACCATTAAATTGACCTCTAGAAAGCACTTCATTAAAAAACATTTTACCTTAGTAGTCATAATTTAAACCTGGTGAATGCTGACAGCTCCCTCTGCTGGTCCCCTCCACCATCCACAGCTATCCATACTAAGAACCTGGTGGCCACACTGTACCTGCTGGTGACTCTGGCCATGCACTATCTGTCCCCCATCAGGTTGTCTAAACACATGTCTGTACAGGTGGTGGTGGTCAAGGTGAGGAGACACAACACATATATCTATTATCTGTTGCACATCATGATTGTAAATGAGAACTTGTTTTCAACTGGCGTACCTGGTTAAATAAAGGTGAAATAAAAGAATAAATGATGATGACTCATTGGGAGAATCTCAATTGCATTCATCCTCACATCCTCGATTGGGAGGGACCTCTGGCTTTCTCATCCAATGGGTTTTGAGGAGACGTGGAGAGAGGACGTAATTCAGATTCTTCCACTGACCTGTATAGGTTGTTTAGTTTGTTTTAGAAAAGGGAGGGCGTACTGCAGACGTCATGTGATTAAGGAGCTGACGAGCACCACAGAGTAAGTACTATTGTTCAGTTTTTGTTAGGTTTCTTTTTGGGGGGGAGAGGGGGATCCTTATTGTATACGTAGTTATGACAATAACATTTCTGTTTTCTATTATTTTTTTCTAGAATGATGATAGGTAGATTTCTTTTTTTAATCTTTTTTTTTTTACTGCATCTCAGAAAGGGATGCATTTGACACACTCTTGGATCACACACCTGACAAGCTCAATGTTATGAAGGAGGTCAAATATTTGAAGAGAGATTTAAACATGCGTTCCTTTACACTTTAGGGGTTGGCGGCTTAAGTTGAGCAATAGGGGTAAGATCAGCCAACCTTGTTTCTAGGAAACCACACAGAATTAATAATTTGACCAGAAAGCGGTCATCATTTCATGGAGTCTGTGAAGGAAGAAACCACATGAAAACTGATTAAACTTTCTAGCTCTCCCTGTAGATTTTGCAGTGACCTAGTGTCCCCATGAGTGACAGAACACTGAGCCAATCATGGCTCAACTACAGAAGATTACCAACCCCTACTCTGTACTTTCCGCTGAGCCGCTGAGGTAGGCTGAAACACCTGCATTTTGGAGCTGCCTCACTCAAGAAAGCAACAAATAGACCATGTTTGTATGCAGCTTTGTTAACTCAATACATTTTTGTTTACATTGTTTGCAAATTGATATGTGACACGTATTAGTGCTAAATTAACAAGCAATTAAATATTACTATAATATTTTTTTTTGCTAAACAGGTGGGGTTCATAACAGGTGGGGCTCTGCCCCCCTGGCCCTGAATGATGGGTCGCCACTGCTTCTTCCATATCCTCATGTGTTGCCAATGTTTGACAACCCAAGTTTGCTGATGGTGTGTATCTGGTTCTGCTGATGGGACTGCTGGAGGACTACTTTGTCCCCCTCTACAACTTCTTCCTCACACCGGAGAACTTTGAGCAGATGGTAGGTAGGACTTTTAGAAGTGGTGTTTCTCTGTGAGAGGTGGACATGTAGAAGTGGTGTTTCTCTGTGAGAGGTGGACTTGTAGAAGTGGTGTTTCTCTGTAAGAGGTGGACTTGTCGAAGTGGTGTTTTTCTGTGAGAGGTGGACTTGTAGAAGTGGTGTTTCTCTGTGAGAGGTGGACTTGTCGAAGTGGTGTTTCTTTGGTCGACCGCTAGCAGGTTCATCTTGTTCATTCTCTCCCCTGGTTCCCCTCAGGCCCACAATGTGACGTTTGCCTTTGAGCTGATGCAGGACAGAGCCCTGAAGAAACCCAAAGCCAAACCAGACGGTACAGTACTGACACAATATATAACATCAGTGTTTCCCAAACTAGGGGTTGCGACCCCATGTGTTTTTGCCTGATTTAAAAATGGGGTTGTGAGAGAAAATGTGCAATGATGTTGTTCTTTTCTACACAGAATATCATACAACATTATTGCCTGATGATCTTCTGAACATCCCAATACCTTTCTGATGCATTTCAGTCACTTCAAACTATACTTCCTTCAGATGGAAATACTGTCAAAAGTACTGTCAGACTGATTTGTAATAGATTGTAATAACCCCAATTAAAAAAGTAAACATTGGCTGTAATTTTTTTTTACAAAGTTTGGGAACACCTGCTTTAGATGAACAGGGAGAGTGGTAACACATGGTAGTGAACTTTCAGTAGAAGAGGGAAGCCTTCTGAATGTAGACTGTCATCGGAATGCTCATGATGCTTGAGTATCTTTAATGTCTTAATGTCCAGGAGGTGGAGCTCTTTTCTCACTTTATATACTTGAACATTGATGTAAGTCTAAGCCAGCGTGTGACCCGAACTCACCCAACCTCACCCCAACCTCACCCCGCCAGCTTTTGTCTTCCTGAATATAACGTCTCACATTATGAATTGTCAAAAGAAAAGTGTTAATATTTTTATGTTTGTATACCAATATTACCCAGAATCAGTCAAGCAGCATGAGCTTTTCTTTGTGTTTGTGATTTTCCCTCAGAGAGAAGTTTATTTTTGTTTTTATAAATAATAAATTACTTATTTTGTGTGCATTGTTTGGTTATAGACATTGTGAACCTGAACTTGAAGTCCACCTTGAGGGTGTTGTACAACATTTTCACCAAATGCAAGAACTCTGAGTGACAGACACAGTCGCACGCAGTCACACACACAGTTACAGTGTGAGGAGAATGAAGGCACTGTGCTTGTGCCCACTTTGAGCCTAAACAATGATTGAACTCACGGGAAATAGACTAAATCCACCCCTCGTATCAGTGCTGTGGGACTTACAGATACCCCCGAGGATTGGCCTGAAGAGACAGATGGTTTGTATTTAATCTCCCCCAATGTCAGTATTTAATTCCTCCTTTATGCTAACCACAACCCATACTCCAGCACACTTATGTTTTAATACTCAGTCAACACTGGAGAATGTATTATGCAATTGGAAAACATGGACAGCAAATTTGAGATACCACCCATGATTGTATTTGTTGGTGACAGAGATATGGTTGTTGCATTCATCCATTTCCAGTCCTATGAATTTAATCAAGTGAGATCCTAAGTGCGTATGTATCATAAAAAATAAGCTTTTTAACAAAATATAATAAGTATTACACAAGGCCTTACTTTGAAGGCCTATTTTTACCCTAATCCAAAGGCCAGAAACTCATACAAATCACTTTGACCCAAAACCATCATTATCACTTTTCCCAGCATGTTTTTTTTACTTTACAGGGTACCATTACAGTTGTAAGTGTTTGTACCCCTTTAGGAACAAATCAAACCCTTTTTTTGTGTAATACAATGGCCTGAAACTCACGCAGTGTGTTTAAAACTGTTCCAATGTCTTTATGGGTCCACAGACTCAACAATTTCCATGTTGATTTAACACTCTGTGTTCATTTTTTTTTTTTTTTTTACACTGGAGAATTTGCTGTGTGGGTGTGTATTTTCTGCAAAAAGCCTCTACTGCTTTATAAGAAGAAATTTATGTGTCAAATGCTGTATATTTTATCTCATAAAGCTTTATACAGTATATTATTATTATTGATGTACTTCTATTGTATCAATCCTTCCAATGACTGGAATGAATTGCAAAAATCACTGAAGCTGGGGACTTATATCTCCCTCTCTAACAATAAGCATCAAGCTGTCAGCAGCTTACCAATCACTGTACCTGTACACAGCCCATCTGTGAATAGCACACCCAACTACCTCATCCCCATATTGTTATTTATTATTTTGCTCTTTAGCATCCCAGTAGCTCTACTTGCACATCATCATCTCCACATATATCACTCCAGTGTTAATGCTAAATTGTAATTATTTCGCCTCTATGGCCTATTTATTGACTTACCTCCCTACTCGTCTACATTTGCACAGACTGTACATAGATTTTTCTATTGTATTATTGACTGTACGTTTGTTTATCCTGTAACTCTGTGTTATTGATTTTGTCGCACTGATTTGCTTTTTCTTGGTCAGGTCGCAGTTGTAGATGAGAACTTGTTCTCTATTGCCTACCTGGTTAAATAAAGGTGGGTAAAAAATGTAAAAGATAAATGAATTGTAACAGTGCTATTTTAGTATTCTCTGACTGACTATATGGACAGGTTGAAGCCATATTTCTTGATGCCGACCCTATTGCCTTTCACCTTATGTGCAATATTATTTATTCTCCTTCTGTACCGCAGAGCATCATTGTGTTGACCTGCCCTTCAGATGAGAGCGAAAGAGAGCTGAATGTACAGGAGTCCACTCATGCATTTTAGACCATGGGTAAATTATTAAGTGGTCAAGTCTGGATCGCCAGGAGACAGGCAGTTCAATGGAAACATCTCGCCTCCCTTCTCGTGTGTATCTGCCTGGACGTGTCTGTCTATCAAGAAATAAATGTTTGAATTCAGAGAGCCGGTGAATGTGTTTAATTATACACTTCACACCAGTGGAGGTTGCTGAGGGGAGGACGGATCATAATAATGTCTGGAACGGAGCGAATGGAATGGCGTCAAACAAATGGGAACCATGTATATGATACCATTGCACTGATTCCACTCCAGTCATTACCGCAAGCCTGTCCTCCCCAATTAAGGTGCCAACAGCCTCCTGTGCTTCACACACGGTAGCTTTCTTTGTCTTCAGAAGTGAATCAGAAGTGTGGCGGAGATTGGAACTCACAACACAAGCCTTCTGGTTTTGGTTTAGCAAAAGGAATGATGGGGTTTATTTTAGGACTGTGTCTTTATTTTCTTGTCTATGGTAACCATGACTACTACTTCTCCCTTTTTTCCCTTTCCTCTTCGGGTTGATGGAGTGTGCGTGTTTCCTCTGCTCCTCTGACGTAGAGATGGTGCACATGCAGTGTGTTGTCTCTTCTCTCTCTGTATATGATTGGGGAGTGCTGGAGGACAGACTACAGCCATGATACAGCCACTGAGCACAGACGTCAATTCAACGTCTATTCCACGTTGTTTCAATGCAATTTCATTGAAATGATGTGTAAACAATCTTGATTCAACCAGTGTGTGCCCAGTGGGATGTTTGTTTTGGCCTCCTGTGGTATGGTTGCCACTTCTATTAGGTGAAGTGACCTCGCTTTCACCTCTAAGCAGTTGTCTCTATCCAAATGCTCTAAACTATAAGTCTGGACCACTTGGCTTCATATACATGGCCTCTCCTCAGAACACACTGTGTGTAACAAAACTGAGGTTTACTTCTGCTTACTTCTTCCCTTCCACATCCTCTCATTTCTCTTTTGACTGTTTTCAGTCCTTCATTCTGACCTTCTGTTTCTCACAAATTGTTATTTTTGGTCCTGAATTGTATGAAGACTGTTTGTGCTGCTATCCTGTAACACGTTTCTGGAGAAGTGCTTGTCAGATTGGGTGTATTTTACTCTGTCGCAATGCTATTTTGATTGATTCAGTGTTGACATTAGTCAGGAAGCAGAGTACAACACTGTTATTTCCTTATTCTATCTGTTTGCTGCTACTGCTCTGAAGGTATGATTATTCAATTTGCCTTTTGTTGTCAACCTCAGACAGAAGAGTACATCACAAAGACAGATATGGGACAGTGAAGCTACACTCTAGTCTCAGGAAGACACTTTGACATATTGTGTTAAATCCCAGTCAGGTTAGTGTAGAGTCAGGATGCATTCCTCTGAGTTTGATACTGTGTGTTGTTTTGGGGCCCAGAATCCCCAAAAAGCATTCAGAGGGACATGATGTTACGGGGTTATAGCCATTTTGCTCTATTCATGCTATTTGTGTGTGCTCAGCTTTGTGTGTGCTCAGTGTGCAGAAGTGCACTCACAGAGATGGAAGTGATCAAATCAGATACTGAAGTTTGAAGTGGTCCTTTACATGAATTGAATATAATTGAATTTGAACTATTCCTGAACTATTATTTCAAGCGTAGGCTACACTGATACCAGGTACAGTCACTTGATATCTTGCTCAGCAGAGGGGATAAGGATGATTTTCCTGATATGTAGAAGGGGGAAGACCCTGAAGTCTACATTCAGCTGTATTCCAGCTAACGTCATCTTTTGGATATCATATTTTCCCTCCAAACTGGTTGTTAAGTAGTGTGCTTCTCAACTTAAAATGTATGTGTTGAAACAGGTGAGTGGAAAAACATTGTTCAGCCATCATCTTTTCCCGAAGTTGAAAGTGATAAGATTGACCCTTGTTTTACATTTCACTCCCCTCCATCAGCCAAGTTATTCTCTTCAAATGATCATCCATCATCAACGCCCAATGATAGCACATTATTATACTACTATACCAATGATAGCACATTATTATACTACTATACCAATGATAGCACATTATTATACTACTATACCAATGATAACACATTATTATACTACTATACCAATGATAGCACATTATGATAGCACATTATTGTACAACTATACCAATGATAGCACATTATTATACTACTATACCAATGATAGCACATTATGATACTAATATACCAATGATAACACATTATGATACTACTATACCAATGATAACACATTATTATACTACTATACCAATGATAGCACATTATTATACTACTATACAAATGATAGCACATTATTATACTACTATACCAATGATAACACATTATTATACTACTATACCAATGATAACACATTATTATACTACTATACCAATGATAACACATTATTATACTACTATACCAATGATAGCACATTATTATACTACTATACCAATGATAACACATTATTATACTACTATACCAATGATAGCACATTGTTATACTACTTTACCAATGATAACACATTATTATACTACTATACCAATGATAACACATTATTATACTACTATACCAATGATAACATATTATTATACTACTATACCAATGATAGCACCTTATTATATGATTTGATTTGATAACATATTATTATACTACTATACCAATGATAGCACCATATTATACTACTATACCAATGATAACACATTATTATACTACTATACCAATGATAATACATTATTATACTACTATACCAATGATAATACAATATTATACTACTATACCAATGATAACACATTATTATACTACTATACCAATGATAGCACCTTATTATACTACTATACCAATGATAACACATTATTATACTACTATACCAATGATAGCACATTATTGTACAACTATACCAAGGATAGCACATTATTATACTACTATACCAATGATAGCACATTATGATACTAATATACCAATGATAACACATGATACTACTATACCAATGATAACACATTATTATACTACTATACCAATGATAGCACATTATTATACTACTATACCAATGATAGCACATTATGATACTACTATACCAATGATAACACATTATGATACTACTATACCAATGATAACACATTATTATACTACTATACCAATGATAGCACATTATTATACTACTATACCAATGATAGCACATTATTATACTACTATACCAATGATAACACATTATTATACTACTATACCAATGATAACACATTATTATACTACTATACCAATGATAACACATTATTATACTACTATACCAATGATAGCACATTATTATACTACTATACCAATGATAACACATTATTATACTACTATACCAATGATAGCACATTGTTATACTACTTTACCAATGATAACACATTATTATACTACTATACCAATGATAACACATTATTATACTACTATACCAATGATAACATATTATTATACTACTATACCAATGATAGCACCTTATTATATGATTTGATTTGATAACATATTATTATACTACTATACCAATGATAGCACCATATTATACTACTATACCAATGATAACACATTATTATACTACTATACCAATGATAATACATTATTATACTACTATACCAATGATAATACAATATTATACTACTATACCAATGATAACACATTATTATACTACTATACCAATGATAGCACCTTATTATACTACTATACCAATGATAACACATTATTATACTACTATACCAATGATAGCACATTATTGTACAACTATACCAATGATAGCACATTATTATACTACTATACCAATGATAGCACATTATGATACTAATATACCAATGATAACACATGATACTACTATACCAATGATAACACATTATTATACTACTATACCAATGATAGCACATTATTATACTACTATACCAATGATAGCACATTATGATACTACTATACCAATGATAACACATTATGATACTACTATACCAATGATAACACATTATTATACTACTATACCAATGATAACACATTATTATACTACTATACCAATGAAAACACATTATTATACTACTATACCAATGATAGCACTTTATTATACTACTATACCAATGATAACACATTATTATACTACTATACCATTGATAGCACCTTATTATACTACTATACCAATGATAACACATTATTATACTACTATACCAATGATAACACATTATTATACTACTATACCAATGATAACACATTATTATACTACTATACCAATGATAACACATTATTATACTACTATACCAATGATAAAACATTATACTACTATACCAATGATAAAACATTATACTACTATACAAATGATAACACATTATTATACTACTATACCAATGATAACACATTATTATACTACTATACCAATGATAACACATTATTATACTACTATACCAATGATACCACATGATTATTCTACTATACCAATGATGACACATGATTATACTACTATACCAATGATGACACATGATTATACTACTATACCAATGATAACACATTATTATACTACTGTACCAATGATAGCACATTATTATACTACTGTACCAATGATAACACATTATTATACTACTATACCAATGATAACACATTATTATACTACTATACCAATGATAACACATTATTATACTACTATACCAATGATAACACATTATTATACTACTATACCAATGATAACACATTATTATACTACTATACCAATGATAACACATTATTATAATACTATACCAATGATAGCACATTATTATAGGACCATGATACCTTTGGGAAGATATGGGCAGAAGATAATTGCTACACAGAAAATACGTTACAAATAAAACAAAAATGAAAGTATCAGAGAGGATGGTGGACAGATCAGAAAGTCATCGCTAGGGCAAGGTAGTAGTTGTGGATGCAGACCTTCTCCCTAGACCCTCAAAGAGGATTTGAAATAGAAAATATACTTCTGGAATAAATTAAAGTAAAATCTAATTATTGCTGTGTTTATCAATTAAATAAGTATAACACGGTATAGACCTAAATGGCTGTGTTACACTTGCAGCCCAATTCTGATAATCTTTCCACTAATCGGTCTTTTGACCTATCACATCAGATCTTTTCCTGAGCTGATCTGATTGGTCAAAATCTGCCTCTGTAAACGCAGAAGGTATGGAAAAGAAAAACATCCCTACAAATTCTATGGCTGTCTACACTTGACACTTACATGCGACTTCTACTATCAGAATACAAAGATCGCATTGAAAAGACAGGTCTAGATGCACAAAAGCCGCATAGGTGCACTGTCTTAATAAAACTACATTTTCAGATTTTCTGACAATTTAGGATGTTGCACACCGTTGGCTAAACAAGATGTGCAACATCCTAAGTTGTCAGAAAATCTGAAAATGGCGGTGGAAAATGTAGTTTTATTAAGACATTACAATGGCTGCTCACCATTAATGCTAGTTAAGGAGGAAAATTATGCCTTTACAGCCTGAATGGAGGATGCTTTGTGTACGAGCCGGTCCACGGGGGACTCGAGTGTATTACAGGGAATGCACATCAATCCTAGAAAGTAGCGCAGATCTAACGCCCTCTATCGGCTGCCTGGGCTACATAAATGGTAGCCAGCTAGATAATATTTACAAAAAATAAATACAAATTGTTTGGTTATAGAATCCCTTTAGCTTTGCTTGCTGGCGAGCTACAGAGGTTAGCTGGCATTTGAATATAGCACCGGAAAAGGGAATCCGGACACAATATAGACATGGTGGACACATTTAAATGTAGGTTGATTCATGATGTGTTCGGAATTCCTTGATCAGAACTCCATGATCAGAATACAAAAACTGTATTAACTGTCAAGTCTGACAGGGCCTATCTGGTCCTTGTAATCTCACACCTGCTCTCTGTAAACACCTCAATAACACACGAAACACTCATCATTTAATAGAAATATAAGTGGACATTATCAGACATCATAAGAGTCTGCTCTAAATTGATAAGTAAAGGTATACAAAGATGAACTACAGTAGATACTAATGTACTGATATCGGCACCCAGAACCTAATCTTAACACTGTTTGATTTGGTACATTTCTGTAAAAGTAGGACACGAGACTAATATCACTTTTCATGTCAGATCTAGGATTCAAACTGGCAACCCTCCAGTATAGCAGGCTACCTGCCAGCAGAATTACAACATTATAGCACCCAGTTATTAATATCACTCAATATAACTGACTATTATGGTGAACTCTGGTCTCTGCAGGTGTTGGTTGACTGGATCAACAGCACTTTGAAAGAGGAACACATTGTGGTGCAGAGTCTCGAAGAGGATCTTTGATGGTCTGGTCCTCCATCCTCTCCTAGGTGAGACACACAAGCACACACGCGCGCATGTACGCACACGCACACACTAACTAACTACCCAGAGTTGCCTCTTCGTTGTTGACGTTGAGACTGGTGTTTTGCGGGAACGATATAATGAAGCTGCCAGTTGAGGACTTGTGAGGTGTCTATTTCTCAAACTAGACACTAATGTACTTGTCCTCTTGCTCAGTTGTGCACCGGGGCCTCCCACTCCTCTTTCTATTCTGGTTAGAGACAGTTTGCACTGTTCTGTGAAGGGAGTAGTACACAGCGTTGTATGAGATCTTCAGTTTCTTTACAATTTCTCGCATAGACAGGCCTTAATTTCTCAGAGCAAGAATAGACTAATGAGTTTAAGATTATTTTTTTTGGTTTCTAGCCATTTTGAACCTGTAATTGAACCCACAAATACTGATACTCCAGATACTCAACTAGTCTAAAGAAGGCCAGTTTTATTGCTTCTTTAATCAGAAAAACAATTTTCAGCTGTGCTAACATAATTGCAAAAGGTTTCAATTAGCCCTTTAAAATGTTAAACTTTGATTAGCTAACACAACGTGCCATTGGAACACAGGAGTGATGGTTGCTGATAATGGGTCTCTGTACGCTTATGTAGATATTCCATAAAAAATCTGCCATTTCCAGCTACAATAGTCATTTACAACATTAACAATGTCTACACTGTATTTCTGATCAATTTGATGTTATTTTAATGGACAAAAAAATGTGATTTTCTTTCAAAAACAAGGATATTTCTAAGTGTCCCCAAACTTTTAGGGCAACAGAAATGGAATAAAATCAGAAAAAGAAATTGAGATTCTTACAGATGAAAGGTTGGTAAATTATTTCTGATTATGATGGGTGCATGTTCGTCAGAAAATGTATTCTGTTTCAGAAGATTGAATGTTCACATACTTTGTCCTTTATTTCAACAGTGATTCAACTACAAACTCGCTGAGCAGTTCTGACAGTGAGTAAGATATTCACGGTCATCGTTGAGGTACTGTACTGGGTTTTATCCAGAACATTGCACAGATAAATGCTCTCCTCCCTGTCTCTTCATCAGGTTGAGGATTCCGTTGAGCAGCTGCTGAAGCTGGACTCCCACAAGGGTAACACAGTTGAGCAGATAATAGAGAGAAATGATGGGTCCTCCATCCCTGCTGATCTGTTGTGTAAGCTGGACCACTGCGTTATTAGACAGCGTTAGGATTGATTATAGGACAAGCGTATATTGTCTAGATTTGGCATGGGCCCTCAGATCCTCAAAAAGTTATACAGCTGCACCATCGAGAGCATCTTGATTGACTGCATCACTGCTTGGTACGGCAACTGCAAGGCACCCCACCGAAAGGGGCTACAGAGGTTGGCGAGTACGGCCCAGTATATCACTGGGGCCGAGCTCCCGGCTATCCAGGACCTCTATACCAGGTGGTGTCAGAGAAAGGCCCAAACAATTGTCGATGACTCCAGCCACCCTAGTCATAGACTGTTCTCTCTGCTACCGCATGGCAAGCGGTACCAGTGCACCAAGTCTGGAACCAATAGGACCCTGAACAGCTTCTACCCCCAAGCTATAAGACTGCTAAACAAGACAGCTAAATAGCTTATCAAAAGGCTACCTGCAACTGTCTATTATCTATCCTGTTGCCTAGTCACTTTAACCCTACTTACAGTATATGTACATAGCTACCTCAACTATCTCTTACCTCAGCATATCGATTCGGTATTGGTACTCCCTGTATATAGCCACGTTATTTTTTACTCATCATTGTTATTCGTTATTCACTGTGAATTTATTTCCTGTGTCACTATTTCTAGTTTATTTAAACGTTTTAAACTCTGCGTTGTTGAAAGCGATAAGCAAGCATTTTACTGTTAGTCTACACATGTTGTTTATGAAGCATGTGAAACATACACTTTATTTAATTTGATTTCTATACTGGTTCTGATTCAGGGCGAAGCTGATTTGTGTGCAAGGTTGCTATGTAGATGAGTTGAGTGGCAGCATGAATAATACATATAAATGCCCCTGATCACTCTTACCGTGTCTGACTGCCTGAGCATTGCACCGACCCTATACAACTCCAATATGTCCTCATTAGAGTCTGTCAAAATAGTGACTTTGAATGTTGTTATGGTTAAATGCCAACATATTTCTAATGAGATATGTATGTAATATTATATCTTTCTATTTTAGGCCATCAGGCATTTTGTCAACGAGATAATGTCAACCCTGGGACTACAGGTGACAGACATGGAGAAACAGGTATGTTTACTGTAGAAAGGCTTTGGCCATTCTGTTTGGATGGGTATTGATCACTACCAATGGTGTGAATTAAAAAGGAAACAATACTCTTCCTTTCTGTTGTGTAACACCACACCCACTTGGGTAAGATCAACAAATGGTGTTCTTTCTTTATCCATTTATCCATTCTCCTCCTGCTGATTGGACAGTTGGAGCAGTTCTTTGTTCCACTCCATGACGTCAACCTCACCCCAGTCTATAGCAATGAGATGGTAAGGATCTCATACATGTTCTCGGATTCAGAGACAGAATGACATTTTTAGGGGATGAATCTGGAGGCAGCCCAGGTGTCTCCAGGTGTCGTCTGAATATGTCATGGTGTGCTGTGTCACTCATGTCATTATGTGGCTCAGATGGTAGAGAATGACGCTTGCAAAGCCGGGATCGTGGTTTCAATTCCCACTGGGTGCCACCCATGTGGAAAATGTATGAACGCATTACTCACTTTGGAAAAAAGCGTTGGCTAAATGGTGTATGATTATCCCTCTCTGTGGTTTAGCTGTACAATCTGGACCTCCTGAATGACACTGAGCTACCCATGCCCAATGTTGACCCCGAAGGTACAGTAAGTACAGTGGCAGGGTAGCCTAATGGTTAGAGCGTTGGACTAGTCATCAAAAGGTTGCAAGTTTGAATCCCCGAGCTGACAAGGTACAAATCTGTCATTCTGCCCCTGAACAAGGCAGTTAACCCACTGTTCCTAGGCCGTAATTGAAAGTAAGAATTTGTTCTTAACTGACCTGCCTAGTTAAATAAAGATCAGATAAAATAAGTGTGTTCATATTCTGTGGCACCCATAGTTGACTTACCTATATCCTCACACCAACTTGGAGCCAAATTGGTCTTGTGACAGTGTACTTACAGTAGGAGCCTAAGGAGAATAACAAAAATACCACAGGAAATAGGAATTTGACCAAGATTGCTCAGGGCTGTAATCTCCACAGCACAGAAATGACGCTGTGAGACAGTAATATCAAACTAATTCAGAAGATTTCCTGTATCAAAGGCATTTATCAAGGACGATAGTGATATGCCACAGACTGTTCACATGGCAAGTTGAAGCCAAAATAAGTACTGCTAGTTTGAATTAAGCCCCATCACTACATACTAAAAACAAATGGTTCAAATGTAGTGCCAAATAAGGCTTATTTGGCTTGTAACCATGGTTCTATATACAACCTTTTTTTTAAGGTTCTATAAAGAACAATGCTCATAAGGTTCTAAATTAAACCTGTATGGTGCTATAAAGAACCCTTTTCTAAGGTTCTATAAAGAACCGGTTCTATATAGAACAAAAAAGGTGTTCGCTGTGGTTACAACCCTTTTTGGGGCTATATAGAACCCTTTTTTATGGGGAATGCTTCTATAAAGAACCTTTCTCAATCTCAGGATATTTGGTTCTCAATCTGAAGCTTTTTTTGTATATCCTTTTCAAGAACCTTACAGGTTTTTAATTTTGGTTAGCCATATTATATTGTTAAAATTCCTTAGGTGTTATTATTGTGTTAATTGGCAAGTTGATTTAGGTATGAAAGCTCTGGTAAAGCTGCGGGTCGCTGAGGAGAGAATTGAGAAATTGTAATCGTTGTTGGTGGAATTAGACCAAGATGCAGCGTGGGCTAGGTTAATCATATTCTTTAATTATAACCCACAAAACAAGAAAGAGAGAACCAACGAAATGTACAGCCTTGTAGGGCTCAACAGCAACAATACAAGGACAAGATCCACAACATAGGTGGAAGAAAAAAAAGTCTACCTAAGTATGATTCCCAATCAGAGACAATGATAGACAGCTGCCTCTGATTGGGAACCACACTCGCCAAACACAAAGAAATACAACACATAGAATGCCCACCCAAATCACACCTTGACCAAACCAAATAGAGACATAAAAATGCTCTCTAAGGTCAGGGCGTGACAGAAATGACTGATTTAGACAACTGTTCTCAAGGCCATACGTGTTTTTCACAAGACACTGGCCATAGTCATATATAACATGTAATGGCATTAAACAACAGATGAAATAATCTGGATTGACACTCTCACTCATGCTTGCACAAAAAGAACTGTGTGGAAACCACTCCTGAAAATATTTGAATGAACCGCCGCCCCTCCATCTCCTTCGGCGCCTATATTTACTGTACATTTGAATTGTCACTAAAAGAGCAGGGCTCAAATGGTTCTTTAAGTCATTATGGTTCCACATAGAATCATAACTCTTCCCAAAGAACCCTTAAGGACCCCTCTTTTCTTAGTGTGAATGCATGGTGATATGAGTAGTGTTCTGAGGGAGAGCTGGGATTCCATTGGAATATGAATTAATATGATGATTATTGCTCTGGATGATTGGCTAAAGGGTTTGTCCAAAATGGCACCCTATTCCCTATATACTGCACTGCTTTAGTCCAGAGCCATGTGGGCCCTGATTAAAAGTAGTACACTACATACGGAATAGGGTGCCATTTGGGACTAAGACCCACTCTGAGGTCATAATCATTCATTTCGAGGCTCTCTCAGGCTTGAAACCTCAAAGGGAGAATGTCACTCTATCTGTTAGCTGTTGATTGACCTTTCTCCACCATACACTAGAGAGAGAGAGAGAGAGAGAGAGAGAGAGAGAGAGAGAGAGAGAGAGAGAGAGAGAGAGAGAGAGAGAGAGAGAGAGAGAGAGAGAGAGAGAGAGAGAGAGAGAGAGAGAGAGAGAGAGAGAGAGAGAGAGAGAGAGAGAGAGAGAGAGAGAGAGAGAGAGAGAGAGAGAGAGAGAGAGAGAGAGAGAGAGAGAGAGAGAGAGAGAGAGAGAGAGAGAGAGAGAGAGAGAGAGAGAGAGAGAGAGAGAGAGAGAGAGAGAGAGAGAGAGAGAGAGAGAGGATATTGATACTTTGAGCCAGGCTCCTGGAAGGGAGTGAGAGAGAGACACATATAAAACAATTAGAGAGTGTCATTTCCCCAAATTTGAAATCCTTATTCAAGATTTCAAAGACCTCTCTGATGAGAATAGGCGACCTGTCCTGTTGGGGGAGGACACAGAGAGCTGTGGGTTGTCAGAGGATTAAAAAAGGGAGATAGTGGAAAAAGATAGACAGGGCTGAGTTTACAAACCTGTTCTACTAACACACGGAAGCCTCAGGACCAGAACATCCAATCAATCAGAATAAACCAAATTACAACACAGTCAAAACCAAACTACATTACCTATTGGGAAACACAAGCAAAAAGCAAAATGCAGTGCTATCTGGCCCTAAATCGACAGCACACAGTGGCAAACTATTTGATTTGACCATGGTTACTGATCGAAACCTTTGAAGAAACTTGGCAATGTACAGGCTCAGTGAGCACAGCCTTACCATTGAGAAGGGTAGACACAGGAAAACCTGGCTCCCTGTAGAAGAAAGGCTGTGCAACAACTGCACCACAGCAGAACCTGAGACAGAGCTGCATTTCCTGGCAAAATGTAAAAAAAATATATAAAACAATTAAAGAGTGTCAGACCTCTCTGATGAGAAGAGGCGACCTGTCCTGATGGGGGAGGAGGCAGAGAGCTGTGGGTTGGCAGCACACTGCATTGCTGCCTGCCACAAAATGAGGGACAGTTTCTGACAGACCAACCAACCTGCACATGTACTCTATGCTTATTGTTATTGTTCAATGTCTGGTTATTTTGACCCTTGGTTAATGGTGTTACTGTTGTCCCGTTGACAATATTGATAATTATTATTTTATTTATGTTAATATTGTACTTCTCCAAAGTAAGCATATATAATATATATATATATATATAGAGAGAGAGAGAGAGTGTGCAACAAAAAAAATGTGTGTGTTTTCTTGATTTTGCTTCTGGAAAAAATGTAAATGTAGAAGCTCTGAGTGTTTACATTCTTTGTAATAATACAATAAGCTGGTTAATTTACTTGGCAGCATAACCTGTCATTTAAAAGTAAATCTTTGAGTTGATAACTGTTCATGGTTGGACTGGCACAATTCATTCAACCCAGTGGCTGATTTAATTAGTTTTTCAGCATCCTTTTAATTATGGGCTAATCTCTGTGATGGAATAAGGAATCCCACTGCTCCAGGTCTACAGGTACACACAAGTGTGTGCATTAATTAGGTTAGCAGGAACGTGAGTCCATCTTCATAGTGCATTCATTTAATTATTGTGCATTTATATCGAATGAATAATTGCCACAGAGGGAAGAGTGATATTGTTGGATCTAATATTACCATTTAAACATTGATTAGATTTTATCTAATGTTCTTTTTGGTAAAATTTTGTGACCCACTTTAAAGGAAAACTCCACTGAAAAACTGTATTTTGGTATTTGTTTCAGTAGTCCATTGTTGACATAGTCCCAAAATATTTTGCATGTCAGCAATCAAGTTTTCAAGATGTGTAACTTTCAAAATACAGAAATACAACTGGTATGATGCATTTTGCATCATATGATTGTTACGGCAGATCTCCTCTTCGTCTGAAGAGGAGTAAGGATCGGACCAAGATGCAGCGTGGTAAGTGTCCATAATGTTTTTAATGAAGACAAATTAACACTCGAACAAAAACAATAAACGATAACGTGAAATCTACAAAAACCGAAACAGTACCGTGTGGCGACAAACACACACACGGAAACAAACACCCACAAACCAACAGTGAAACCCAGGCTACCTAAGTATGATTCTCAATCAGAGACAACTAACGACACCTGCCTCTGATTGAGAACCATACTAGGCCGAAACAGGAACCAAACATAGAAAAACAAACAGACTGCCCACCCAACTCACGCCCTGACCATACTAAATAAAGACAAAACAAAGGAAATAAAGGTCAGAATGTGACAATGATGCTGCATTTGACTTTTTGTGCCAATGTCGCTAAATGCACCCACCTGACCCCCATTATCAATGCTCTAGTGGTTGTAGGTGCTGTCAAAGCATAAATCAGTCTCTGACTGCCTCTCTTCTAGATATAGGAGGTCCTATATACTCTGTTTAAGAGCAGATGAGAATGTACAGAATGTGGAGGAGGATGTAACAAGGTGAAAACATGGGAAGTCCTTTGTCTCAGCTCTTTTCTTACTTGGCCAAAATAAAGATATACATATTTTTTAATATGAATGATTTTCTATAGAAAAGGTTTGTGAACTGTTTCAATAAAGTTATAGTTTCAATAAAGTTATGAATTATAGTTCCTCGTATTGTAGCTAGCTGAACTGAAATAGCGAACGTATGTGTGAGTGTTTGAGTGAGTATCATATTGTGTTGTAAGATTCTGAGACTGATGCTCAGGCACACGTTCATTACAGCTCAATGTCACACTTCTCAGAGGGCAGACAGAGAGAGAGAGTGGTCCTGGGCAGGTTTGTGTTCCCCCTCTTCATCATGTAAATAGCCCGTGTCAGCAGACAGTTTAAGTGTGCTGTCGGGTCACCAGAATGGTTTCTCTTCACTCAATGTTTTCGGGCCAGCCTTCCAATTTACTGCCCTTGAACTCCCCCGTCTCAGGGGAATGGCAGTTAGATTTGCCTGATGAAAATTGTGGACATTCAAAACATTTAAGACAGGCATAGCAGATGGTCAGAGGTCAGATCCTTGAGGATTCTCAGCACTTAGTGGTAGACACAAAGGTCTGAAATTACAATAAATGGAATAGTGAATAAGGGCTGTCAGTCTTGTTTAGGGCTGAGTTCAGTTGATGGGAAAATAGGTAGGTTGGCATTTATTGCATGAATCTTGACCTGGAGGCAGCTAGGCAGAATGGTCACTAGTAGGCCTGTGCCTAAGTTATAAAAACTACTTTTAAACCTAGCCCGAACCGTAACCACACTGCTAACCTTAATGCCTAACTCTAACCTTAAAATAAGACCAAAAGTGACATTTCTTATAATATAGCCAATTTGGACTTTGCAGCTGGCCCATCTAGCAGAAATCGCTCAGTTCTGCCTCCAGGGCAAGATTCATGATAATAAACGTCAAACTGTGGAAAATAGGGCTGACTGTGGAGGCAGTGCAAAGGTAGCTACAATATTTATTGTTTATGCTTGGTGCTATTATGAAGATATTCATCTACACATGAAAGTTATCTGAGTAAGGGAGACAATTTGACTAGTTTACCGAAATTCACAATCGGCTACTTCAGCTCTCCTCTCTTCTGCTCTTCTCCCCTTCCTCCCCCCTCTCCCCCTACCCACT
The DNA here is from genome assembly GCF_036934945.1 of Oncorhynchus masou masou. Classification (NCBI taxonomy): domain Eukaryota; kingdom Metazoa; phylum Chordata; class Actinopteri; order Salmoniformes; family Salmonidae; genus Oncorhynchus; species Oncorhynchus masou. The sequence continues at coordinate 58,960,505 of NC_088226.1, read as the reverse complement.
TCTCTATTCTCCACCCCCTGTGGGTGTCTCCCTCTTTGAGTGACATCTGATCACCAATGGCACTGTAATGATAATCTGATAACAGTGGGCCGGATAGGGCCTTCGAAATGGGCTTTATCACATTACATTTAGACAAATGGCATGAAATGGCAACATTAAGATCCACTTAACGTGGGCTCTGCGCCACAGAAGGGCTCTCTGCCTGCCTCAGAGAGGGCTGAGTGGGCAGGGTGGTAGATGCTAGCGATGGGACGGTCTAATGGGGTTTTGATAGATGGATGCCATCATGCCAGCAGCCAGAGTGATGCTTTGTCCTGCTCCTCTGGAACAGTGGGAGATCGAAGAAATGTTTTGTTTTTCATAGTGATGAATGGGATTAACTATCTTACGAGGTTCATTATAAAGTCTTTGTCCCTCTGGTCTTTTCCCTCAATAATGCTATCATAGCAATGAAACAGGGAGGGAGGAAGGCCTCGGAAAATGTGGAAGTGATGGGGAGCAAGGCAGATGGATGTGTTTAGGAGAAGAAAAGGAAGAAAGGAAGAGAGTGAAGGACAGACTGGTGGGATGAGGAGAGAAGAGAAAATGCGTATTGAACAGAGTCGGAGGTAAAAAAAAAAAGTGAGAATTTTGGAGAGAGAGAGAAAGCTGATTAATGAAAAAGCTGAAAATACTTCTTGCTAACAAACCTTGCCATCTCCTTGGATACTCTGGCATCTGAGACCCTTCTTCAGCTGTGGCAGACAGGATTCTAGGTAACAAGGTATTTAGGCGTGACATGACTGTCTGTGTCTCCGTCTGTCTGCTTCTCTCTGGCCTGTCATCTCCTGGCCTTAATGATGTCTCAGGTCATAGTCTGGCTGCCTGGGTTGTGTGATTCACCAGGCTATGGGTGGCAGCTACAGGCAACTGCTTTGACTCAGACAGAATGCTCTAGCCAAACACAACATCTGGAACAAACTTTATTCTACTTTTATGTTTTGGGCTTTGAGATTCTGAGTTTAAAAAAGAGCAGCATACACACAGAAATGTTTAAACACACTGGAAAAGATACAACTTTATTTCTCCCTGGTGGAACAATACAAAGTTAACAAGTGCAGAAACAATTCAACTCATAACTCTACGTTATCATCATCACCACACCCACAGTGAGGTACCGACAAATCACTACAAAGCTTCTTTGTACAGGTGGAGATTTACTCTACGGCAACCTCAAGCAAGAGGTACCGATACACCGAGTCTAGAACCAACAACACCCTGAACAGCTTCTACCCCCAAGCCATAAGACTGCTAAACAGTTAGTCCTGGTAGCTATTTCGTTAAGTAGTTAACTATCTGCATTGACCCATTTTGCACTCACTTTTTTTGACTCATTACATACGTTGCTGCTACTGTTCACTATGTCACTTTATCCCTAGTTATATGTACATATCTACCTCAATTACCTCGTACCCCTGCACAGTGACTCAGTACTGGTCCTCCTTGTATATAGACAAGTTATTGTTACTCATTATGTATCTATTATTACTTTTAATATTACGTGTTTTACTTTTGTATTATTTCTCTATTTTCTTTCTCTCTGCACTGTTGGGAACGGACCATGAGTATGCATTTCACTGTTAGTCCACAGCTGTTTACTAGATGTTTGACTGAAGTCTGTGCGCCCAGTGGGTTGCTAGGGAAGGGGCATTTCCCTATTTATCACGACTGCCTTTGTCGATGGAAAAGGAAGTCCCTGCTCACAGTAGCTTTGCTTTGTTACAGCAGAGGAGACGTGTGTTCCCTAGCATATCTGATCTCTGCCATTTCCCCTGCTTTGAGCCAAATTAAATCCCCTTTGTATTGCAGCAGCTGTTTAAAATTCCTGCTCCTCCCAGTTTCCTAGCTGCTGCCACTGCTCTCTCTCACTTTCTGCAGGAGGGAGGGAGGTAGGAAAGGAGGCGGCGGATGGAAGAAGGGAGCGGGGGAGAGAGAAGAGAGAGGGGGAGAGAGGGAAAGGGGGAGGGAGAGATAGGAGAGGGAGTGACAGAAAGAGAGAGGTAGTGACAGAAAGAGAGAGAGAGAAGAGAGAGAGAGAGGGAAGAAATGAAGGAAGGAAAGAGGAAGAGAGAAAGAGATAGCTTGCCAGTCCAGTCCAACCCAATTATTTCAGTTGGTCACACTAGGTACATCTCAGCACTAGGTACAAGTCAACTTATATCGCACTTCTTGTGTTTTAAAAAGGATATATTTCTATGATTATCCATATTATTAGTACTGCACTGTTGGGAAAGAGCTCTTAAGTAAGAATTTCTCTGTACTGTTGCATTCTGTGCCCGTGGCGAATCAACATTGAAACTTGAAACATATCAGCACAGGATACAAGTCCACTGGAGCAGCCACGCAGTTAGATTGTAGCCTTTTAGTGTACGGAAGTTAACTCAAACTGACCAAATCTGAACTTTATTGCTGATTACAACAGATTATAATGTCAGCAAGGGTCATTCTTATAACAGAAATGTGTATAGTTCTGCCATTTTTATTGGCCCCTACCAAGGACACTGCAGTGCTGCATGGTTGGTACGGTCCAGGAATTCTCTGCACGTAATGTACTGGCTGTGCAGCTGCCAGATATCCAGGTAACAGCTGCAGAATCGGGGGAGAGTGAAGAGAGACCCACCCCTGTACTGCACTGTATACGCTCTTAGAAAGAAGTGATTTCTGGATCCAAAAAGGGTTCTTCGGCTGTCCCCATCGGAGAACCCTTTGAAGAACCCCTTTTGGTTCCAGGTAGAATCCTTTCTATTCCAGGTACAAACCTTTTGGGATCGATGTAGAACCCTTTCCACAGAGGGTACTATATGGAACCCAAAATAGTTCTACCTGGAACCAAAAAGGGTTCTCCTATGGGGACAGCAGCAGAACCCTTTTGGAACCCTTTTCTCTATGAGCCTCCTGTCTTCCTCCATCACAATCCTTCCGCCTCCCAGCCTGCTGACACAAACATATGCTTTATTCTCTCTCCCCCCTCCCAACACCACAAGGCTGTACTTTATGTATCAATCGGAAAGTACAGTATATGTCAGCAATTAGTTAAGCACTGAGCACAGCTTTATTCCATCCCTGTGCGGTTCCTAACACCTTTCTTTTTCACTGAAGTGATTATTTTGTCTGCACTCCACTCTTGCTCATTGCTAAGCTGACAAGGTGGCTTGAAGGGGAAGACCACTGTGTTCAGTAAGGTTTTATTATGTTGACATATTTCCTTTCCATAGACTTCACCTTGTAATTAAATCTATCCTGCAGAGAGATCCTGGGTCTACATCCCAAATGACACCCTATTCCCTATATAGTGCATTACTGTTGACCTGAGCCCAACCAAATGTAGTGCACTATATAGGGAATAGGATGCCATTTGGGATGCAGCCTCAGATTCAATTCAGTGATTGCTCTGTGTGTGAGATGGTCTATGTTCTCATTTAGGTCAGGGCTCTCAATGGCTATTACCGGTATGGGACATTGGTGCTTATAATTTAAATGAACCAAATTAATATATATTTTTATCATTATTCTTAATGGGTCTCTTTAAATAAAGCCTGGACAGGAAAAGGACTGGACATCAATTTGTGAAGGTTGTAGTAGAGAAAACTTCACCAACTTATGTTTAATTAGAAAAATAATAAGATCACAAAATACACACAAAGGCCTTTTCTGAAGACAGGCTGACACTGTAGAATAGAGATATCGCTCAATTCAGGTGAGTCATTTGTCGCTGTTGTCTGTCTTCAAGATGCTCAGTGTCAACCTCCATGGTGAATCGTCTAGGATGTTTACCACTCATAGAAAGTTCCTGACTAGTTTACTTTAAATAAATCCCCAATAGATACAGTACTCCCACAACTTCTTTTGACTACTACTGAATTAAACCCACACAGCAACCAAGTGCAATCAACACTCAAACACACAAATCAAACAAAGCCCCCTCGTTTGTAACCACATTTCATCCAGTTCACTTCAAGTCTCCATTGGTTTCTTATTAGAACAGTTCCAGCCCAGGCAGGGGTATACATGATCAGTTTCAGTGCCTGTGGCCTGGTCCTTAGCAGTGTTTGGGTAGCAGCAGCTCCATTCACCTGGGCCTTCTGTTGTAGTCTAGACGTTTTGTCATACTCTATCCTCCAATGCCCTGTGTGTAGAAGCTCAGAGGAATGGAGGTGAGCAGGAACTGCTAGCTAGCCACTAGCTTCCGTAGGGCCAGCCACCCTGTGGTATGTTACTGTGTCAATAATCCAGGCAGACAGAGACAGGTGTCTGAGCCGTGCTATCCTCTGCCCGGCGTCGCTGCTCTCTACTCTTCTACTCATTCATCCTCTTGCAGCTTCACTCTGAATGGGAAAAAAGACAGTGATACACTATTAAAACCCTTATAACGATGGTATTGACAGTACAAGCGATAAATGAATTAGACACATGTTGTATACTCTAGTTTCAGCGTTCTCCGCTGTTGTATGTTTGCATTGGACAAGGCCAGTGGGGAAAAGGCAATTTATCATTATTGTTGTTATCTTTTTTTTAATTACAATGGAGTGAACAATAAAAGCAACAACCATTCCTCTCCATGGTGATACACTACATGACAAAAGTATGTGGACACCTGCCCGTCAAATATCTCATTCCAGAAACTTGGGCATTAATATGGAGTTGGTTCCCTCCTTTGCTGCTATAAGAGCTTCCACTCTTCTGGGAAGGCTTTCCACTAGATGTTGGAACATTGCTGTGGTGACTTGCCTCCACTTTAGCCACAAGAGCATTAGTGAGGTTGGGCACTGATGTTGGGCAATTAGGCTTGTCTCGCAGTTGGCGTTCCATTTCAACCCAAAGGTGTTCGATGGGGTTGAGGTCAGAGCTCTGTGCAGGACAGTCAAGTTCTTCCACGCCAATCTCTACAAAACTTTTCTGTATGGATTTCACTTTGTGCACGGGGGCATTGTCGTGTTGAAACACGAAAGGGCCTACTTCAAACTATTGCAACAAAGTTGAAAGTACAGAATCGTCTAGAATATCATTGTATGCTGTAGCGTTAAGATTTCCTTTCACTGGAACTAAGGGGCCTAGCCCGAACCATGAAAAACAGCCCCAGACCATTATTCCTCCTCCACCAAACGTTACGGATGGCACTATGCATTCAGGCAGGTAGCGATCTCCTGGCATCTACCAAACCCAGAGTTGTTGGCCTGTCAGATGATGAAGCGTGATTCATCATTCGAGAGAACGCGTTTCCAATGCTCCGGAGCCCAATTCCAGCTAAATTTACACCACTCCACTGACACTTGGCATTGCGCATGATGATCTTAGGCTTGTGTGTGGCTGCTCGGCCATGGAAACCCATTTCATGAAGCTCCTGATGAACAGTTCTTGTGCTGACGTTGCTTCCAGAGGCAGTTTGGAACTCAGTAGTGAGTTTTGCAACCGAGGACAGACGACTGTGGGCTTGTGTAGCTTCAAACTTCTCGGCTGAGCCGTTGTTGCTCCTAGATGTTTCCACTTCACAGTAACAGCACTTACAGTTGACTGGGGCAGCTCAAGCAAGGCAGAAATTAGACGAACTGACTTGTTGGAAGGTGCCACATTGAAAGTCACTGAGCTCTTCAGTGCAGGACATTCTACTGCCAACGTTTGTCTATGGAGAATGCATAAATGTTTGCTTGACTTTATAAACATGTCAACAATGGGTGTGGCTGAAATAGCCAAATCCACACATTTTTTAGGGGTGTCCACATACTTTTGTGTATCTTAGCCACAGGGGCCTGACTGGAAATGACTGTCAGGTGACGGTCAGGCAGACGACTCAGCTCTGAGTCAGGGCCTATGATTGTGGTGACAGATGCCACCTCGTTTGGTCGACTCTGCTATAGATGACCCTAGCTGGCCTGGTGAGGCTGCCTGGCATGCAGGCAGGCATCACCCAGGAGATGGGAGGTCCATATGGCACCGGGCCTGGTTGCTGTGATCCGATGCCAAATGTTCTGGTGATAATCACCATGGAGATAGAGCTTCATCTCTCGCTATGGTTAACATGCATTAATATGATATGAAATGCTGCTGGCTGCTTATTCAGTTTTCACACTGTCGATGCTACAGTAGTTTGCATTTCCTGCTGTACAGGAAAATTCTCAGCAACTAAAGAGTTATCAAATTAAGATCCTACATCTGTACACACCAAGCCCTGAGCAGCTTGATCATCGCTCACATACTGTATTATAAAACCTAAAACCTAGATTCTGACCTAAATTATATTGCAGTTAAGCTATTTTTTTTATAATGCTCTGAGGCATCATACTAAGTTAGTATCAGTATGGGAACATGAGGAATCCAAAGAGCAGCACTAATCATAGAAAAGGGAAGGCTCAATCTGCCAACATCACAAAACTGAATCCAGGACCTCTCTCTGGTAAGGGGTCCATCACACATGTGTGATCCGATGGTATCAAGAGAGTTAAGGGTTATCACCCCACCCCTGGGCAGGGACAACTGGCCTTGAGGCCAGGCACCACACCCTCATAGGGTCGTTTTTCCCCCTTAATCATACCACAATCAACTTTTCCCCGTTTCATTTTGTATACATTTTTTTATGATATGTACCCATTGATTCTTGAAGAATATAACTTACAAATGCCTCATGAGCTTAGTTCAACAGCTGTACCCCATCAGAAATGAAATTATAAGCGTGTTTTACTACAATGTTTGTAAACAAAGTAAATGTAAACAAATATTATATAGCATCAAAACATGGTTAAACTATACATTTTATATAATTCCTTTAGCACTCTCTATGAATTTGAAAGTGGTTCAGTTTTTCCAGGCCTTTCCCTTAGCTTTTTATAAAAACCAGGGCAGAGAAAACACTTTATTGTTGTTTCAACTGCTGAATGACCCTTTACTGTAGTGAGCTTTGACATGATTGGTGTATGTTCATTCTAAAGTGTTTCAAATGCATTCAAATGTTAATGACGGTAGTATGATAAACTAACGAAAATATAAATTTTTTCAAGTTTTTGACATTTTTATGTTGACTTTTTGAAAATACTAATATTAATGGCCCAAAATACAAACAAATATAAATACTGACAGCTAGATGCAAAAATTTAATTTCAGCATGTGGTGCTTGGCCTTAATATGACCAGACATTCGAACCAGATCTGAGACATTGTACAGATGTGGGATCTTAATTTAAGACAGTTTGCTGTAGCAGAAAAATAATCCTACAGCAACAGCAAATGTGAATTATTATGTGCATTATAATGAATGGACATTTTTGTAGGCATTGATCCTTTTTTTGTAAGGGGAAATCTGAAATGGAAATTACAAACGTCAGAAGCCTTTTTGAACCTAAAAAGTATTACATTTTCTGAAAGTTATCCTGCAACAGGGTGACCAAATTAAGATCCTACATCTGTAACTGTCAGGAGGAGATCCCGTTTCATTATTGAGCTCTGAGTGTTTTTTATTTGCGCTGTGCTGGGAGCTTCCAGGAACAGCTGTGTGTGTTTACTGCTGTGTAAAGGCTTGCTACAGGGCCCCAGTGGACCACAATGTCAAAAATATATCAGTTATGTGGCCATGTGCTCATGTGCTCTCCATGCACAAATTGTCAAAGAAAGCATACCAAAGCCTTGGATCTTTTTCCTGTTATGAGCCAATATAGTCCACAGCTTCTTATCAATCATGGCATACTTGATACTGTCATGATCCCACTGTGCATATTATTTGTTCCACTTAACCAATGGGGACTTGTTGTCTGTTATCTATATTGGACCTATCTGTTCCTGTAAATACATGACTGTGCATGAGTAACTGATTATGCTTTCTGCTCATCCATGCATTTCCTTTCCATTTCCATTTCCTCTTCCTTTTAGATAGAACATACAGTACCTGGTTAAGCATTCTGTATTTGTTTAGGCTGACTTCAATACCTGAACAGCAGAATTTTTATAAATCTATCCATGGAGAAAGTAATATCAGATTCCCAGACCGCCTACGCTGAGCCAATAACAGATTTAAGTCTGTGCACACATAACAGCCTTCTCAAGTAGAATCCCAGCAAGAAAATGTGGTTCCTTAGAAGTTGTAGGAACGTACACTTTTGGTTCCCCATTGGTTCTGGGAACGAAGCCATAAGTTTCCTGACTGAACGTTTTTGTAAACTTTCTGAGAACCGAAGTGAACATTTTGCCTGTTCTGGTAACGTTAATCTTTAGGTTGCAGGGTTCCCTGAAAGTGTTCCTGGGAGGTTTTATTAACGTTCTGAGAATGGAAATTCTAGGTTATTTGAAGGTAATTAAATAACGTTCTCAGAACATGTTTCAGAAAGACTTTTAGTAACGTCAGTGAGATTCAAACCAATGCTCTTCCATGGAATTAGTCCACTGCGCCCCCAGGATGGAGCTGGCGTGCAATGTTTTTTTGAAACAAAGCTGTTCATTTTTGTCATTCAAACAGACCCCATTTCAAAGGAAACAAGCACTCAATCAATAAGATCACACACTTAACAAGATAGAGGATAGAGATAGTTTTGTTGGGACTGGAAACGGAATGTATATGTTTTTAAATAACATTCTTAGTGTCATTCCCTGACCTTAGAGATCCTTTTTATGTCTCTATTTTGGTTTGGTCAGGGCGTGAGTTGGGGTGGGCATTCTATGTTTTGTGTTTATATGATTTTCTATTTCTATGTTTTGGCTGGGTATGGTTCTCAATCAGGGACAGCTGTCTATCGTTGTCTCTGATTGGGAACCATACTTAGGTACCCTTTTCCCCACCTGTGTTTGTGGGAAGTTGACGTACTTTATGGCACTTAGCCTTAAGCTTCACGGTTTAGTTTTGTAGTGTGTATTGTTTTGTTTTGCGTCTTTTCTTAATTAAAGAACATGTACGCCCACCACGCTGCGCCATGGTCCAGTTCCTTCAACAGTCGTGACACTATGCTATTTGAACATTACTAATGTTTTCTTGTGTTTTTTTGTGGAAAGTTTTCTTAATTTTCTGAGAACATGACTTTAAATAGAACTATGGAGAGAAACTGTAGAAAAACATTATGCTGAAGCACTGAAATTCCCACAGAACGTTGTTTCTTAATACTCTCTGAATGTTCTGAGATCATGACTTTGAATAGAACCACGAGGAAACCTGTAGAAAATGATGTATGTTACGTTATGTACTGAAATTCCCACCTAAGAAACATGGTTCTAAGAACATTATGTGCTAGCTGGGTATCCTGCACCATTCCCAGAGCATTGTGGGAAGGTTGTATGCAAAATAACAAAACAGCCACCATGTTCTCACCAAGCTCTAAGAAACATATGGTTCTCACAACGTTATCTGCTACCTGGGATTATGGTAAACAGTGTTCCCACACATTAACTTGCCATGCTGCAATTCCTTCCCACAAAGAAATAGATGCAGAGCAATAATCTGATACTAAGTATTGTTGTGGCAGGTAGCCTAGTGGTTAGAGTGTTGGACTAGTAACCGGAAGGTTGCAAAATCGAATCCCTGAGCTGACAAGGTAAACATTTGTCATTCTACCCCTGAACAAGGCAGTTAACCCACTGTTTGTCATTGAAAATAAGAATTTGCTTTTAACTGACCTGCCTAGTTCAATAAAAGTTTAAAAAGAATGGTTGTAGATTATGCTTCAGTTTGGTGACCTTTGACCCCTATTTCTGTTGGTTTACATCCGACCAACAAACAGATGTTCCTCTAAGTATAAATTTAATTCTCAGCCATTTACCCATCATCCTCCCTGTCCCTGGGGTTACGGCTCTCTCGCTTGCAACTTAACTCAAGACCATCTGATGATTTTTTGTGTATTTATTTGGGCAACAAACTTTGGATCCTATTCAGTCATAACCGATTATAGAATTTGCAGTGTAAGACAATAACAATGTTATTTTCATCTCATACCAGAAAAACAGCTTGTGATTGAACAGAGCCTTTAGCCTCAGTCTTTGAGATGGTATCATCTCAATGTTTGTATCATTTGGAAGAAAACATGATTTGTTATTCATAACTTGTACAGATTATGAAAATGTCGTGCAAATGAATGCTCACTGAAAGCACTCGCTTTGAACTTCCTAAGCCAAACTCAGCTTACTCTAAACAATCAAATGTTTTGTCAAATATTACATCTTTATTTTCAGAACGAGATCATACTGTTGCTAACACATCCATAACAACCTTACGGAGTCATAATGCAAAGTCTTCACTACCAATCATCTATTACAGCAGCACGTATTACCATCAGGTAGCCTATGGATGCTACCTTCCTATAGGCCTACTTTGTCTTTTATCCACAATGTGAATCCTGAGCCAAACCTGATCCATTTTCAAAGACCGTATGTTCTGTGTGAAGCTGTTTCCAGTAGGAGTGAAGCATCCCTGACAGAGACGGATGAGGCCTCTCAGACTGAACTGACTGCTCTCTCTAACAACGGGCCTCTGTGGACATGTCTGGTGGCACAGGTGTTTGACCAGTATTGTCACAGCAAAATAGTCATGCAGCAACAGGATTTTAACATTTCGTCAATATTGTTGCTTGATCGGTGGTTAGGCTTTTAGCTGGCCAAAATTAGGCGACATGCAATACTGTTAATATAACCATGTGCTAGTGCAGGTTCTCAGGGAATTTATGTCAATAATTAAGCTAATCTTATTCTAAGAAAATAAGAGTGGTACAGAAATTAACATTACATTATCTGGCAACAGCTCTTGTGGACATTCCTGCAGTCAGCATGCCAATTGCACGCTCCCTCAAAACTTGAGACATTTGTGGAATTGTGTTGTGTGGCACTTTTTAGAGTGGCCTTTTATAGTCTCCTGCACAAGGTACACCTGTGTAATGATCATGCTGTTTAATCATCTTCTTGATATGCCACACTTGTCAGGTGGATAGATTATCTTGGCAAATGAGAAATGCTCACTAACAGGGATAAAAACAAATTTGTGCACACCATTTGAGAGAAATAAGGTTTTTGTGCCTATAGAACATTTCTAGGATATTTTATTTCAGGTCATGAAACATGGGACCAACTTTTTACATGTTGCATTTATATTTTGTTCAGTATAATTAGGCATATATTCATCATTGGGACAGGCTCTATGGACAGGTGTTCCTAAGAACATGTCCCACTGGTAGTTACTAGGAATGTGTTCACCGCTAGGACAGATTCTGTCTCAGCTCTCCTGTCTGTGTCAGAACCCTGACTCTGACGGTCTGGTACGGCCAAAAAACCCATTTGTCATATCTCTGCTCTCATTAAGTTATCATAGACAGTCAGAGAGAGGGCTTGGCCAGAGGACTGGTGTCTGTCTGTCTGCCGTTCTGGCTGTCCGGCTGTCTGGCTCGTAGTGAGAGCTCTGTGTTTTGAATACAAGCCAGCTCCTCGACACCAAGAGAATGTCTGAGACAGAGATTGATTCAATCCTTTGATGAAGATTGAGGTTGTTCTGACTAATATTCTGACTGTGTTGATCCAACCCTTTGATGAAGATTGAGTTTGTTCTGATTAACATGACATTTTTTTATTTTATTGACATTACATTTTTGATTGAGGTTATTCTTCCAGTTGGTCTTTGAATTCCTTGAAGACAGATATACAGTGCATTCGAAAAGTATTCATACCCCTAGACTTTTTCCACATTTTTTTATGTTACAGCCTTATTCTAAAATTGATAAAATATTGTTTTCCTTCATCAATCTACACACAATATCCCATAATGACAAAGTAAAAACAGGTGTTTAGACATTTTTGCAAATTTATATATATATAAAAAATAGAAATATCTTACTTAAATAAGAATACAGACCATTTGCTATGAGATTTGAAATTGAGCTCAGGCACATCCTTTTTCTAGTGATCAACCTTGAGATGTTTCTATAACTTGATTGGAGTCCACCTGTGGTAAATTCAATGGATTTGAAAAGGCACACACGCCTGTCTATATAAGGTCCCACAGATGACAGTGCATTTCAGAACAAAATCCAAGCCATGAGGTTAAAGGAATTGTCCGTAGAGCTCCAATTGTGTTGAGGCATTCTTGGAGCATTGGAACCACCAAGACTCTTCCTAGAACTGGCCGCCTGGCCAAACTCAGCAATCGGCGGAGAAGGGCCTTGGTCAGGGAGGTGACCAAGAACTTGGTGGTCACTTTGACAGAGCTCCAGAGTTCCTCTGTGGAGAAGGGAGAACCTTCCAGTAGAACAACGATCTCTTCAGCACTCCACCATCAGGTCTTCATGATAGTGTGCAGACAGATGCCACTCCTCAGTAAAAGGAGTGCTGAAGTTTGTCAAAGGTACCTAAACGACTCTCAGACCATGAGAAACAAGATTCTCTGGTCTGATGAAACCAAGATTGAACTATTTGACCTGAATGCCAAGCATCAGGTCTGGAGAAAACCTTGCACCACCCCTGAAGCATGGTGGTGGCAGCATCATGCTGTGGGGATGTTTTTCAGCGGCAGGGATTGGGAGACTAGTCAGGATCAAGGGAAAGATGAACGGAGCAAAGTACAGAGAGATCCTGATGAAAACCTGCTCCAGAGCGCTCAGGACCTCAGACTGGGGCAAAGGTTTACCTTCCAACAGGACAATGACCCTAAGTACACAGCCAAGACAATGCAGGAGTAGCTTCAGGACAAGTCTCTGAATGTTATTGAGTGGCCCAGACAGACCCCGGACTTTAAATCGACCTAATATCTGGAGAGACCTGAAAATAGCTGTGCAGCGACACTCCCTTTCCAACCCGACAGAGCTTGAGAGAATCTGCAGAGAAGAATAGGAGAAACTCCCCAAATCCAGATGTGTCAAGCTTGTAGTGTCATACCCAAGAAGACTCAAAGCTGTAATAGCTGGCAAAGGTGCTTGAAGAAAGTACTGAGCAAAGGGTCTGAATAGTTATGTAAATGTTCTAAACATTTCTAAAAACCTGTTATTGCTTTGTCATTATGGGGTATTGTGATGAGGACGTATTATTTTATAATCCATTTTAGAATAAGGCTGTAACATAACAAAATGTGGAAAAAGTCAAGGGGTCTGGTTACTTTCCAAATGCACTATGTGGGTCGAGGTTGTCTCTCACTTTCCTCCTCTAAGTGGTGACTGAAGGAGCGTGTTGAGACATGATATGGTATAGAGTAGGTGACTGCATGTGTGTGTGGGAAGATGTGACACAAGTGAGTATGTGTGTGTGTGTGTGTGTGTGTGTGTGTGTGTGTGTGTGTGTGTGTGTGTGTGTGTGTGTGTGTGTGTGTGTGTGTGTGTGTGTGTGTGTGTGTGTGTGTGTGTGTAAGTTTAGAACAGGTGAGGGCATGAGAGTGTGGCGAGGCTCAGTGTTTCTGATTCCCATCATCCTACAAAGCGTTTGGGGGCAATCAAATAAAAGTTTATTGGTCGCTTACACAGATTAGCAGATGTTGTAGAGGGTGCAGCAAAATGCTTATGTTACTAGCTCTAAACAATGCAGTAAAATGTCAACTGTACACAGTAATAAAAAATTATACAAATCAAGAAATATCAGGAAGGAATCCAATTAACAACCATATTGCACTGTAACAGTAATGAAATGGTAAATAATGCTTTGTGTAATTTTGGACCACTGCCATTTCTCACATTTTGCTGACACAAAAAGATACCTCCTTGTCTAGCGTATTTAGTTTTGTCAACAAAAGGAAAGTTTACAGATAAATTAGCTGTTCCCATCAAGCCTGTTGTATTTTTTTTATCCAACATGTAAGCTACTTTACTTGCATAAAATGGTTGGATGGAAACCTGGTTACAAACTTTAAGTTTGTTAACAATTCCAAGAGGCATGAGGGGAAATTCGACCTTCTCCCGTCCTACAGCCTAGGCTATTTTCCTTTCCAGTCCAAATCCCACTTCTCCCAAAATCCTGACTCCTGTCTCACATGAACATTCCTAACCTTATTCTGTAATCCATAGGTTGCATGATCAAAACACCTCTCTCGCCTGCATGTCAAGATACCTCTATAACATTTCCCTGCTACTCTGCGCCGTCTCATACTTGCTTAGAGCTTCACTAGAGAATGTGTGATCAACAAATGGTATGAGAGTTTTTAAAACGGAGTTGGTATTTAAACAATTTCCACTCCCTCTTATTCATTAGCTGATCTGCTATCTGTATATGAGATATTCTGTCATTCGTTGAAGGAGGTTATCTAGCAAGCTTAGCAAATTTGGTCATTTGGCTTTATTATACAGGTACACAGTTTGTATGATTCGACAACTCTTTGTGTGTCCTGGAGCACTCTCTGTGTTTTAAATGCTTAAAATGTTCCCGGGACTCTAGGGATAAATTCGATTTATTCCCCGTATTGAAACTTGGTCTATGCTGGAGATGCCAAATCTTTTCTTAGGGAGAAATATTGTGCTGATGGTTTGCTATGGTAACTTTCACTTAGCAACATTGTAACATTCAATGAGACATAGAGCAAGACAACGTGAGGTGATGAACCCTGAGGGAGAATGTGCTAGGCTCCCTTGTGCTTTCTGCTGTATATCATTTAATCATGAGCACCAAATGGCATTTGAAAAGTGTTACTTTCCTGATCCTGACAACTCTATACAAGTCCATACTGTTTAATGCACAATGAGTCTGAATGGACATCCACTGTGTGATGGGGTGACTCACCAGACGGTCGGTGTGTGGTAGGGGAGGAGCGTGGGGCTCTGGCCTTCGCCTCTGAGGCTGTGTCTGGGGTGGTGGTGACTGAGGGTCATGGGGTGACCCTGGGCCTGGTTCTGGATCTCACTCTCCTCTCCTGGGACCGGCCGGTGCCACTGGCTCCGAGCCTTCTTCAGCCAGCGCCCTCCCAGACCCCACTTCTCTAGGTAAACCCGACACAGCTCATAGTTCATGGCCGAGTAGTAGAGGAAGTCCAGGGCTAGCAGCACCATGACGAAGAAGCCATAGATCCACACTCCTACTAGGGCTGTGTAGTTACTGTAGAGAACAGATAGGTGAAGAGAGAGACGGAGTGAGAATGGCGTGAAATATAATTCAAAATATTTGTATGTTGCATTTCAAGCATATTTTTTTGTAATTTGATATTACGGTAAAGGGAGTGCTTTACTGAGATGTAAACGGCACTCTCATAGCCTCTCCATTTTAATAACTTCATTGCTCTTCAATATTTTGTCCCAGAATTCAACACCAACACATTTAATGTATTTCACACGCCATAAGGATTTATGTGGTGCATTAAACCATTTGCGGGATTCACTCTCCAATCCATAAATCGCTGCAAGGTAAAAATGAGTGCAAATAGTTTCCAATTACACTCTACCTCCACGAACAGCGTTATGAATGAGACTTGTAATAAATGTCTCGAGGATGTGCTACTAAGATGATGGTTTTACGGAGCAGAGCTGTGCATTAGAAAAGGGACTACCCAGGAAGACACTACCCATTCCTATTAGAATGCAAAACTCCAAAGTCGACATAAAATTATCATTCTGACCAAGAAAGACAGTCGAGAGAGGATATTACGGCCAAAGTGAGGTTTATCATATGGAGGGAACACCAAAGCTTGATTATTAGTTGATTATTATCAGCTGTGTAGTGCTAGGGTAAAAACCAAAACGTGCACCCCTTGGGGTCCCGAAGTTCGAGTTTGGGAAACCCTGGTCTAATGCATAACATGCTGACCAAATAGCTCCTTGGATGGTGTTGTAGATATTTCACAACACCAGGAATAATAAACCCACCATGGTCACCAGCTTTGCAACTGCACTCAAACAAACCCAAATAAAACCCCTGTTTACCTTGTCTCACTTCCCTCGCCGGGCCTGTGTGACATATAGCTGACTGTTTGCATAGCTTAGCAGTCTATGGTGATGTGTAAATCTGTCTGTTTAAGGGCAGTGGGGCCATTCAGGAGTGTATTTAAGTGAACCTAGAGTAAGCAAAGGGGACTGTTTGGACAGCTGTCTGTGTGGAGAGATTGATGAGAGCAGACTCACCACACAGCAACAACAAATGTTAGACAACGTTAAACAAGGCAACTTTCCTAATGCATACACATGAAGTCATCACCTGCTAATACCTGTACATGGTCCAATCATAAGCTACAATAATAGAATAGCTCATGCTCCTAACAGTAGACAGAACGCTCAGAGTCTCAGACCCAGAGCTATTGCCAGTTTAACCTGGGGCCAGTGGTAAATATCACCACTTCAGCTGTGCAGTCCAGAGCGGAGGAGGATGAAATGTCCTCCCATTATGTTATCAGCCACTAGATGAAATATCCTGACCTGCCAGAGGGGCTGTGTAACTGGCCATAGAGAGCACCCGCTGAGAGGGTATTAGAGGAGAGAAAGAGAGAGTGCACGAGAGAGTGCACTCTATGTTTCTGTTTGTCAGGGAGTACTTCTACTGAGCTCCTTCACACTCTGGGAGGGCATTCTTCCCTGTCTGTTCTCTTACTGAGCTCCTTCACACTCTGGGAGGGCATTCTTCCCTGTCTGTTCTCTTACTGAGCTCCTTCACACTCTGGGAGGTCATTCCTCCCTGTCTGTTCTCTTACTGAGCTCCTTCACACTCTGGGAGGTCATTCTTCCCTGTCTGTTCTCTTACTGAGCTCCTTCACACTCTGGGAGGTCATTCTTCCCTGTCTGTTCTCTTACTGAGCTCCTTCACACTCTGGGAGGGCATTCTTCCCTGTCTGTTCTCTTACTGAGCTCCTTTACACTCTAGGAGGGCATTCTTCCCTGTCTGTTCTCTTACTGAGCTCCTTCACACTCTGGGAGGTCATTCCTTCCTGTCTGTTCTCTTACTGAGCTCCTTCACACTCTGGGAGGTCATTCCTTCCTGTCTGTTCTCTTACTGAGCTCCTTCACACTCTGGGAGGTCATTCCTCCCTGTCTGTTCTCTTACTGAGCTCCTTCACATTCTGGGAGGTCATTCCTCCCTGTCTGTTCTCTTACTGAGCTCCTTCACACTCTGGGAGGTCATTCCTGCCTGTCTGTTCTCTTACTGAGCTCCTTCACACTCTGGGAGGTCATTCCTCCCTGTCTGTTCTCTTACTGAGCTCCTTCACACTCTGGGAGGTCATTCCTGCCTGTCTGTTCTCTTACTGAGCTCCTTCACACTCTGGGAGGTCATTCCTGCCTGTCTGTTCTCTTACTGAGCTCCTTCACACTCTGGGAGGTCATTCCTCCCTGTCTGTTCTCTTACTGAGCTCCTTCACACTCTGGGAGGTCATTCCTCCCTGTCTGTTCTCTTACTGAGCTCCTTCACACTCTGGGAGGTCATTCCTGCCTGTCTGTTCTCTTTAGTGCATTGCAGTGTAGTCAAATCGAATTGAATTTGTCACATGCGCCAAATACAACGAGTGTAGACTTTACTGTGAAATGCTTGCTTACGAGCCCTTCCCAAAGGTGCAGTTAAAACTAATAATAAAAAGAAAAATAGTAACAGAAAAGGAATAAAATACACAATAATGAAGCTATGTTCAGGGAGTACCAGTACCAGATCAATGTGCAGGGGTATGAAGTATTTGAGGTAGATATGTACTTGATGGCAGGGTAATGTACCTAGGCATCAGGATAGATTATTATAAGAGTAAAATAAAGAACAGTGTAGCAGCCGCAGCATATGATCAGTGTAAAAGTGTGTAAGTATGTGTTTGTGTGTGTGAGTGAGCGTGTATTTAGTGTGTGTAATGTATATAGTCTTGTGAGTGTGCATAGAGTCAGTGCAAGATAGAGTCAGTGCAGATAGTCCGGGTAACCATGTAATTAACTATTTAGCATTCTTATGGCTATTTAGCAGTCTTATGGCTTGCGGATAGATGCAGTCACGGAGTCTGTTGGTCCGAGAGCCCATGTTCCGGTACCGTTTGCCAGAACAGTCTATGGCTTGGGTGGTTGGAGCAATTTTTCACGACTGTGCAGGTGTGTGTGGACCACGTTAAGTCCTTAGTGATGTGGACATCAAGGAACTTGAAGCCCTCGACCCGCTCCACTACAGCCCTGTCGATGTGGATGGAGGCATGGTCTCTGCTCTTTCTCCTGTAGTCCACAATCAGCTTCTTGGTCTTACCGACATTTGTAGTGTAGTGCAGTATTATAGTATACTATATAATATTATACTATAGTACAGTATAGTAAGATACAGTACACTAAAGCACTTTATTAAACTTTGCTGAGAGATGGCAGCCCACCCACTCACTCAGGAACAAAGCCTCAGCTCTTCACTGCTGTGGTTCTGATTCTCTCTGTAGGTGTAGATCAATGTCAACGTGCCCTTTGAGCACCAGTCAAATGGTGTCAATGAGTGGGATATTGTTAAGG
The DNA here is from genome assembly GCF_036934945.1 of Oncorhynchus masou masou. Lineage (NCBI taxonomy): Eukaryota > Metazoa > Chordata > Actinopteri > Salmoniformes > Salmonidae > Oncorhynchus > Oncorhynchus masou. Next base: position 58,942,156 of record NC_088226.1, on the reverse strand, counting down.
GAGCTAACAGCTTATCAATCACTAACATTTAAAGGCCAGGGATTTTTTCTCTGTGGAAATGTCTCAATTGTGAGTGAAAAGCTTATGGCTGTTTCCTTGCGGGTTCTTAAGGTATCCGCTCGACCTGATGTAAGTAGCCTAGCAATTTATAATAACAGCACACTGTATAATAGAATCACAATAATTTGCCTACTAACAGACACGGAACAGTACCACTCCATATATACACTGACAAAACCTGAGTAGGACTCACTTGTGTTTGAAGCCGTCTGTGGTGGTGGTGAGGTTGACCTGCATGACCGTCTGGAACTCAGTCTCCTTACAGCAGTACTTGAAGGCTGTGTTGTTGTGGTGACAGCAGAACATGTAGGTCTTGTTGTCAGAGAGACGAGGGCAGTGGAAACCAAAGTGGTAGCGCCCCTTGTGGTCTGAATATGGTTCACACACTCTGAAATTAGCTGATAGAGCTGTGGAAGAGAGAGAGACAGAGAGAGACAGAGAGAGAGAGAGTCTAATACTGTAGTCTTCTTGGAAAGCACTTACACTTTGTGAGGTAAAATATTTTTCTGAATTGTTTTACAAATCTGATAAATGGATTATAATGATTGGGAACATCATGATTCAGCTTGTTGTGATTTCAATTACATTGCAAATGATGGAAAACCAAACAGAAATCAACAGGCATTTACTAATATCTGTAGAAGGATTATACATTTGAAGGATTGAGTCAACCAGAGAGGTGTTTCTCTTTGATGGGAGTCATGGAAACATAATTTGGCAGACTGGACTCATGTAGATGATCACCAATTACCAATCTGTCATTGTAACAGACCAGAGATAATGATTAAGTCTGTATCATATGTCATTGTGGACCACTTGTCCTGACGGTCATCTTCCCCCTGCTGTCCACCGCAGGTCAGTGCGGTTTTAACCTCTTTGTTATGGTGTGTGTGTGTGTGTGTGTGTGTGTGACAGACACCACTTGTTAGACAGACACCGTCGCAACCGATCAGGATTGACAATTAACAATTTGGCATCTTAAAATATTTTATTATAATATAATAATAGGTAAAAGCGTCCCCCATAGCATAGCTGGGGAAAGCCCTTCTAGCATTAGGGAGTGAGTGCTGCCTGCACTAGCAATGACAGAGGACGAGAGGGGGGTAATTATATATTTCTGCTGCTGATGGTAAAGGTATTATCTAATCCTATGCAGGCCAAGCAGGAACAGATTGGTCATTTGAAAGGGGAGAACACTCAGATCTAATGAGCTTGGCTTATTGCCTCACTCTGGGCCGGCTGACTGAACGGCTGACTGAATGGCTGACTGACTGGCTGCCTGGATAGCTAGAATTGACTTCCCTCCGACTCGCTCTAATTGTCAGGATTTTGCGTCCATGCTGAACAGGGAAGTAGAATGAGGAGTGGGGAGGCTGTAATGAAGCCTTACTCCAGAGGTTTAAAGTCAGAGATTGATTTGAGAGACAGAGAAATTGGCTCTTTATTCTACCTTGTATCTTTGCTAGGAAATAAGAGAAATTTGATTGTATTTGATGAGAAAAGAAAAACTTCATAGTGAGGTTTAATAGTATGCAGACTCTCACAAAAGTGTGTGCACTCAAACACACTCACAGCAATACATATCTCATTACCCTTCTTTATCTGTGAAATAACCTCTCACAAATAGATATATGCCACTTATGCTTCTGAAATACAATTTTTGTCAGCACTCAAATCTGGAATTCATATACTTGTACTGAACTGATAGAAAAGAGGAGCTTGCAGATGTCACAGAAAAATATAGATGTCATTTGTGTACATTTTCAAGGACAATTTCTCAAACCTGTACAGACCAGAACTGTAACTGTATACTGCAAGATCAAGGTAAATGTGAAGATGATATATAAATCAAACCAGTAACTTCTAAAAGGTCAAACTCAAACTGACATTGGAAAGACAGCATTATTTATTCAAAAATATTCCCATCTAACTCCGCCTCTGGTATTCTGATCCTATAGCTAATCTCATAATTGACAGGATATAAAGGAGGGGTCAGCGGTAATAGTAGGGTGAATTGGCAATAAGGAAGCAGAGCAGCTCGGGATCAGAAGTGGACCATAAAGTCCTCTAATGATGCAAGACTTAAAGAGTTAGGGAGAGGCAGACCAGGGGGCAGGCAGTCTCAGTCTTATTAGAGGGGAAACAGCTGGATCTGGTGAGGAAATCATCGTAAACGTTGCCATGTTGTTAATTACATTAACACATTTACAACTTTAGCATATTACAGTAAGCAGTTTGGCTCTATTGTTACGTTTATAACCTCAAGCTGTGAGCTGAAAAAGAAAAAATCAAGATAACGTTTGTAGGGTACCGACAGAGTTTCACAAATGCAGTAATCAACAATGATGTTTTACCATGCAGAATACTGTTCCTGAGACAGTCATACACCAGTCTCGCTTGCCAGACTCGCAGGCAACTATGGGAAAAGACTACACATTTAAACACAAACACTGTGACGGAGCTGGCCATACCCTGTGCATATCAAGAGGTTCAAATAATAACTGGACTGATAAAAATGGTCAGAATTCAATAAATATTTATGAGGCTATAAAACAGATGTTTTTAAAGAGGTTGAAACCCAGACCATGCTAAAAGATTATTAAAACAAAACTTTTCCTGCAGAAAATATAGCAAGTCTACCTCTTCCAAGCATTTTTTCCCACTGTTCAAACAGACCACCTTTCAAGTCACAAACCAACACACCTGAAAACACTGAAATTGACAAGACAAACTACTGAAATGTTGAGGATGAAGTTGATGTTAAATGTACAAGTATGTAATGGCTTGAATAATGTCCGTTTTGGGCCCAATTAACACATAAGTAACAAAATCACACATTTAAAAAAGGTGAAAGTGAAGATACATTGAATGCAATAAAATGCAATCTTCACACACACACACACACACACACACACACACACACACACACACACACACACACACACACACACACACACACACACACACACACACACACACACACACACACACACACACACACACACACACACACACACACACACACACACACACACACACACCATAACGAAGAGGTTAAAACCGCACTGACCTGCGGTGGACAGCAGGAGGAAGATGACCGTCAGGACATTGAAGGACTGCCGGCTGGTGACAGTCATCTTCGTGTCCTCATATAGGACAGAGGACAGGAGGGGAGATTCTCTGCTTTAGCTGTACCAGGACATCATCTGCTCTCTGACCCAAACAATCACATTGCTGCTTCTGTCCAGTGAGCCACCTGGACGCAACAAGAGAACCAATGAATCACTTAATTTCATTAAATGTATGTACATATAAAGCCTGTTGTGGAAGAATTATATCACCAGCTGTCAAAAAAGGGCTACAGAAACTAAGAGTATAGAATCTTTGGATCAAATAACATAAATCTAACCACAGGTTATTTTCTCTGATTGGACAATTGCGCCTTGCAGCATTCACCAAGGACCAAAACGATTTGAAAAAGTGTTTCTCACCCTTCAAATAGTTGTGATCAATAGGAGTGTTTGTGTTGGGAAATGTGGGACTCTCTCACCTGGTGATAAATCATACAAAGTGAAAAGAGGACCCTGTCTGGCTACAGAGGTTGTTCTCGATGAGTCTGCTTGTAGTGATGCATCACAGCAGTTCATGGAGGAAATCTCTGGTTTAAATACCGAGTGTCACCCGCGAGGCCTGTGTCGTGGCTGCCATTAGCATCGCACCACTCTATCAAACCTGTCCAACATCCGTACACTGTGGCTTAGTGAGATAAATGGCTCAGGAGGCACACCTTTTTTCCTTCTTTTTTCCTTTCTTTTTTTTCTTAGTGAGGATTGAGGACTGTTTCCGCTCTGGGACAAGTTTTTGCCTCTTGTTTATGCTTAAGTTAAGGATGAAGTGCAATTGGTCACTGTGTGTTCCTGTGGATTTGATGTTAATCTGAGATTGTGAAATTTAAAACCACAGACTTAGTCATCAAACACTCTGAATAACCATGAAGGGTTTTAGTTTAGTGCGACAATCTCCTCTTGCTCGTCTGAGATACAGATACAGAAACACTAATCAGCAGTGTAGCTACATCTGTCAGAGCTAGGAGGAATCCTACATCTCCCAGGGGGAAGAGGAGAAAGCCTGGTGAAGCTGGTTCCTGCTTCATAACATTGACGATGCAGAAAATGTGGATGTCTGTCTGCTGAGGCAATTGGTCTCTATCACTCTGTGTGATTTCTGTCAATCTACTCATACCTGGTCCTGTTTGGTGCAGTATATCTAGCCCTGGCCTGTATGTCCCTGAGAAGAAAGGGGCAATGGGTACTGTTGGAACACAACCAAAGCCAGTAATAGCAGAGTTTTTTAATAGCTCTCTAGACTGAGCTTGTCAGGGCAGCCGTTCCTTTCTTTTCCTCTGCCCGAGAGAGAGAGAGAGAGAGAGAGAGAGAGAGAGAGAGAGAGAGAGAGAGAGAGAGAGAGAGAGGATGAAGGTATCGGGTTCTGTCAGACAACATGTGACTCGTGGCCAGGGATTCCCATCCTCTGAAAGATCCTCCATCCTCCTCCCCAGGCTGTCTTTCACAGGGTTTTACATGAATTCTGCCTTTTGAATCTTAAAAAAAAAAAGTGGAATCTCCCCTTTGTGTCATCGGCTGTCCTATTTAAGTCTACATGGTGTAAACAGACATTTATTCTGATAAACAAAGAATCTGATGTGGAGACAGAAGGTTTACATAATGAGCTTAATGTAAGTGAAGCAGAACCCCTATTCCCAACACACACACAGAATATAATCTCCGGAGTTGAACACATGTACTGCACATGTAAACAGACATGTTACACAAATGAATGGGCAGCAGGCTGTTTGCAGCATATTAATTAAAGACTGTCCTAAAATGTAACGCAAAATGACAGAATATTCTAGCCATTCTTTCTAAAAAAAAAAAAAAAAAACTGAACAAATATTATGCAATGTAAGCATAATTTGGTAAGGAGCAGCACAAATTAAGGAGCAGGCTGTCACGCCCTGGTCAAAATTTATTATGTTTATCTTCATTTATTTGGTCAGGCCAGGGTGTGACATGGTTTATTGTGGTGTGTTTTTGTCATGGGGTTTTGTGGGGTGTCTAGCGAAGTCTATGGCTGCCTGAGGCGGTTCTCAATCAGAGTCAGGTGATTATCGTTGTCTCTGATTGGGAACCATATTTAGGCAGCCATATTCTTTGAGTGTTTCGTGGGTGATTGTTCCTGTCTCTGTGTTTATATTCACCAGATAGGCTGTATAGTTTTTTCACGGTCCGTTTGTTGTTTTATTACATTTCAGTTATTTCATGTCTAGTCTATTTTCTTTAATAAACATGAGTAACCACCGCACTGCATTTTGGTGCGCTCCTCCTTCAACAGAAGAACGTCATTACAGAATCACCCACCACAACAGGACCAAGCGGCGTGGTGACAAGCAGCGGCAGCAGGAGCAGCGAAAGGAGGAATGGACATGGGAAGACGTTTTGGAAGGCAAGGGTTGTTAAACTTGGGAGGAGATACTGGCTGGAAGAGATCGCCTCCCATGGGAACAGGTGGAGGCACTTAGGAGAGCAGAGGCAGCCGGAGAGAGGAGCCGGCGATACGAGGGAACACGGTTGGCTAGGAAGCCCGAGAGTCAGCCCCAAAAATTTCTTGGGGGGGGGGTTCTCAGGGAGAGTGTGGCATCAGGAGTCAGACCTGAGCCAACTCTCCCTGTTTATCGTGAGGAGCCAAGGAGGAGACCAGAACCAGAGCCGGTGTTGGAGGAGAGCGAAGCAGAGACTGTGAAGGAGTTAATGGGGAAATTGGAGGAGCGATAAATGAGGGAGTTGCTGTGTTGGTGCTATTTGCATGGAATTCGCCCGACGGAACGTGTCAGGGATTTGATGGCACCTGGGTCAGCGCTCCATACTCATCCTGAGGTGCGTGTTAGTCGGCTGGTGAAGGTGGTGCCAGCCTCACGCACCAGGCCTCCTGTGCACATCCCTAGCCTTGCACGTCCTGTGCCAACACTGCTCTCAAGATCTCCAGTACGCCTTCACGGTCCAGCCCATCCTGTGCCACCTCCACACACCAGCCCTCCGGTGGCAGCTCCCCGCACCAGGCTTCCTGTGCGTGTCCTCGGCCCAGTACCACCAGTGCCAGCACCACGCATCAGGCCTACAATGCGCCTCGCCTCTCCAACGCTACCGGAGCCTTTCTCCTCTCCTGCGCTGCCGGAGTCTCCCGCCTGTTCAGCGCTGCCCGAGCCTTCCACCTCTCCTGCGCTGCCGGAGTCTCTCGCCTGTTTAGCGCAGCCAGAGCCTTCCTCCTCTACAGCGCTGCTGGAGTCTCCCGCCTGTTTAGCGCAGCCCGAGCTGTCAGTCTGCATGGAGCAGCCAGAGATGTCAGTCTGCATGGAGCAGCCAGAGATGTCAGTCTGCATGGAGCAGCCAGAGCTGCCAGTCTTCATGGAACAGCCAGAGCTGTCAGTCTGAAAAAAAAAAAAAAAAAAAGAAGGATGGAGGTCTATGTCCCTGCCTATGATATGGAGGAGGGCTGAGCAGGATCATGATTAAGAACCGTTAACCACTACCCCTGTTGTGTGCCACCTTGGAGCTGATGCCCTGTCCCGCCAACACGATGTCTCTAACGAGGAGAGGGGACTCCGAGCCAATCATCCCCAGCTCCCGCATTGTGGCTCCTGTGTTATGACAAGCCCAGACCCAAGAACCCGATGCTGGCGGGGCCCCACTAACAGACTTTATGATCCGCGATTATTCTCAAGTGTTACAATGGAGACACGACTCTAAATAATCTGGGCATCCAGGGGTTAATCAGACACTGGAGTTCCTGAGGCGGAGATTCTGGTGGCCCAACATCATTGAGGATGTGAGATACTTTGTTGCGGCCTGTTCCACCTGTGCCCATAGCAAGTCATGACAGCTCCAACCTCTGTCCATCCCCAGCTGGCCCTGGTCCCACCTGTCCGTAGACTTTATCACAGGGTTACCTCCATCCCAAGGTCTTACCACTATCCTGGTGGTCGTTGTTCGATTCTCCAAGGCAGCCCATTTCATTGCCTTTCCCAAGTTGCCCTCAGTGAAGGAGACTGCTGATCTCATGATTACCCATGTCTTTTGACTACACAGACTTCCGCGGGACATTATCTTGGATTGTGGGCACCAGTTCATCGCACGGTGTTCGAACGCCTCCTGCTCAATGTGGGGGGAGGCGGTGAGTCTCTCCTCCGGGTTCCATCTACAGCCAAATGGACAAACGGAGCGGGCCAACCAGGAGCTGGAGAAGTTCCTCCACTGTTTCATCTCCACATAGGCCAGCAACTGGAGAAAGTTCCTTGCCTGGATGGAGTTTGCTCACATCCCACTGCCGGTCGCCGTTCGAGTGTCAGTTCGGGTCCTCCCGTCCCCTGTTACCTGAACAAGAGGCCGAAGCGGGGGTGCCATCAGCCGAGGCGTTCATCCTCCTTGCTCCTCTCATCTGCACGACACCAACACCAGGCAACCCGGCACCGAAGACCTTTCGGCTCTTCCGACTGGGTCAACAAGTGTGCCTGTCCACCTGTGATCTTCCCTTAAAGGTGGACTCGTGGAAGCTCGCTCCACGCTACATAGGCCCATTCAAGATCCTCAGTCGCATCAGCCCGGTCACCTATCGTCTCCAGCTTCCCAGGTATATGAGGGTTTGTCCATCCTTCCATGCCTCTCATCTCAAGCTGGTAAGGACCAGTTCCTTCTCTCCCCCCACACCTGCCCCTCGGCCCCCTCGACTTGTCGATGGTCGTCTGACCTACACTGTCTAGTGTCTGTTGGAGGCAGTACCTGGTGGCCTGAGAGGGCTACAGTGCTGAGGAGTGGGCGTGAGTGCCTGACCGGGACATCCTGGATCCAGGACTCGTTTGGGACTTCAACCAACTATGTGGTGGTTGCCCTGGCTCCGCGGCTGGATCAGCTCCTAGAAGGGAGGATACTGCAGGATACTGCGGCAGTGACCATCCTAGAGACATTAACAACACCCAGGTGTGTTCTATTTACTCATTATGATTTCCCTGTTAAAAAGGTGTTATTCAGTTGTCCTTTGCTGAGGCTTGATTTATGTGCCGGGTGCGTTTGTCTTCTGAGTGAGGTTTTCCCAGTGTTAACCAGTGTTTTTCCCAGTGTTACCCAGTGTTTTCCCCAGTGTTACCCAGTGGTTTTCCCAGTGTTACCCAGTGGTTTTCCCAGTGTTACCCAGTGTTTTTCCCAGTGTTACCCAGTGTTTTTCCCAGTGTTACCCAGCGTTTTTCCCAGTGTTACCCAGCGTTTTTCCCAGTGTTACCCAGTGTTTTTCCCAGTGTTACCCAGTGTTTTTCCCAATGTTACCCAGTGTTTTTCCCAATGTTAACCAGTGTTTTTCCCAGTGTTGCCCAGTGTTTTTCCCAGTGTTACCCAGTGTTTCCCCCAGTGTTACCCAGTGTTTTTCCCAGTGTTGCCCAGTGTTTTTCCCAGTGTTACCCAGTGTTTTTCCCAGTGTTACCCAGTGTTTTTCCCAGTGTTATCCAGTGTTTTTCCCAGTGTTATCCAGTGTTTTTCCCAGTGTTATCCAGTGTTTTTCCCAGTCTTACCCAGTGTTTTTCCCAGTGTTACCCAGTGTTTTCCCCAGTGTTACCCAGTGTTTCCCCCAGTGTTATCCAGTGTTTTTCCCAGTGTTACCCAGTGTTTTCCCCCAGTGTTACCCAGTGTTTTCCCCCAGTGTTATCCAGTGTTTTCCGCCAGTGTTATCCAGTGTTTTTCCCAGTGTTACCCAGTGTTTTTCCCAGTGTTACCCAGTGTTACCCAGTGTTTTTCCCAGTGTTACCCAGTGTTTTTCCCAGTGTTACCCAGTGTTTTTCCCAGTGTTACCCAGTGTTTCCCCCAGTGTTATCCAGTGTTTTTCCCCCAGTGTTATCCAGTGTTTTTCCCAGTGTTATCCAGTGTTTTTCCCCAGTGTTATCCAGTGTTTTTTCCCAGTGTTACCCAGTGTTTTTCCCAGTGTTACCCAGTGTTTTTCCCAGTGTTACCCAGTGTTTTTCCCAGTGTTACCCAGTGTTTCCCCCAGTGTTATCCAGTGTTTTTCCCAGTGTTACCCAGTGTTTTTCCCAGTGTTACCCAGTGTTTTTCCCAGTGTTACCCAGTGTTTTTCCCAGTGTTACCCAGTGTTTCCCCCAGTGTTATCCAGTGTTTTTCCCCCAGTGTTATCCAGTGTTTTTCCCCCAGTGTTATCCAGTGTTTTTCCCCAGTGTTATCCAGTGTTTTCCCCAGTGTTATCCAGTGTTTTCCCCAGTGTTATCCAGTGTTTTTCCCAGTGTTATCCAGTGTTTTCCCCAGTGTTATCCAGTGTTTTCCCCAGTGTTATCCAGTGTTTTTCCCAGTGTTACCCAGTGTTTCTCCCAGTGTTACCCAGTGTTTTTCCCAGTGTTACCCAGTTTTTTCCCAGTGTTACTATGATCCTTACCATTTCTCAGTGAAGTATTATGTTTATCCTTAACCGCTGATTCCTTGTCTGATCTCTTCCCAGCACCTGGGTCTAACCTCACCATGTCCCACATGCACTATGAAGTCTGCATTACTACCAGACAGGAGATCCAGATCTGTCAGTTGGTTGATAAGAAACTACTGAAGGTTTCAGTCTGTTTGCAAATTCCGACGAGATAGAAAGACACACTCTTATTGCATTCTTACGCTCTCTTGTTTTTAATAAAACATTTGCTTCTAGCCAGTGACACATTTTGCTTTCTAAAAATGCTGTTTTGTTTGCTCTTGAGTTTGTTCATTTAATGCGTTTGCATCTTTTGCGGGGCTAGACAGAATATTCACTTCTGGATATAGATTTCTATTTGATTTATTGTTGAATGGCTGTTCAGCTGTTAAATCCAAGGAAATGACTTCAACCCCTTTGACCCATTTCCCGTATTGTCAGCCTAGGAAGTGCAGCATGTAGGGCATCACTGACTTCTCACCTGTATTTGTCTCGTTGAAATGCCTGCATGGAGCGCTAGCCTTGATGTCTCCTCATTTCCTATAGCCACACAAATAGCCTTTTGGTGGCAAGCCCTCTGTCTATCCATCCTAATGTACAATACTACTGTGCCAATCTGTCCCCCGAGACACAAGAGGAGTGAGTTTGTGGGGAAATAAGATTAGCTGTCACAGAAGATTGAGCATTCCGGTCAGCTCTCGTCTCCAGGCATCAGGTCCTGGTCTCACTGATGGTCTGATTGATGCTCTTTATGAATTCATATCCGAATGAATTGGATTTTATTCCAGTTTTATGACTTTAGAGTTTCACCTAGAGGCTGTGCTGTGGTCCGTTATGAGCCAACATTTGATAGCTGTAGTAACGCTGGGATCTAATGTCTGTAATTGACACACAAGCCTCGACAGCAGATCATGATCAAATAGCTTAACGGGGACCGTCCGGTGCTGTGCTTTCATGTCTGTGTGTGTGTGTGTGTGTGTGTGTGTGTGTGTGTGTGTGTGTGTGTGTGTGCATATATTTGTGTGTATAAATGTATAAGACTCTTGCCTTTGTAGAGGTGCCATTATTTGGCATGAGTGCATTTTGTTTTCCAGTCTAAATTACCATGCTTGAAATATCCAAAGCACAACCCCCCCCCCCCCAAATTCGAGGTGCCTTGTGTACATCATACCTGCTGTTCCTGTAGTGACGGCTCTGAAGGGGATGTAGTTCAGTCCTTTTTCTAAAAAGATTAATATCCTCAAAATAAACACAAGGCAGTAGGATGCAAATGCAAGTGGACTTGCGGCTTGAGGTTGCCTGGGAAACCTTTTCTCACAAAAGAGACGGGGGGGGGGGGGGGGGTGGTTATTGCTCTATCTAGTGAGTAATTAGCATCTGTGGTAGTGAACAGGAAATTCCCCCCCCCAAAAAAACAACACGGCAGGGTTACCATGCCAGGGAGCGTGTTGTGTTTGTGGTGAGTGTGGCCCATGCTACTTTACTGGGATGCTGTATTGTGTGCCTGCCTGCATGGGAGGATTGTTTTTGGCTTGTAACAGTCTGTTAATTAAAGCTAGAATCCTTAGTTGCTACATACATTTGTTGGACTTATACATGAATTATATATACACTAATTGACTCTTGAAGAATATAACTTACAAATGCCTCATGAGCTTAGTTTAACTGTCCCACCACATCAGAACCCCAAATATATGTAAACATTATTTGTAAACAAAGTGAACTATAATTTTGATATAAATGTTACGGCTTTCGTTGTGGGAAGGAGGAGCGGACCAAAATGCAGCGTAGTTGTGATTCATTTTATTTAATAAGGAAACTATACACGATTAAACTAACAAAATAACAAACGTACGAAAACAGCCCTATCTGGTGCAAAACACAGAGACAGGAACAATCACCCACAAACACACAGTGAAACCCAGGCTACCTAAATATGGTTCCCAATCAGAGACAATGACTAACACCTGCCTCTGATTGAGAACCATATCAGGCCAGACATAGAAATAGACAAACAAGACATCCAACATAGAATGCCCACTCAGATCACACCCTGACCAACCAAAACATAGAAACATACAAAGTAAACTATGGCCAGGGTGTGACAATAATGGATACCTTACATTTCTCCAGGCCCATCCCTCAGCTATCACTAAAACACAGGCAGGGTGTCCAATCTATTATTGTTTCAATTAAGGATTACAGTTTTAAGTTGACAAAATCAGAGGAATCAGCACTGTAATCAAACTCAATTCAGCTGGAGGCCTGTTGAGATGTGTCTGTGGGGAGAAAACGCTGCCCCTCCCCCATCCCACACACTGCTCATTCTTCTCTCGTCAGAATCCTCAAAGGCAGATATGTAAAGTGGGTTTCTTTTTGTTTGGAAAGGCTAGAAGTGGGGTAATTGTGGTGATATTCTTTCCAAAGGCTTCAAAACAACTATTTCGAGCCTGAACGAGCCTGAACACATATGGGATTAAATAATATTAATATTAATTAATATTTTCTATGTCTTAGAATATCTCAATATCTCAAAATCAATCTGTGGCAACTTGTCACGGTTTTCATATGGTGAAGGAGAGTCGGACCAAACTGCAGCGTGTCTATTGTGATCCATGTTTAATAAAACAAACGTAACACGAATCAATACAAAACACTACAAAACAAATAAACAAATGAAAACCGAAACAGCCTAAACTGGTGTCAACTAACACAGCACAAGGACATCAAGACACTAAGGACAATCACCCACGGCAACCTCAAAGAATATGGCTGCCTAAATATGGTTCCCAATCAGAGACAACGATTAAGCACCTGCCTCTGATTGAGAACCACTCCAGACAGCCATAGACTTTGCTAGATAACCCCACTAGCTACAATCCCAAATACATACACACCAAAACCCCAAGACAAAACACACCACAATACAAAAACTCCATGCCACACCCTGGCCTGACCCAATACATGAAGAAAAACACAAAATACTTAGACCAGGGCGTGACAGAACCCCCCCCTAAGGTGCGGACTCCCGAACGCACCTCAAAACAATAGGGAGGGTCCGGGTGGGCGTCTGTCCATGGTGGCGGCTCCGGCGCGGGACGTGGAACCCACTCAGTCAATGTCTTAGTCCCCTCTCCTCGCGTCCCTGGATAGACCACCCTCGCCGCCGACCATGGCCCAGTAGTCCTCACCCAGAACCCCACTGGACTGAGGAGCAGATCGGGACTGAAGGACAGCTCGGGACTGAGGCAGCTCGGGACTGAGAGAAAGCTCAGGCAGGTTGATGGATCTACCAGATCCTGGCTTGCTGGCGGATCTGGAAGAGTCTGGTTGACTGGCAGATCTGGAAGGGTCTGGTTGACTGGCAGATCTGGAAGGGTCTGGTTGACTGGCAGATCTGGAAGGGTCTGGTTGACTGGCAGATCTGGAAGGGTCTGGTTGACTGGCAGATCTGGAAGAGTCTGGCTGAATGGCAGATCTGGAAGAGTCTGGTTGACTGGCAGATCTGGAAGGGTCTGGTTGACTGGCAGATCTGGAAGGGTCTGGTTGACTGGCAGATCTGGAAGGGTCTGGTTGACTGGCAGATCTGGAAGAGTCTGGCTGAATGGCAGATCTGGAAGAGTCTGGCTGACTGGCAGATCTGGAAGAGTCTGGCTGACTGGCAGATCTGGAAGAGTCTGGCTGACTGGCAGATCTGGAAGAGTCTGGCTGACTGGCGGCGCTGGGCAGACTGGCGGCGCTGGGCAGACTGGCAACTCCTTGCAGACTGGCAGCTCCATGCAGACTGGCAGCTCCATGCAGACTGGCAGCTCCCCGCAGACTGGCAGCTCCCCGCAGACTGGCAGCTCCCCGCAGACTGGCAGCTCCCCGCAGACTGGCAGCTCTAGCTGCTCCATGCAGACTGGCAGCTCCTTGCAGACTGGCAGCTCTAGTTGATCCATGCAGACTGGCAGCTCCGGCTGCTCCATGCAGACTGGCAGCTCCTTGCAGACTGGCAGCTCCATGCAGACTGGCAGCTCTAGCTGCTCCATGCAGACTGGCAGCTTTAGCTGCTCCATGCAGACTGGCAGCTCTGGCTGCTCCAAACAGGCAGGAGGCTCCGGCAGCGCTGGAGAGGAGAAAGGCTCCGACAGGACAGGAGAGGCGAGGCGCACTGTAGGCCTGATGCGTGGTGCTGGCACTGGTGGTATTGGGCCGAGGACACGCACAGGAAGCCTGGTGCGGGGAGCTGCTACCGGAGGGCTGGGGTGTGGAGGTGGTACTGGATAGACCGGACCGTGCAGGCGCACTGGAGCTCTTGAGCACCGAGCCTGCCCAACCTTTCCTGGTTGAATACTCTCGGTTGCCCTGCCAGTGCTGCGAGGTGGAATAGCCCGCACTGGGCTATGTAGGCGAACCGGAGACACCGAGCGCAAGGCTGGTGCCATGTAAGCCGGCCCAAGGAGACACACTGGGGACCAGATGCGTAGAGCCGGCTTCATGGCATTTGGCTCGACGCTCAATCTAGCCCGGCCGATACGCGGAGCTGAAATATACCACACCGGGCTATGCACCCGGACTGGGGACGTGCGCACCACTGCATAACACGGTGCCTGCCCGGTCTCTCTAGCCCCCCGGTAAGCACAGGGAGTTTGCGCAGGTCTCCTACCTGGCGTAGCCATACTCCCTGATAGCCCCCCCTCAAGAAATTTTTGGGGCTGATTCCCGGGCTTCCATCCACGTCTCCGTGCTGCCTCCTCATACCAGCGCCTCTCCGCTTTAGCCGCCTCTAGTTCCTCCTTGGGGCGGCGATATTCACCAGGCTGAGCCCTGGGTCCTTTTCCGTCCAGTTCTTCCTCCCATGTGCAGAAATCCTTAATACGCAGCTCCTCTTTGGGCTGCTCCTGTTTCCTCTTCTCCTGCTGCACCTTTGGGCGGCTACACTCCCCTGGTTTAGCCCAGGGTCCTCTCCCGTCAAGGATTTCCTCCCATGTCCAGAAATCTTAATACGCAGCTCCTCTTTGGGCTGCTCCTGCCTGTTGACACGCTGCTTGGTCCGTTTATGGTGGGTGATTCTGTCACGGTTTTCTAATGGTGAAGGAGAGTCGGACCAAACTGCAGCGTGTCTATTGTGATCCATGTTTAATAAAATAAACGTAACACGAATCAATACAAAACACTACAAAACAAATAAACGAAAATAAAAACCGAAACAGCCTAAACTGGTGTCAACTAACACAGCACAAGGACACTAAGGACAATCACCCACGGCAAACTCAAAGAATATGGCTGCCTAAATATGGTTCCCAATCAGAGACAACGATAAGCACCTGCCTCTGATTGAGAACCACTCCAGACAGCCATAGACATTGCTAGATAACCTCACTAGCTACAATCCCAAATACATACACACCAAAACCCCAAGACAAAACACACCACAATACAAAAACTCCATGCCACACCCTGGCCTGACCCAATACATGAAGAAAAACACAAAATACTTAGACCAGGGCGTGACACAACTGTAGCAATATGCATTTAGCACTAACATATTTGAGGTTTCCTCATTTATTTGACTAGACCAATATTGTGAAGCTTGACTTCTCATTGAATATGGATTGATATTGGCAAGTTGAAAGTGATTGAAATAGGATACAGACATAACTTGATTAAGACATATCCACATGCATGAACCAGGGATATATTAGCAACATGCAAAAGCCACCCAGCGGTTTTAAGCAGAGCTGATCTGAATACTCTCTGGGACAAATTAGAATTAAACTGACGATGATGTCCTTTTGGTGCCAAGCTCACTCAGTAATACAAATATACAATCAGCCGAGAGATTTTCAAATGAACCTGCCACTGGAGTTTAACAAGTTGAATTCGTTATACAATCAAGGTCCTCAAAATAAATTGGGGATTGGAATTTATTAGAACCCCTATCATATTCCAAGTTTTTCTCTGTTCGTCTCTACTATCTTCAAAGCCCATGCTTCCCAGAGGATATAAAATACTATATACTATGGTCCAATTCTCTGAGAGAGAGAGAGCGAGAGAGAGAGAGAGAGAGAGAGAGAGAGAGAGAGAGAGAGAGAGAGAGAGAAAGAGAGAGAGAGCGAGAGAGAGAGAGAGAGAGAGAGAGAGAGAGAGCGAGAGAGAGAGAGAGAGAGAGAGAGAGAAAGAGAGAGAGAGAGCGAGAGAGAGAGAGAGAGAGATCAGCCTAATTGAAGGAGGCTAAGTGGAGTACGATGAACACAAAGGAAGCAGCTGCCTGTATTGCCACCAGTCAGATTGTCAACACTCATGTCTGGCTGCCTGTATTTTTTTTGTATTGTTGTGGGTAACTTTAAAGATGCAGTCCGGCACTTACAAATTTGTAACATATTGTAAAAATTGGAATTTGTAACATATCTTACCCAAAAACTATACATTATATGAAATGGATGACATAGTACACCATTTTCGTGGGACCCGTTTGGCTCGTGAGCGCTACTTTCAAAACTACTGGCTGAAATTATACAACATCTTAGAAGCATCGCTTATAATGGAAACACATAGGAAGTTTTAAGTATGAATATCTTGTTAGAATTATGTCTCGTTAGAATGAAAGATTTCACTGAGCACCAAAATGTGTTGTAGACTAGATGTACCCACACTAAGCCATTCTCATAAATAGCATGGTTGTCTACTGATATGTTCATTGAGAGTGTTGATGTAATAAATCATTAGGGAATGATTAATATCATCCAGTAGTTATGGATGATTCTTATTTTCATTAATGTTGCATTAATGTCTCTATGATGTTGGATTCCATATTTGAAATTCCTATCTGCCTATTTGTCCATAAGGTTATTGTGGTAGGAGTATATTTAGAGGTTAGGGTCAGAGGATGATGTGGTGGCAGTCCAAGAGAAATTAGTTCAGCCCAAAGCACAGTGTCAGAGAATCCAAACAAACAGTCTGGTTGTGTCTGGGAGATACTGTCTTATCTGCCCATATCAAAGATTACATACAGGGATAGGACATCTCTCTGGAGGATATTTTTCTGGGTACCCATAGCCTTAGTCCTGCTATTGTGGCTGTCAGACTACTTGCCCAAACTATAAATACTGTAACTGAATTTAACAATAAACATATTGACTGAGATGAATGACTTGACATCAATCTCTCTTAATATACAGGATCGGTCCCTATACCGGGACGGTTGAGCTAACATGCACTAATGTGATTAGCATGACAGTTGTAAATAACAGCAAACTTTCCAGGACATAGACATGTCTTATATGGGCAGAAAGCTTGAGTATCAAGTCCCTTACAAGCCCAAAAATGGTACTACTGTTATGTACTTGAGTGAAGACCCAAAAGCGGTTTTAACAGAAAACAGAGTTCTTTAATGAAAAACAGGAATGGCATAAATCCTCTTCCAACGTAGTCAATGGAACAAAAAGAACGTTAGAATAATGCAGGATGCACCTGCCAGGCAGACTCCGACAGGATAGGACAAGGTGGAAGCAAACGGGACGACAGCTTGCTTCTGGCATCAAAAACACAAACAAGAATCAGACACTGAAAGTAGCAGGAACAGAGAGAGAAATAGAGACCTAATCAGAGGGGAAGAGAGAACAGGTGGGAAGGAGTGAATGAGCTAGTTAGGGGAGATGTAGAACAGCTGAAGAATGAGAGACAGAGAAGGTAACCTAAAAAGACCAGCAGAGAGAGACAGAGTGAAGAGAAAGGACAGGAACAGACATAACAAGACATGACAGTACCCCCCCACTCACCGAGCGCCTCCTGGCGCACTCGAGGAGGAAACCTGGCGGCAACGGAGGAAATCATCGATCAGCGAACGGTCCAGCACGTCCCGAGAGGGAACCCAACTCCTCTCCTCAGGACCGTACCCCTCCCAATCCACTAGGTACTGATGACCACGGCCCCGAGGGCGCATGTCCAAAATCCTACGAACCCTGTAGATGGGTGCGCCCTCGACAAGGATGGGGGGGGGAGGGACGAGCGGGGGCGCGAAGAACGGGCTTAACACAGGAGACATGGAAGACCGGGTGAACGCGACGAAGATAGCGCGGGAGAAGAAGTCGCACTGCGACAGGATTAATGACCTGAGAAATACGGAACGGACCAATGAACCGCGGGGCCAACTTGCGAGAAGCTGTCTTAAGGGGAAGGTTCTGAGTGGAGAGCCATACTCTCTGACCGCAACAATATCTAGGACTCTTGGTCCTACGCTTATTAGCGGCCCTCACTGTCTGCGCCCTGTTACGGCAAAGTGCCGACCTGACCCCCTTCCAGGTGCGCTCGCAACGCTGGACAAAAGCCTGAGCGGAGGGGACGCAGGACTCGGCGAGCTGAGATGAGAACAGCGGAGGCTGGTACCCGAGGCTACTCTGAAAAGGGGATAGACCGGTAGCAGACGAGGGAAGCGAGTTGTGGGCGTACTCTGCCCAGGGGAGCTGTTCTGACCAAGACGCAGGGTTACGAAAAGAAAGACTGCGTAAAATGCGACCAACAGTCTGATTGGCCCGTTCGGCTTGACCGTTAGACTGGGGATGAAAGCCGGACGAGAGACTGACGGAAGCCCCAATCAAACGGCAAAACTCCCTCCAAAATTGAGACGTGAACTGCGGGCCTCTGTCGGAAACGACGTCAGACGGAAGGCCATGAATTCGGAAAACATTCTCGATAATGATCTGAGCCGTCTCCTTAGCAGAAGGGAGCTTATCGAGAGGAATGAAATGAGCCGCCTTAGAGAATCTATCGACAACCGTAAGAATAACTGTCTTCCCCGCTGATGAAGGCAGTCCGGTGATAAAATCTAAAGCGATGTGAGACCACGGTCAAGAGGGAATGGGAAGCGGTCTGAGACGGCCGGCAGGAGGAGAGTTCCCAGATTTAGTCTGCGCGCAGACCGAACAAGCGGCGACAAATCGACGCGCGTCACGTTCCCGAGTGGGCCACCAGAAACGCTGGCGAATGGAAGCGAGCGTACCCCGAACGCCGGGGTGGCCGGCTAACTTGGCAGAGTGGGCCCACTGAAGAACGGCCGGACGAGTAGGAACGGGAACGAACAGAAGGTTCCTAGGACAAGCTCGCGGCGACGGAGTGTGAGCGAGTGCTTGCTTTACCTGCCTCTCAATTCCCCAGACAGTCAACCCGACAACACGCCCCTCAGGGAGAATCCCTCGGGGTCGGTGGAGACCTCAGAAGAACTGAAGAGACGAGATAAAGCATCAGGCTTGGTGTTTTTTGAGCCCGGACGATAAGAAATAACAAACTCGAAACGAGCGAAAAACAGAGCCCAACGAGCCTGACGCGCATTAAGTCGTTTGGCTGAACGGATGTACTCAAGGTTCCTATGGTCAGTCCAAACGACAAAAGGAACGGTCGCCCCCTCCAACCACTGTCGCCATTCGCCTAGGGCTAAGCGGATGGCGAGCAGTTCGCGATTACCAACATCATAGTTACGTTCTGACGGCGATAAGCGATGAGAGAAAACGCGCAAGGATGGACCTTGCCGTCAGAGAGAGAGCGCTGAGAAAGAATGGCTCCCACGCCCACCTCTGACGCGTCAACCTCAACAACAAACTGACTAGAGATGTCAGGTGTAACAAGAATAGGTGCGGATGTAAAACGATTCTTAAGAAGATCAAAAGCTCCCTGGGCGGAAACGGACCACTTAAAGCACGTCTTAACAGAAGTAAGGGCTGTGAGGGGAGCTGCCACCTGACCGAAATTACGGATGAAACGACGATAGAAATTAGCGAAGCCCAGAAAGCGCTGCAGCTCGACGCGTGACTTAGGAACGGGCCAATCAATGACAGCCTGGACCTTAGCGGGATCCATCTTAATGCCCTCAGCGGAAATAACGGAACCGAGAAAAGGGACAGAGGCGGCATGAAAAGTGCACTTCTCAGCCTTCACATAAAGACAGTTCTCCAAAAGGCGCTGGAGGACGCGTCGCACGTGCTGAACATGAATCGAGAGAGACGGTGAAAAAAATCAGGATATCGTCCATGTAAAAAAAAACAAAAATGTTCAGCATGTCTCTCAGGACGTCGTTAACTAGTGCCTGAAAGACAGCTGGAGCGTTAACGAGGCCGAAAGGAAGAACCCGGTATTCAAAGTGCCCTAACGGAGTGTTAAACGCCGTCTTCCACTCGTCCCCTCCCTGATGCGCACGAGATGGTAGGCGTTACGAAGGTCCAATTTGGTGAAAAACCTGGCTCCCTGCAGGATCTCGAAGGCTGAAGACATAAGAGGAAGCGGATAACGATTCTTAACTGTTATGTCATTCAGCCTCGATAATCCACGCATGGGCGCAGGGACCCGTCCTTCTTCTGAACAAAAAAAAACCCCGCTCCGGCGGGAGAGGAGGAGGAGACTATGGTACCGGCGTCGAGCGAAACCGACAAATAATCCTCGAGAGCCTTACGTTCGGGAGCCGACTGAGAGTATAATCTACCCCGGGGGAGTAGTTCCCGGAAGGAGATCAATACTACAGTCATACGACCGGTGTGGAGGGAGAAGTGGCCTTGGAACGACTGAACACCGTGCGCAGATCGTGATACTCCTCCGGCACCCCTGTCAAATCGCCAGGCTCCTCCTGTGAAGAAGAGACAGAGGAAACAGGAGGGATAGCAGACATTAAACAGGTCACATGACAAGAAACATTCCAGGATAGGATAGTATTACTAGACCAATTAATAGAAGGGTTATGGCGCACTAGCCAGGGATGACCCAAAACAACAGGTGTAAAAGGTGAACGAAAAATTAGAAAAGAAATGGTTTCGCTATGATTACCAGAGACAGTGAGGGTTAAAGGCAGCGTCTCACGCTGAATCTTGGGGAGAGAACTACCATCTAAAGCGAACAAGGCCGTGGGCTCCCCTAACTGTCTGAGAGGAATGTCATGTTCCCGAGCCCAGGTCTCGTCCATAAAACAGCCCTCCGCCCCAGAGTCTATCAAGGCACTGCAGGAAGCAGATGAACCGGGCCAGCGGAGATGGACCGGAAAGGTAGTGCGTGATCCAGAAGGAGAGGCCTGAGTAGTTGCGCTCACCAGTAGCCCTCCTCTTACTGATGAGCTCTGGCTTTTACTGGACATGAGGTGACAAAATGACCAGCGGAGCCGCAGTAGAGACAGAGGCGATTGGTGATTCTCCGTTCCTTCTCCTTGGCCGAGATGCGGATACCCCCAGCTGCATAGGCTCAGCATCCGAGCCGGCGGAGGAGGGTGGCAGTGATGCGGCAGGTGGCAGTGATGTGGAGAGGGGAGCAACGGAGAACGCGAGCTCCCTTCCACGAGCTCGGCGACGAAGATCAAACCGTCGCTCTATGCGAATAGCGAGAGCTATTAAGGAGTCCAGACTGGAAGGAACCTCCCGGGAGAGGATCTCATCCTTAACCTCGACGAGGAGACCCTCCAGAAAACGAGCGAGCAAAGCCGGCTCGTTCCAGTCACTAGAGGCAGCGAGAGTGAGAAACTCAATAGAATAATCCGTTATGGATCGATTCCCCTGACATAGGGAAGACAGGGCCCTGGAAGCCTCCTCCCCAAAAACAGAACGGTCAAAAACCCGTATCATCTCCTCCTTAAAGTCCTGATACTGGTTAATACACTCAGCCCTCGCCTCCCAGATTGCCGTGCCCCACTCACGCGCCCGTCCGGTAAGGAGAGAAATGACGTAGGCGATGCGGGCTGCGCTCCTGGAGTAAGTGTTGGGCTGGAGAGAGAACACCACATCACACTGAGTGAGGAATGAGTGGCACTCAGTGGGCTCCCCAGAGTAACACGGCGGGTTGTTGATCCTGGGCTCCGGAGACTCGGAAACCCTGGAAGTGGGCGGTGGATCGAGGTGGAGTTGGTGAACCTGTCTTGTGAGGTCGGAGACTTGGACGGCCAGGGTCTCAACGGCATGTCGAGCAGCAGACAATTCCTCCTCGTGTCTGCCTAGCATCGCTCCCTGGATCTCGACGGCGGAGTGAAAAGGGTCCGGAGCCGCTGGGTCCATTCTTGGTCTGATTCTTCTGTTATGTACTTGAGTGAAGACCCAAAAGCGGTTTTAACAGAAAACAGAGTTCTTTAATGAAAAACAGGAATGGCATAAATCCTCTTCCAACGTAGTCAATGGAACAAAAAGAACGTTAGAATAATGCAGGATGCACCTGCCAGGCAGACTCCGACAGGATAGGACAAGGTGGAAGCAAACGGGACGACAGCTTGCTTCTGGCATCAAAAACACAAACAAGAATCAGACACTGAAAGTAGCAGGAACAGAGAGAGAAATAGAGACCTAATCAGAGGGGGAAGAGAGAACAGGTGGGAAGGAGTGAATGAGCTAGTTAGGGGAGATGTAGAACAGCTGAAGAATGAGAGACAGAGAAGGTAACCTAAAAAGACCAGCAGAGAGAGACAGAGTGAAGAGAAAGGACAGGAACAGACATAACAAGACATGACAACTACATCCTGTTATCAGAAGTGTATGTAGAGGAGTGTTGCGTTTGGCACAGGATATAACCCTCCTTAAACCAAGATACAGAGACACCGCAGAAGATATACACCCAGAGAGCTCAGACTCCACCAGGTCACAGAGGTCACTGAGCAAAGGTCACACACATGCTTCACACACAAACACTGCTTCTGGGAATCACTCTTGCTCTGAGAGAATATCTGTTTTCTATCACTCTACTCTTGGTTTCAAACACTAATGGTGTTTTGGCAGGTGGTTATACGGACTGTTAACTCCAAAAAGTGGAGAGTTGAGGAGAGCTCTTACAGCTAGAGCCTGTATCCAGAAATTGTCATGTGAAGTGTTGGGTGGCTGGGCCTTTACTGAGGAATCCCACCTCATTACTGAGCCTGTCTGTCCTCTTAATAATGCATATATTATCACCTAATGTTCTGTTAGATATTTTTATCAACTTAAGTTCTTGCGAACATTACACGTTTTGAACTTCTATTTGCTATTTCATGGCCTGTAGGCATCATTGACCTGAGCTCATACAACTCGTTTTGAGTTTTAAAAAGTATGGATGAGTCTGCATAATGCATGGATGATTTTGACTATAACAAATACTCAGATGAAACATATTGTGCTATTTATCACAGACTAATTTGTGTCAAAGTTTAACAAGGACTCTCCTCCTCACCAGTGTCATGATCAAAGATATGATCAAGAGCCTCACATACAATACATCGTTTGGTCATTGTGCTGCCACAGAATTAATTGTGAGTAAGACCTCAAAAAAGCTTTATATACCAGAGCTGCGAGAAAAGTTCTATAGATTATTGAAACAATGTTGCAATTGTTTGTGAGAATGTCAACAGGTGTGGTTCCCATGGGGAAAAAAATTATATTGGGGAAAGGTTCCCGTGGGGGTTGCCATGGAAGCCAAGAAGGGGAGTGAGGTGTGTGTGTGTCTGTGTGCTCAAACACACATGCATGTGGGGGTCTGGGAGAGGAATTGTGTCCATCTGATGAATGGGCATGTGCCTGAACTCAATTATATACACTAATTGTAGACTCACCCATTAATTTCTAATGACTGGTAATTTTTGATTGGGAACACCACAGGCGTACAAAGGTTAAATAAAGCACCCAAAATGTAATGAAAATCATCTAAATGTATTTTGTGTGTTCAGATGCCCTGTGTGGACAAAGTCAGGGAACCTTATGACAATCAGATTACATTAACTACATTTTTCAGAGAAAGAACTTGTAAATCGGTCCAATTCGACCAGAACACAGCCGGAGGGTTAATGACCAGAGACACAGCCACAGTGCCTTCAGAAAGTATTCATATCCTTTGACTTATTCAACAGTTTGTTGTGTTATAGACTGAATTCAAAATGGATTGAATATATTTTGAATATATTTTCTCACCCATCTACACACATTACCCCACAATAACAAAGTTAAAACATGTTTTTTTAAATGTTTCCAAATGAAATACAGAAATATCTCACTTACACACCCCTGAGTCAACACATGTTAGAAAACTCTTTGGCAGCGATTACAGCTGTGAGTCTTATGGGTAAGTCTCTAAGATCTTTGCTTACCTGGATTGTACAATATTTGCCCATTATTCTTTTCAAAATTCTTCAAGCTCTGTCAAATTGATTGTTGATCATTGCTAGACAACCATTTTCAAGTCTTGCCATAGATTTTCAAGCAGATATAAGTCAAAACTGCAACTCAGCCACCCAGGAACATTCACTGTCTTCTCGGTAAGCAACTCCAGTGTACTGTAGGTTTGGCCTTCTGTTTTAGGTTATTGTCCTGCTGAAAGGTGATCTCATCTCCCAGTGTCTGGTGGAAAGCAGGCCGAACCAGGTTTTGCTCTAGGACTTGTTCTTAGCTCCATTCTGTTTATTTTTTATCCTGAAAAACTCCCCAGTCCTTAACGATTACAAGCAGCTAACACTATGCTTGCAAATATGGAGAGTGGTACTCAGTAATGTGTTGTACTGGATTTGCCCCAAACATAACAGTTTGTATTCAGGACAAAAAGTGTATTGCTTTGCCACATTTTTTGCAGTATTGTTGCAAACAAGATGGATGTTTTGGAATATTTTTTATTCTGTACAGGCTTCCTTCTTTTCACTCTGTCATTTAGGTTAGTGTTGTGCAGTAATGACAATGTTGTTGATCCATCCCCAGTTTTCTCCTATCACAGCCATTCAATTCTGTAACTGTTTTAGTCACCATTGGCCTCATGGGGAAATCCCTGGGCAGTTTCCTTCCTCTCCTGCAACTGCGTTAGGAAGGACGCCTGTTTCTTTGTAGTGACTGGGTATATTGATACACCATCCAGGTGTAATTAATAACTTCACCATACTCAAAGGGATATTCAATGTTTGTTTTTTACCCATCTTCCTATAGTTGCCCTTCTTTGTGAGGCATTGAATAAAAAAAATTGATATCATTTTAACTAATATTCTGTCCCTTCTCAAAATATTATTTGAAATATACACTTGGCTCTCCAACCCTGTTCCTGGAGAGCTACTGTTGCTCCAACCGTAATCTAGCGTACCTGATTTCAATAATTAACTAGTTGATAAGCTGAATCAGGTTAGTTACACCTGGGGTTGGAGTGAAAACCTACAGGATGGTAGCTCTCCATGAACATGGTTGGAGAGCCCTGCACGAGGCACTTAGATATTAGCTGAATTCCATTGTGATTACTTTTTGCAGGATTTCATACAAAATGGGTATGAGATCTCATCGTTGTGAGGTCAAATCTGAAATCTCATTACATTACATTTTGTGAATATGGTTGATTGAAATAGTAGAATACACAAGGTGCAATTTCGAAACTTGGTTGTGCGTCAGCAGTTTTCCTCTTGTTATGTGCCACACACTGACAGTCGCTCAATTAGCCCATGTCAGTTACACTATTTTTGATTGGTAAATGAGTCTAGAGAGCTATCTAAACTTCTAGTAATCATGGCTGAATTACCGACCTGGGCATGCAGGGCACGTGCTCAGGGGCCCTGACCACCATGGGGCCCCCATTGATGTTGTTAGTTACTCTCACTCAGATATCATATTAACATAGCATAAGTCATGGCAAAATGTGTAGAATTGCAGGATGTACTTAAAAAAATAAAAAGTGTTATTAAAAATATTTTTTCTGCTAACAGATCCGTCTGTTCGTATACAATTGTAGTTTGTGATCCCAGTTAACGTGACTTACTGTGTAGCGGTTAACTGTTTAGCTAATAGGCTAAGTGTTTGTGGCAATTTTAGATATTTTTTTTTGCTTTTCTCCGACAGTATTTTTGAGTTTTTAAATTGTATAGAAATGCAGTAAGAGAGCTTCAACTTTCTTTAAGAACAATTAAAGTATTTAAAGTACTTCAGTGTAAAACTAACTGGATTCTGCAACAATTATGGATGATAACGCTCTGAAGGTGTATCAGGGGGAGTTGGGATATGCAAAAAACACATTTCCAATTCACACATGCATATTAATTCACACTTGTAAATGTGCGAAATAGGACAAATATAAGCACCCACCAAATTATTCGTATTATTATTCATATTACTATTATTAACGGTGGGGAAGATGGCTCATTATAATACTGTCTGTTCCAGATATCGGGAGTCATAAAAAAACAGATCTTATAATGAATCACATTCCCTCGATCTTTATCCCAGACAACAAGGCCAATACACACAACTACAGTCATTACTACAGACATTACTACAGCAGAAATATCACATGTTCTGTTTAATGCACAGACTTCTCAGTGTCATTTTGTGCAGTTTTCATGAATATAATTTGATTATGAAAAGCAGCTGCCACATACATCAGTGGATCTGGATCATAAAGAGACAAAAATCGACTCTCTTACGGATGCACCTTTTTTATTTTTTTTAAATCTGTGGTTCCCTCTGTCCCTGTGCCATCCTGTCTGTCAGTGTACGGTCACACCAGACCACATGGAGATGAAAACATTGTAAAAGAAGGAAAGTACACCTTGCTCCACTTTTAACACTGAGAACTATATACCAATCTATCGTTCCAGTCCCACTGCTCTGGTGAGTCACTCTGCCGACAGTCAACGGACGCTTAGAGGGAATAGGGGGAAGTCCTGAACATGCCTCATGCATTGGAATCTAAACTGCAGATATGAACATCTTGGGTAAAAAGATTAGGTTACCCACTGAACATCAATGAACAAATAATGAGAGAAATGTTGTCCCTCTGAGCAAGGACAGTGAGTTATGGGTGGTAATTGCATCCACTCTCTCATGGTTTGTTTAAACCCAAACCTTGGATATTACTACTTGTGTTCTGAGTGATGTTGACTTAGAGGTCAGTCCATTTTCTCCAACATAGATAATGATATTCTTGGGAATGAGCTGGCACCTTTGATGGTGGACGTGAGGTGAGGTTACATATTCACTTCGGTCACCTGGCTGTCGAATTGCATGTGGTCAGACACTAGAGAGGCATCAGGGTGACAGCTTTGACATCATCCTTTCATCTGGGGTGAAAAGTTCATCCTGTCCTGATGCTTGGTCAAGTTGATACAAAGAGGCAGCTAGGGGGACTTCATGCCGTAATGCTAACACATTCACCTGTAATCACGAACAGCAGGTGTCAGACATTGACATTCCTCCCTCATTCACTTTTCATTCGATCTGGTGGCATTCGCCTCTGTATACACCTACTGGCTGAGCATAGGTCAGTGAACCTTAAGTCTATTATTTGGACAGACAGACCCCTGCCTCCCCACTCTCCCCTCCTTACTGAGCTGTCATTATCTGTTTTCTAATAAAGGTATAGGGTGTACTGTGACACTGGTCTGTCAAAGGTCCGATCCACTAGTCAAGCAATTGGTCAAAGGCAGGTAGAGCAAGTAATGAGTATTGACGACGGGGAGCTGAGCCATTCATTACAGTATGATTCAGACATCGGGCTTTTCAGAACATTGAGTTCCTGCTCCTGTGGATCCATAGTTTTTTGTAGTATGGATCAAGACATTTTGCCAATGGTAGGAGCATGGTGAGTGGCATGCTGATTCCATGGCATCACAGATTAATTGCTTTCTCGGTCTGATGGTGTTAAAATGCAGAGAAGGCTTCAATAGTACCAATATTAGCACAGTTTATATGCGCCATTTAGCAAAGTGCAGCCATTATTGTAATTCTAAATCTTGTTTATAAATAGGTCAATACTTCCATAGACCGGTAGTATAGGATTTAAAATGTGATGCATGTTCTGTTGACCCAAAGATGCACTTCTGTGCACAGAGCATTAACACAGAAGCACACAGTACATTAGTATTCAAAACTGCCAGTGGGTGAAAATGTCTCTGAATTTCAACATCATGTTCTTTATTTTATTATTCCTGCTTCTCATTTCAGCAAGGCTTAAATACACAACGAGAGAGAGAGAGACACTCTACCCTCGTGTTGGGTGACAAAGCAACCACCCACAAATAATGTTAATGTGTATACTGATGGAATGACATTGTAGTGAAGGGTGACTACAAGCAAATCAACACTATTGACATTTCAGTTTAATGAATGCATTTAATGGATTAATGGAATGTGGTTTTATGTGGAGTAAACAACAACGACATGCTTTTAATTTGCATTGTTTTATCCATTGAGCAGACACGGTAATACACAGCAGTAAACGGTGTCTGAATGCATAGAGTTCTCTATTCCTAGTATCAGATATTACACTTGACAGTGTAACAGGGTAGACCGCTAGCTTACTGCGTCTGGCATCTAATGGTTTTAAATACAAGGCCCCGCGGGCCCACAGACACAGAGGATACACAATACAGCTGATGAGATGAGAGTCTATTATACATATATTCCTGCTAGGTTCCTGCTCGAGATGATCATCATCTGTTGAGTGGAATTGGATACGGGGGAGCATCAAAGGCAATGTCAAGGAACCGACTGCTGTATATGAACTGAGGCTGCCTGCCTGGTTCCGTCAGTCACACAGAGAGAAACAGAGACAGAGAGAGAGACTCATAGACCCAGCCCAGAAATGGGGAACTCCGTATGAACTTTATGCAGAGATAACTTGATAAGACTGATATTCTATATGGTATTCGACTACAGATGTTTATTAAAAGTCAATGACAGTTTTTTTCTTAGCTAACCATCTAAATGGTTTGTTTGTAGACTTGGCATGCTGATAACCTGTCTGTGTTATCTTAAATAAGACATCTCAGTCTTATCCCCCCCACCATAAAAGGCTTATACAATTAAATAAACCTTTCACTTTTCTTTGCTGATAGGGGATAAGTGGTTGTCTCACCTAGCTATCTTAAGATTAATGTATTTACTGTAAGTTGCTGCGTATAAGAGTGTCTGCGAAATGACTAAAATGTCAAATGAAAGACATTTGTTGATATAGCCCTATTGGATTGAGGCTATGTTAAGTGCTTTTAATTGACACCTACCCTTGTAGGGCTCAACAGCTGCCCAGACAGACAGGGTTAGACGTGTGACAGCCTGTGAGACATTAACAGAGTCATGACACTCCAAGCTTTTTTTAGCCTTTATCAGACCTACTTCCTCCAGTTCTTTCATGTTAAAGCCTGATAAGTACATCTGCTGGATTTACTGCTGGCGTTGTCTACTGCCACCTATTCTGCATTTTATTTTTCATTCTGCAGATACTGTTGAAAAACTGTTCTTAAATGGAAGCAAATGGAACGAAACGGGGATAAACATACCTGAATTTGTCAAATGGAAACTCTCATTTGCAACTGTTGGACTAATTATTAAACCCTAGATCAGCTAGATGCAGGCAAGAGTTTGCAAGGCGGTATTGAATGCGTCACTGTCTGTCACCTTGATTACTCAAAAATTCATAGGCTAGGTTGTAGCAACCTCATGATGGGTACAGGGGAAATTTGAGTATCATGCAGTAGCATAAATCTATCGATGTTACATTGAACTGGGTGAATGGAATATGAATGACAGTCACCCAATATGCTGTAACAGAAATAAGGCAAAGCTCATTAAAAAAAATCTTCCTCCCTCATCTTAAAAACTTCTTGTGTCACGGTTTTCTAATGGTGAAGGAGAGTCGGACCAAACTGCAGCGTGTATATTGTGATCCATGTTTAATAAAACAAACGTAACACGAATCCAAAACACAAACTCTACAAAACAATAAACGTAATGAAAACCGAAACAGCCTAAACTGGTGCAAACTAACACATAATAAGGACGTCAAGACACTCAGGACAATCACCCACGACAAACTCAAAGAATATGGCTGCCTAAATATGGTTCCCAATCAGAGACAACGATAAGCACCTGCCTCTGATTGAGAACCACTCCAGACAGCCATAGACTTTGCTAGATAACCCCACTAGCTACAATCCCAAATACATACACACCAAAACCCCAAGACAAAACACACCACAATACAAAAACTCCATGCCACACCCTGGTCTGACCCAATACATGAAGAAAAACACAAAATACTTAGACCAGGGCGTGACAGAACCCCCCTAAAGGTGCGGACTCCCGAACGCACCTCAAAACAATAGGGAGGGTCCGGGTGGGCGTCTGTCCATGGTGGCGGCTCCGGCGCGGGACGTGGAACCCACTCAGTCAATGTCTTAGTCCCCTCACCTCGCGTCCCTGGATAGACCACCCTCGCCGCCTACCATGGCCTAGTAGTCCTCACCCAGAACCCCACTGTACTGAGGAGCAGATCGGGACTGAAGGACAGCTCGGGACTGAGGCAGCTCGGGAGTGAGAGAAAGCTCGGGAGTGAGAGGAAGCTCGGGAGTGAGAGGAAGCTCAGGCAGGTTGATGGATCTACCAGATCCTGGCTTGCTGGTGGTTCCGGCAGATCCTGGCTGACTGGCGGATCCTGGCTGACTAGCAGATCTGGCAGATCCTGGCCGACTGGCGGATCCTGGCCGACTGGCGGATCCTGGCCGACTGGCGGATCCTGGCGGCGCTGGGCAGAGGGGCTCTGGCGCTGGGCAGAGGGGCTCTGGCGCTGGGCAGAGGGGCTCTGGCGCCGGGCAGGCGGGAGACTCCGGCAGCGGCGCCGGACAGGCGGGAGACTCCGGCAGCGGCGCCGGACAGGCGGGAGACTCCGGCAGCGGCGCCGGACAGGCGGGAGATAGCGCAGGAGAGGAGAAAGGCTCCGACAGCGCAGGAGAGGCGAGGCGCACTGTAGGCCTGATGCGTGGTGCTGGCACTGGTGGTACTGGGCCGAGGACACGCACAGGAAGCCTGGTGCGGGGAGCTGCTACCGGAGGGCTGGGGTGTGGAGGTGGTACTGGATAGACCGGACCGTGCAGGCGCACTGGAGCTCTTGAGCACCGAGCCTGCCCAACCTTACCTGGTTGAATACGCTCGGTCGCCCTGCCAGTGCGGCGAGGTGGAATAGCCCGCAATGGGCTATGTAGGCGAACCGGAGACACCGAGCGCAAGGCTGGTGCCATGTAAGCCGGCCCAAGGAGACGCACTGGGGACCAGTTGCGTAGAGCCGGCTTCATGGCATTTGGCTCGACGCTCAATCTAGCCCGGCCGATACGCGGATCTGGAATATACCGCACCGGGCCATGCACCCGCACTGGGAACACCGTGCACACCACTGCATAACACGGTGCCTGCCCGGTCTCTCTAGCCCCCCGGTAAGCACAGGGAGTTTGCGCAGGTCTCCTACCTGGCGTTGCCATACTCCCTGTAAGCCCCCCCCCCCAAGAAATTTTTGGGGCTGATTCCCGGGCTTCCGTCCGCGCCGTCATGCTTGCTTCGCCAACCTCATTCTCCTGTAACATTCAGCGCACTGCTCCATCGAATCCCAGGCGGGCTCCGGCACTCTCCCTGGGTCGACCGCCCACCTGTCTAGCTCCTCCCAGGAAGTATAGTCCATACTGTACTCCTCTTTGGGCTGCTCTTGTTTCCTCTTCTCCTGCTGCACCTTTGGGCGGCTACACTCCCCTGGTTTAGCCCAGGGTCCTCTCCCGTCAAGGATTTCCTCCCATGTCCAGAAATCCTTAATACGCAGCTCCTCTTTGGGCTGCTCCTGCCTGTTGACACGCTGCTTGGTCCGTTTGTGGTGGGTGATTCTGTCACGGTTTTCTAATGGTGAAGGAGAGTCGGACCAAACTGCAGCATGTATATTGTGATCCATGTTTAATAAAACAAATGTAACACGAATCCAAAACACAATCTCTACAAAACAATAAACGTAATGAAAACCGAAACAGCCTAAACTGGTGCAAACTAACACATAATACAGACGTCAAGACACTCAGGACAATCACCCACGACAAACTCAAAGAATATGGCTGCCTAAATATGGTTCCCAATCAGAGACAACGATAAGCACCTGCCTCTGATTGAGAACCACTCCAGACAGCCATAGACTTTGCTAGATAACCCCACTAGCTACAATCCCAAATACATACACACAAAAACCCAAGACAAAACACACCACAATACAAAAACTCCATGCCACACCCTGGCCTGACCCAATACATGAAGAAAAACACAAAATACTTAGACCAGGGCGTGACATCTTGGCACACCCATCCCATTAGCGGGATCATTTTCATCAACATCCTCTGAATTGTAGAATTACATTCAAATTAAATTACTAAAAATATTTAATTTTCATGACATCACAAGTGCAAAATAGCAAAACACAGCTTAGCTTGTTGTTAATCCACCTGGCGTGTCAAATTTCAAAAAAGCTTAACAGCAAAAGCTATCCAAGCGTTTATGTTAGGACATCTTTCAGCAGACAAAACATTACAAACAGCTAGCAGCAAAGTAGATTGGTCACAAAAGTCAGAAAAGCAATAAAATGAATCGCTTACCTTTGATGATCTTCGGATGTTTGCACTCACAAGACACAATAAATGTTCCTTTTGTTCCATAAAGATTCTTTTTATATCCAAAATACCTCCATTTGGTTGGCGCGTGTTGTTCAGAAATCCACAGGCTCGAGCGGTCACGACGGGGCAGACGAAAATTCCAAATAGTATCCGTAAAGTTCGTAGAAACATGTCAAACATTTTTTATAATCAATCCTCAGGTTGTTTTTACAATAAATAATAAATAATATTTCAACCGGACCGTAGCTTTTTCAATAGGAGAGAGAGAGAAAATGTGTACTCCAAGTTGTTGCACATGCAAAACTCTGCTGGCATCCAGCCATCCACTGACGCGATGTGATCCTTCTCGCTCATTTTTCAGAATAAAAGCCTGAAACTATGTCTAAAGACTATTCACACCATGTGGAAGCCATAGCGAAAGGAATCTGGTTGATATCCCTTTAAATGGAGGGAAGGCATGCAATGCAACAGGGAGATTAGTTTCTCTTAGGCACTTCCTTGTTGGATTTTCCTCAGATTGTTGCCTGCAATATCAGTTCTGTTATACTCACAGACAATATTTTGACAGTTTTGGAAACTTTAGAGTGTTTTCTATCTGACAATTATATGCATATTCTGGATTCTGGCCCTGAGAAATCATTTCATTTGGGTATGTTTTTCATCCAAACATCAAAATACTGCCATCTACACTAAACAGGTTAAAAGGTAACGACCGCCACTGGTTTACACTGAGAAATTCTGCCCCATGTTCCAACCGAGTGTGTGTTCCTATATATCCTCTTCCTTGTTTAATTAAAACAAGTGAATTCATAATCACTTACAACACAGACCCCCTCAGAGCATAAACATAAACTTTTCCATTCACTAAATCACTTTCCCTACGTCAGAGAACAGTGTTCTCAGAGAAGGACCCACAGGCGAGCTACTGTGTAAAGCCACCCTGTAAGCATGCTGAAATACATCCATCAACTAAAATGCAAGAGGGAATATGCTACATGCTCTCAGTGCCATGCCTGAATCATTTCCCAGTTTGCAGTCATTAAATGTGAAGGCTCAGCACTGTGTGCATTAGCCCTAATGGACATATTACCTCAAAATACTCCAAAGGCCACTGTACGCAGACACAATCACAGACATGCACACGTGCACGCACAGACACGCACACACAAGATGCCTCTGGCCACGTTTACTCAAGCAAAAACTTCCACCCACAGGGCACAGACATCAATTCAACGTCTATTCCACGTTGACTCAATGCAATTTCATTAAAATGATGTGGATACAACATCTATTCAACCAGGGTATGCCCAATGGGAAACAAAGCCCATACGTTTTTTTAAACTAATTTCTTTAGTGAATTCTAAATCATTAGTCAGTGAGAAGATTGCTTTTTGTGATGTACAAAGGGATTGTCCCTCTCCTCTCTAAATCCTCTCAACGCACCTCCACGCGCCTGATTCCAGGTTACCCACCGACAGCCACTGCCAATCTGCCTTAATTGCCTCACATGTAAAGGGAGAGCTGAGAGACGGAACTTGCTGCCCTCGCCTTTCTTACACTGAGCTCACTGCTACCATGGTAGAGAGAAAACACTCCACCTTGATATCCGACAATAAGAGAGCACACCATGTTTACAACCCAACCCAGAGTGTAACTTCTCTCCTCAGTCCTCACAACCAAAGAGGCAGGCATCCCTCAACGATGAAAACAGTGTGTCGTTTGACGTAGTAAGTGTGAACTTTCTCATCCTTCAGTCTCTTGACTGTAGATCTACTCAACATGATGATGTTGTTTTTAAATTGCTTGCTTTTTGTTGTTGTTTACTTTACAGTTCTTCAAGATTTCTTTATATAATGAATAGTGCTATTAAATCTGATTAATATTATTATTATAATAAACAATCACACAAAACCATACAAGCTCATGTGTGTCTTCCTGCACGACTATGGAAATACACACTTTTATAGTGAAAAGAAGAGGTCCACACAGAGCAGAAAGAGAGAAAGAGAGAACTACTAGTTATAAGACCAGTTTTTCAACTCACCTTTGTTGAGCCTATAAAGGAGGGTCTTTCCCGTTCCTCCGTTAAGTAAATGTTTACTCTTTGTTTACTCTTCCTTTGTTGCAGCTTGACACAAATACATCCTCACCCTAAGGACATGATCTAAATCAACAGCGCGTGAGGGAGAGAGGCAGGAAGGAAATGCCAAAGAAGAAAAGAGCACTCTCCTCAAGTCCTCTGCACTGTATCCAACCGGTTTGAGCTCAGCGATAGAGTGTGTGAGAGAGAGAGAGGAAGAGAGAGAGAGAGATGAAGCGATACTGCGTGAGTGAGTGAGAGAGCTAGCGGCAAGCGAGTAAGAGAGAGAGAGGAGTGTAGCAAGCAGTGTTCACACTAGGGTGACTCTTTAGCCCCGTTTATACCTCACACTTACATGCATTCTTCATCCTGATCTTTGCTTGATCTAGTCTGTTTACACTTGTGAAATCGGGATCATAATAAGTTCACAATGCGTATTTTAATCGTCTACACCTGTCTGAAAATGTGGGTGAAATCGAATGTGGACATTTTCCAGACACGGCATGCATGTTAGCACCAGGTATAAACGGGGCTTCTGTCTTGCTTTGCGTGTGTGTGTTTCCTTGCTTTTGTGCGTGTGTTTCAGTGTGCGAGTTATGGCATTCCTCACATGTTGTCTGAAACAGAAGCCACAGGGTCAGCTGCTGTCACCGCTGCCTCTGTCTCTTATCCCATTCATACCAAGACAAAAACCCGCCAACTTTGGCATGCCGTCTTCTTTTTCCAGCCTTTTCTTTATATCAGAAAGATATTGCCAGTAACAAAGCCTGTACTTTTATATCCACCAAACGAGGTACTCATGAATGTGGTATTATGTTTTAAAGTCCTGTCAACGGCTCAGTATAAAATGTAAATCATCTTACCGGCTTTAGCACACATTAAATCATGAACATTCTATTGTTGTCCGACATCGTCCTTGTCAGTATGAAAAAGTATAAACAAATAAATGGGGGATTATATAAACATTGCCCAGCATCTTTTTCTTCTTCAGGCAACATACTGGGAATCCTGTGTGAATTAGTTATCTGTTTATATCTCACTCTCTATCACAGCTGTCTTTCTCTCTCTCTATTTCCCCTCTCAGTCTTTATCTGTCTCTCTCCCCACACCCTCGCTCTCCCTCTCTTCTCCTCCTCGATTCCCCACAGTTAATTTGCATCCCAGAGAGAGTTATAATCTAATCTCCGTTGCAAATGGAAATGAATCACACACAACACACATACGTGTAGTCACACATGCACACACCTGCACACACGCAATGGATGGCTTTGGATTGAATCTCAGAAGCAGTGGACGTTGTTCCCACCCCACCATGAGAGGTCCTTGCTGTCTGTTTAACTGGGCGGGGAATGGCATGGGCATTGTAAATAGCACTCTGTCATCTCTCTACAGGTCTGATTTATGATGTGACACATGTGCCCTGTAACAGAATTGAGGCTGTAAGTGCTTCTCTTCCCAGGAGAGTTAATTGTAATGCACAGCACCATGCTACAGAATGCACAGAAAGCCCCTTGCCATCCATATTAGACGTCAAGTGGAAGGTGATTTAGACACCACCCAACAGACATGGTTGTACAGATGTAGGATCTTAATTTGAGCCAGTTTGCCACAGAAGGGAAATAATCCTGCAGCAACAAGAAATGTGAGTTATTATGAGGATTATAATTAAGGGACATTTTTATAGGATTTCATTTTTCTGTAAGGGAAAATCGGGTCAGAAATGTGGAAATGACAAACTTCAGGAGCCTTTTTAAACCTCATATACACTACAAGTTTAAATTGTCCTGTATTGCAGGATCGTTTTCCTGCAACAGGGTGATCAAATTAAGATCCTACATCTGTATATATGCACTGTGTGTTGATAAAGTGCCATAATTCCCCCAATGCCACACACACAGCACCTGAAGATGAAGTGAAGGGGGACCTTTTTAAAAAGGAAAGATGGGAACATATTGCACTGCTATCATCTTGATGTGTGCATAAAAGTGGTTTGTCGTGTGGGTGGCACCTGCGCAGTGACAGAGACGAGACCCTACAGGCAAAGCGTCAATACAGGACTAAGATCGAATCGTACTACACCGGCTCTGACGCTCGTCGGATGTGGCAGGGCCGGCAAACTATTACAGATTACAAAGGGAAGCACAGCCGAGAGCTGCCCAGTGACACGAGCCTACCTGACAAGCTAAATAACCTCTATGCTCGCTTCGAGGCAAGTAACACTGAAACATGCATGAGAGCATCAGCTGTTCCGGACGACTGTGTGATCACACTCTCCACAGCCGATGTAAGACCTTTAATGTGAGTTTGGAAGGAGAGTTTACAATCAAACCAGACACCTAGGTATTTGTAGTTGTCCACATATTCTTAGTCAGAACCGTCCAGAGTAGTGATGCTGGACGTGCGGGCAGGTTGAAGAGCATGCATTTAGTTTGACTTGCATTTAAGAGCAGTTGGAGGCCACGGAAGGAGAGTTGTTTGGCATTGAAACTCGTCTGGAGGTTAGTTAACACAGTTACCAAAGAAGGACCAGAAGTATACAGAATGGTGTTGTCTGCGTAGAGGTGGATCAGAGATGCACCAGCAGCAAGAGCGACATTGTTGATGTATACAGAGAAAAGAGTCAGCCCGAGAATTGAACTCTGTGGCACCCCCTTAGAGACTGCCAGAGGTCCACACAACAGGCCTCCGATTTGACACTCTGAAATCGGTCTGAGAAGTAGTTGGTGAACCAGCCAAGACAGTCATTTGAGAAACCAAGGCTGTTTAGTCTGCCGACAAGAATGTGGTGATTGACAGAGTCAAAAGCCTTGGCCAGGTCGATGAATACAGCTGCACAGTATTGTCTCTTATCGATGGTGGCTATGATATCATTTAGGACCTTGAGCGTGGCTGAGGTGCACCCATGACCAGCTCGGAAATCAGAGTGTATAGCGGAGAAGGTACGGTGGGATACAAAATGGTCGGTTATCTGTTTGTTAACTTGGCTTTCGAAGACCTTAGAAAGGCAGGGTAGGATAGATATAGGTCTGTAGCAGTTTGGGTCTAGAGTGTCTCCTCCTTTGAAGAGGGGGATCTCAGACGAGTGATCTCAGATGATACAAAAGAGAGGTTGAACAGGCTGGTAATAGGGGTTGCAACAATTTCGGCAGATCATTTTAGAAAGAGAGGGTCCAAATTGTCTAGCCCGGCTGATTTGTAGGGGTCCAGATTTTGCATCTCTTTCAGAACATCAGCTATCTGGATTTGGGTGAACGAGAAATGGGGGAGGCTTGGGAAAGTTACTGAGGGGGGTGCAGGGCTGTTGACCGGGGTAGGGGTAGCCAGGTGGAAAGCATGACCAGCTGTAGAAAAATGCTTATTGAAATTCTCAATTATCGTGGATTTATCTGGCGGTGACAGTGTTTCCTAGCCTCATTGCAGTGGGGAGCTGGGAGGAGGTGCTCTTATTCTCCATGGACTTTACAGTGTCTCAGAGCTTTTTGGAGTATGAGCTACAGGATGCCAATTTCTGTTTGTAAAAGCTAGCCTTTGCTTTCCTAACTGCGTTTGTACATTGGTTCCTAACTTCCCTGAAAAGTTGCATATCGCGGGGGCTATTCGATGCTAATGCAGTATGCCACAGGATGTTTTTGTGCTGGTCAAGGGCAGTCAGGTCTGGAGTGAACCAAGTGCTATATCTGTTCTTGGTTCTACATTTTTTAAATGGGCCATGCTTATTTAAGATGGTGAGGAAAGCACTTTTAAATAATAACCAAGCATCCTCTACTGACGGAATGAGGTCAATATCCTTCCAGGATACCCGGGCCAGGTTGATTAGAAAGGATTAGAAAGGCCTGCTCGCTGAGGTGTTTTAGGGAGTGTTTGACAGTGGTGAGGGGTGTTCGTTTGACAGCAGACCCTTTACGGTCGCAGGCAATGAGGCAGTTATCGCTGAGATCCTGGTTGAAGACAGCAGAGGTGTATTTGTGTATTTGGAGGGCAGGTTGGTTAGGATGATATCTATGTGGGTGCCCGTGTTTACGGATGTGGGGTTGTAACTGGTAGGTTCATTGATAATTTGTGTGATATTGAGGGCATCTAGCTTAGATTGTAGGATGACCGGAGTGTTAAGCATGTCCCAGTTTAGGTCACCTAACAGTACGAGCTCTGAAGATAGATGGGGGCAATCAATTCACATATGGTGTCCAGCGCACAGCTGGGGGTAGAAGGTGGTCTATAGCAAGCAGCAAACGGTGAGAGACTTGTTTCTGGAAAGGTGGATTTTTAAAAGTAGAAGCTCAAATTGTTTGGGCACAGACCTGGATAGTATGACAGAACTCTGCAGTAGATTGCAACTCCGCCCCCTTTGGCAGTTCTGTCTTGCCGGAAATTGTTATAGTTAGGGATGGAAATTTTAGGGTTTTTGGTGGCCTTCCTAAGCCAGGATTCAGACACGGCTAGAACATCCGGAATGGCAGAGTGAGTTATAGCAGTGAATAAAACAAACTTAGGGAGGAAGCTTCTAATGGTAACATGCATGAAACCAAGGCTTTTACGATTACAGAAGTCAACAAATGAGAGCTCCTGGGTAATGGGAGTGGATCTAGGCATTGCAGGGCCTGGATTAACCTCTACATCACCAGAGGAACACAGAAGGAGTAGGATAAGGGTACGGCTAAAGGCTATAAGAACTGGTCGTCTAGTGCGTACGTAACAGAGAGTAAAAGGAGCATGTTTCTGGGCACGGAAGAATAGATTTAAGGCATAATGTACAGACAAGGGTATGGTAGGATGTGAATACATTGGAGGTAAACCTTGGCATTGAATGACGTTGAGAGAGGTATTGTCTCTAGAGACACAATTTAAACCAGGCGAGGTCACCGCATGTGTAGGAGGTGGAAAAAAGGGTTAGCTAAGGCATATTGAGCAGGGCTGGAGGCTCTACAGTGAAATAAGATAAGAATCACTAATCAAAACAGCAATGGACAAGGCATATTGACATTAGGGAGAGGCATGTGTAGCCGAGTGATGTGGCCTAGTGAGCAGCTAGGCGGGCTGAAGACACAGCGATTCAGACAGTTAGCGGGCCGGGGCTAGCAGGCTAGCAGATGGACATTTAGGGGACGTCGCTATGGAGGAGCCTGCTGAAAACCCCCTTGGACGGATTACGTTGGTAGACCAGTCGTGAAGGATCGGCGGGGCTCTGTATCGGCAGTAAAATGGATCCAGGCCAATTGGCAATACCAATTGGTATTGTAGCCCAAGGAGTGGCTGATGGACCTCTTCAGCTAGCCGGGAGATGGGCCGAGCATAGGCTAGCTCCAGACAGAGACGTTGGCCAGAAGTAGCCACTCGGATAGCAGGTAGCTAGCTCCGATGATCCAGGTGAAAAGGTTCAGAGCTTGAGGTAGGATTCTGGAGATGTGGGAAAAAAAGGGTCCAGTATGCTCTGGATTGAATCGAGCTGTGGTTGCTGATGACCGCTAGCAGTGGCTAGCTGACTGCTAGCTAGTAGCTAGTTAGCTGGATAGCTTCTGTTGGGGGTTCCGGTTATAAAGTAAAGAAAATAGCAGATCCATACCACATTGGGTGAGGTGTGTTGCAGGAGAGTATGTTGGAGTTGAGGTTGAAAAAATATAAATATATATATATATATATTCAAAATATATGCAAAGAAAAAAATATATACATATGAGACACGACAAGACGAAGACAAAGACGCCTGACTGCTACACAATCTTGGATTCGTTGGAAGTACAGTAAACTCAGCAACAAAAGAAACAACCCTTTTTCAGGACACTGCCTTTCAAAGATAATTCGTAAAAATCCAAATAACTTCACAGATCTTCATTGTAAAGGGTTTAAACACTGTTTCCCATGCTTGTTCAATGAACCATAAACAATTAATGAACATGCACCTGTGGAACGATCGTTAAGACACTAACAGCTAACAGAAGGTAGGCAATTAATGTCACAGTAATGAAAACACTAAAGAGGACACTAAAGAGGCCTTTCTACAGACTCTGAAAAACACTGAA
Organism: Oncorhynchus masou masou; assembly: GCF_036934945.1. NCBI lineage: Eukaryota > Metazoa > Chordata > Actinopteri > Salmoniformes > Salmonidae > Oncorhynchus > Oncorhynchus masou. The sequence continues at coordinate 58,902,150 of NC_088226.1, read as the reverse complement.
AGAAAGATGCCCAGGGTCCCTGCTCATCTGCGTGAACGTGCCTTAGGTATGCTTCAAGGAGGCATGAGGACTGCAAATGTGGCCAAGGCAATACATTGCAATGTCCATACTGTGAGATGCCTAAGATAGCGCTACAGTGAGACAGGATGGACAGCTGATCGTCCTCGCAGTGGCAGACCACATGTAACAACACCTGCACAGGATCGGTACATCCGTACATCACACCTGCGGGACAGGTACAGGATGGCAACAAAAACTGCTCGAGTTACACCAGGAAAGCACAATCCCTACATCAGTGCTCAGACTGTCCGCAATAGGCTGAGAGAGGCTGGATTGAGGGCTTGTAGGCCTGTTGTAAGGCAGATCCTCACCAGACATCACCGACAACAACGTCGCCTATGGGCAGAAACCCACCATCGCTGGACCAGACAGGACTGGCAAAAAGTGCTCTTCACTGACGAGTCGCGGTTTTGTCTCACCAGGGGTGATGGTCGGATTCGCGTTTATCGTCTAAGGAATGAGTGTTACACTTAGGCCTGTACTCTGGAGCGGGATCGATTTGGAGGCGGAGGGTCCGTCATGGTCTGTGGCAGTGTGTCACAGCATCATCGGACTGAGCTTGTTGTCATTGCAGGCAATCTCATCGCTGTACCTTACAGGGAAGACATCCTCCTCACACATGTTGTACCCTTCCTGCAGGCTCATCCAGACATGACCCTCCAGCATGACAATGCCTCCAGCCATACTGCTCGTTCTGTGCATGATTTCCTGCAAGACAGGAATGTCAGTGTTCTGCCATGGCCAGCGATGAGCCCGGATCTCAATCCCATTGAGCACGTCTGGGACCTGTTGGATCGGAGGGTGAGGGCTAGGGCCATTCCGCTCAGAAATGTCCAGGAACTTGCAGATGCCTTGTTGGAAGAGTGTGGTAACAACTCACAGCAAGAACTGGCAAATAAATCTGATGCAATCCATGAGGAGGAGATGCACTGCAGTACTTAATGCAGATACTGACTGTCACTTTTTATGTTGACACCCCCACCCGCTTTGTTCAGGGACACATTGTTCAATTTATGTCTGTAGAACTTGTTCAGTTTATGTCTCAGTTGTTGAATCTTGTTATGATCATGTTAAATTTGCTGAAAATAAACACAGTTGACAGTGAGAAGATGTTTCTTTTTTTGCTGAGTTTATGATGTCCAGCCAACAGGAAATACTGGAGGAGGATAACTGGAGAAGCTTGTATCAAGAGATGTATGCTGTTTCTGCTGTAATGTTACTCAGCCTTGAGAGAGAACATTTATTTATCATCTGTCTAGAGTTGTTCACCCTTATTATTACAGTTCTTGTCCTTTGCAGAGTGGCAGTTGTCATTGCTGGGAAGTAATGGTACCACTTAACAGGGAGGCTAAACAGTCTGACCCCTCCAACAATAAGCCAAACAAAGAGAGCAGAAACACAGTCTACTCTTGATAGTTAGAGTTTATTAGTCACATGTATAGGGACGCAGTTGTAATTGCAGGGTACAGTGAACATCTTATGCTCTGGGTTCCAACAGAGCAGATCAATGAAAAAGTCAAAATAAATAAAAGAGAAGTGAAAGAGACAAAATAAAGATAGTAATTATTATAATAATAGTAATAATCTATGCACATTTACAACTGCGGGGGAAGGGTAAGAGTCCGTTGGGGAATGTCCATATGGGGAGCAGCACGGGGGACGTAAGAAGTGAATGAAACAGTAATAATTTTGATTTATTTAACTAGGCAAGTCAGTTAAGAACAAATTCTTATTTTCAATGATGGCTTAGGACACTGCTTTGTTGAGGGGCAGAACGACAGATTTGTTTTACCTTGTCAGCTCAGGGATTTGAACTTGCACCTTTCGGTTACTAATCCAACACTCTATCCACTAGGCTACCTGCCACCCCATAATAATGAATGTGAATTATAACAGGACAACATCATAACAACAAGTCATCAAAATGATTAAGAAATATTTGTCTCCTAATACAACTAAATGCAAAGCATCACTTTTTGTTTGTTTCTATATCAGGCCTTTACCCAGCACCATTGCAATATTGTAAATATGTCTCTCTCATCCTCTCTTACCACTCTCGTGAAAAATTGACTGTTTCGAAATGTGCTGGGAAAATCAGGTCATGTTAAATGAATGCAAAACAGAGAAGCTTCTGGATTGTTTCCAAAACTCACATGTTGAAGTAAACCCTTTGATGACTATCAGATAACAAGCTTCTCACATGGATGTCGATAGATAATGAGTGTGAGTGTAATATTTACTGTTCATTTTGATTGTTTATTTCACTTTTGTTTAATATCTACTTCACTTGCTTTGGAAATATTAACATATGTTTCCCATGCCAATAACGCCCTTGAATTGGTTGGTAACTCTTTCATTCCACTGTGCGTATTAAAGAGTTTCATCATACTGTGCCTTCTCAACAGGGGAGATGCCCAGTGTAGTGAGTTTCCCACTGGCACAGAGTGTTGACAACAACACCTCCTTCACACTGACTTTTAACACAGGGGGGCCCCAGGGGTGTGTCCTTAGCCCTCTGCTGTACTCCCTGTTCACCCACGACTGTGTGGCTTTGCATGACACCAACTCCATTATCAAGTTGCTGATGACACCACGGTTGAAGGCTTGATAACCAACAATGACGAGTCACCCTATAGGGAAGAGGTAAGTGAACTGGCATTGTGGTGCCAGGACAACAACCTCTCCCTCAACGTCAGCAAAACAAATGAGTTGATTGTTGACTTCAGCAAGTAGAGGAGGGAACACACCCCAATCCACATCAACTTAAAACTGCAGTAGAGAGAGTCAGCAGTTTTAAGTTCCTCTGCGTCCACATCACTAAGGACTTGTCATGGACCATCAACTCTTGTCAAGAGGCCGCAAAGGCACCTCGACTTCCTAAGGCGGCTGAAGAAATTCTGCCAATTCCTCTCCAAATACTACCACTGCACAATCAAGAGCGTCCTGACCAGCCGCATCACGGCCTGGTACAGGAGTTGCTCCATCCACGAACGCAAGGCTCTCCATCGGGGTGGTGAAGATGGCCCAGTGCATCACTGGGGCTGTGTTCACACCCATCCATGACATCTACTTGAAAAGGTGCCAGAAGAAGTCACACGGCATCATCAAGGATCCCACACACCCCAGCCATGAGCTGTTCTCTTCCTTACCGTCGGGCAGACGGTATTGGAGCATGAGGTCTGATATACAACAGAGACAGTTTTTGTCTACAAGCCATTAGACTGCTGAATACTGGAACTGGACTGACCACCTGCACTCACTCACTCATTCACTCACTCCAACTGCTGCTACCAGACTCTAATTTGCTATTGCTAATACTACACAATTTATACATTTGCACCCAATCACCCCTTCATGATACATGTGCAAATATTGCACAACAAATTGTTCCTTCCTGTATTATACTTATGCTAAAATATTTATTATATTCTACTGACCCATTTACTTTATGTTCATATTCTCATCTTTTATTATTTCTTATTGTTGTTGCGTTGTTGAGAGGGAACCTGCAAGGAGGTTTTGTTGGACAGTGCATACTGTACATACGACTAATAAAAATGTGAAATGTGAAACTATGTAATCCCCTGTCCATTTCTGTGTTGGTCATGCAGCTGATTTCATTCATACTTCAAAGCTGTGTGTGTACAGCAATGTCCATCGATCATTTTACTCATTGAATTGCTGTGCCTTCGCTTTTGTTCAAAATCAACATTTAACTTAACAGGACATTTTGTCCAACTTGCTCATCTTTGTTTGTAAATCCTTCCATCCTTCAGCGAGTGGAGAGATCCAACTGACACAGTGTATATTTTCTGCAGTGCAATCTTCCCTGGGTTAGTCTGGCTCAAGGAGATTTCTTTGAATCCTTTTAGGAGAGACCATAAATGCAGTGTATCGGCTTACATAGCCAGCCATTAAAACCAGGAGGGTATTTGATACAGATGGAACTTCCAATCTTTAAAAAAGCTCAGTTCCACATTATATTTTCAGTCTGCAAAGGAAACTTATTTTTCAGATGTTTTGTGTGTGTTGTGTTATATATGATCACAATTTCTTAGAAAGGAAATAGCCCCACAGAAAACTTTGGCCCGTTCTGGCCGTATGGGTTCTAGGGTGGGTTTATCAAATCAATACTCATGCCTCTAGAAGCAATAGCCTTATCATGAATCACTGACTGACCGGCCCCCGCTGCCGGGAAGTCATTCAGCAACATGGAGGAGAGTGAATCTTCTTGTCAAGCCCCTCTCAGGGGCATTGGTGAGGGGGGTAATGTGGAGATCAGAGGGGGAGCATGGAGAGATGTGTGAAGACTTACTATATCTATTTACAGAGACTTCACACAGCATGCCTGGTGGACTGGGGTTATAAACACCTGATAATAACAGCTCTACCTCACTTGATTTGTCCTCTGATGAATCGTTAGCTGAACTCCATAGTGTGCAGGTCAATGGGTTGACTCCTGGATTTCTGAATGTAAGTACAACTCGTGGGTGGCCCTACACTAGGAGGCCCTCCACATGGATCCCTCAAAAGTAATTTAGTTAGGCACAGGCCCCATTTTTGGAAAGTCGTTCACAACATCGTCATCATCTCCAGCAGGAGCAGCTCCCCTGAAGGGTTGGTTTCAGAGGGTCTCTCCCCACCCGGAAGGGTTGGTTTCAGAGCATCTCTACCCACCTTGATGGGTTGGTTTCAGAGCATCTCTCCCCACCCTGATGGGTTGGTTTCAGAGCGTCTCTCCCCACCCTGATGGGTTGGTTTCAGAGCGTCTCTCCCCACCCTGATGGGTTGGTTTCAGAGCGTCTCTCTCCACTCTGATGGGTTGGTTTCAGAGCGTCTCTCCCCACTCTGATGGGTTGGTTTCAGAGCGTCTCTCCCCACTCTGATGGGTTGGTTTCAGAGCGTCTCTACCCACCCTGATGGGTTGGTTTCGGAGCGTCTCTCCCCACTCTGATGGGTTGGTTTCGGAGCGTCTCTACCCACTTGGGGAAGTGCGTCTTTATTATTGCCTGGAAGACATTGTTGTTCTTTACAAAGCTGTAAACTCCATCTTGAAGCAATGGGATGTCTCTAAACATCAGCAATTACAAGATGCAATCATAGACTGCTCAGCCATCTGAAAGGTATTACAATAAAATGTCTCAAAAACAAACAATTTTCACGGTGAACATTGCTAATGCTGTTGAACATAGTTTTTACCACCCTCTTTGTAAGCTTTTTTATCCCAGCAGCTGCATCCCTTAAAACCTCTCTGGCGCAGGCGTTCCCCTAGCGACCCACCTTGACAACATCCGGTGAAATTGCAGAGTGCCAAATTCAAAATTCAGAAATAGTCATAATAAACATTCATTAAATACGTGTTATGCATCGGTAAGTGTTATGCATCGGTTTAAAGATTAACTTCTTGTTAATCCAGCCGCTTTGTCAGATTTCAAAAAGGCTTTATGGCAAAAGCATACCATGTGATTATCTGAGGATAGCGCCCTGCTTACAATAGCATACAAACATTTTACAACCAAGTAAAGGAATTACAAAGTCAGAAATAGCAATAAAATTAATCACTTACCTTTTAAGATCTTCATATGGTTGCAGTCACAAGAGTCCCAGCTACACAATAAATGTTAATTTTGTTCAATAAAGTTCCTCTTTATATCCCAAAAACTATTTTGTTGGCGCATTTTGTTCAGTAATCCACTGTAATCCAAAGGCGGTCAAAACATGCAGACGAATACATCCTAATAGTACCGGTAAAGTTTGTTGAAACATGTCAAACGATGTTTATAACTAATCCTCAGGTTGTCAATTGTCTAACTAATCGATAATATTTCAACCAGACAATAGCTTATTCAATAGAAAGGAAAAACAATGAAGGGTGCACTCGGTCATGCTCGCAAACCAGCACTGCATGATTCTATAGTCCACTGACAGAAAGGTCTCATTCTTCTTCATTTTTCAGAAAACAAGCCTGAAACAATGTCTAAAAACTGTTGATATCTAGTGGAAGCCATAGGAACTGCAATCTGGGTCCTAAGCCATTAGATACTCCATAGGCATTCAATTGAAAACTACCCACATAAAAAAAATCCCACTTCCTGGAAGGATTTTCCAGGTTTTTGACTGCCATATCAGTTCTGTTATGCTCACAGACATTATTTTGAGTTCAGTTCTGGAAACTTTAGAGTGTTTTCTATCCAAATATACCAATTATATTCACATCCTAGCTTCTGGCCCTGAGTAACAGGCAGTTTACTTTGGGCACGCTTCTCATCCAGACGTTGAAATAATGCCCCCAAGACCTAAAAATGTTGGTTGTTGAAAAATAAATGTTGGTTGTTGATCATTGTTAGACCTTTTTAAGCCTTGCCATAGATTTTCAACCCAATTTAAGTAAAAACTGTAACTAGGCCACTCAGGAACCTTCAATGTTGTCTGAGTATGCAATGCCTGTCAGGATTTGGCCAGGGTTGTTCCGGGTTTTGGTCACTAGATGCCCCCATTGTGCTTTTTGACCTTATGTTTTTTCCCTTGTTCCCCATTATTATTTGCACCTGTACCTCGTTTTCCCTGATTGTATTTAAACCCTTAGTTTCCCTCAGTTCTGTGCTCTGTGTTTGTATGTTAGCACCCAGCCCTAGTGTTCTGTGTTTTCTTGTCGATTCCGGTGGATGCTCTTGTGGAATTCTGTTTTTGAGTGTCTCTTGAGGCTTTTTTGTGCTATTTCCTACCACCTTTTGGATTTGCCATTTTTGTATTTAAGGACTTCTCCTTTTTACTTTATTAAAAACACCGTCTTAAGTACTGCTGTGTCTGCCTCATCTTCTGGGTTCTGCTGACTATTCGTGGCTCAGTTGGTTAAGTGACTGTTTCTCACTCCGGAGACCCAGGTTCGTAACCGTGTCCTGACAATGCCAGTGTATATTTGGCCTTGTGTTTTAAGTTATTGTCCTGCTGTAAGGTAAATTAATCTCCCAGTGTCTGTTGGAAAGCATACTGAACCAGTTTTCCCCTCTGCTTAGCTTTATTCAATTTATTTATATCTTAAATATAACTCTAGCTCTTGCCGATTACAAGCATACCCATAATATGATGCAGCCACCACCATGCTTGAAAATATGAAGAGTGGTACTCAGGGATGTGTTGTGTTTGAATTGACCCAAACATCACGGTTTGTATTTAGGACATACAGTTAATGACTTTGCTGCAGTTTTACTTAAGTTGCTTATTGCAAAAAGGATGCATGTTTTGGAATATTTGTATTCTGTACAGGCTTCCCTCTTTTCACTCTGTCATTTAGGTTAGTATTGTGGAGTAACTACAATGTTGTTGATTCAAGATCAGTTTTCTCCTATCACAGTTTTCTCTCATAAACTTTGTAACTGTTAAAGTCACCATTGGCATCTTGCTAAAAATCCCTGAGCAGTTTCCTTCCTCTCCGGCAACTGAGTTAGGAAGGATGCCTTTTTCTTTGTAGCGACTGGGTGTATTGATAAACCATCCAAAGTGTATTTAATAACTTCACCATGCTCAAAGGTTTATTCAATGTCTGCTTTTATTTTTTCTCCATCTACCAATAGATGCCCTTCTTTGTGAGGAAAACCTCCCTGGTCTTTGTGGTTGAATCAGTGTTTGAAATTCACTGCTCGACTGAGGGACCTTACAGATAATTGTACGTGTGGGGTACAGAGAAGAGGTAGCCATTCAAAAATCATGTTAAACTCTATTGCACACAGAGTGATTCCATGCAACTTATGTGACTTGTTAAGCAAATGTTTACTCCTGAACTTATTTAGGCTTGCCATAAAAAAGTGGTTGAGTACTTATTGATTGAAGACATTTCAGCTTTTAAAATTTGAATTAATTTGTTCAAGATATTTTTTAAACAGAATTCCACTTTGACGTTATGGGGTATTGTGTGTAGACCAGTGTGACGCTCGCCAGCAAAACAAATTAAAATAATGTTGCTCAAACGGAAGGGGGAACTAACAAAGAGTCACTGACTTTAGGAGGGATTCTGAAAGACACTCATGGGATGTCCACTGAAAGTTGACTAGCAACAACAACTGGAACCTAAAAAAAACACCCACCATGAGCGCCCACTAAATTTGCCCAAGAAGAGGCAAGCAAAATTAAAAACCACACAAAACTGAAAGATAGGAAGCAAACCAAAAAGTTAGGCAAAACAAAAACATGGAAGATCAAAGGCAACCAGCACAGGTGTAACACATACTGACTAAGCAGGTGACATCAATCGGAGCGCCCTATTTTCTAACTTGTTATACGTGCTAAAAGTCCAACCTCAAAACATAAATGGAAAAAACAAAACCTGTAACAGCCATTGGCATAAAATCTAAATGAATCCATTTTAAATTCAGACTGTAACACCACAAAATGTGGAAAAAGTCAAGGGGTGTGAATACTTTCTGAATGCACTGTAGATATACCATACGTTCTATATAAATGTTTTAGAATAATAATGGGCTAGATTTATTAAATTGTCTTTCTTTTTGTTCTGTCTTGTGCTATTGAGAAAGTAAACCCAGCATGTGGAATTTATTTTCTATCTACACCAGACTCTTTTTTTTAACTTTGTCACCACAATAAGTCATTCATGTAGACAGATTTGGAAGTACACATCAATTTCTGTTGTGCTTACTGTGAGCCAGTAGCATGTCTAATCCATGACTGTACCCTACTACCCACTGTTCATGGATCTACGGTGACAGAAATGTACTGGCGTTCTATTGAAATGGCTATGTTCCCTTAGTTCCCTTCACTTTGTCCTGACTTGGTTTTTTACTGTTCTGTCAGCTGTTACTGCACCTCAGGGCTGTTCTGTCTCATTAGTTTTTCTATTGTACCTTTTGCTTACTCTCAGAGCGACTTGTCACATTGATGCAGTGACAGTGGCATCACAAACAACACAAACCCCTTCCTGCTTTCCACATGACTGGACAATATGTTCTGCTGCACAGAATCTACAGTTCATTCAGCTGGTATTCTAGGTATGCACATATGTTGTTATGGGTAAAATTGCCTTACAAAAGATACCCAATTGCAAACCAGGCAGACAATGTACATAGCATGTGCATATTGTGCCATAAAGGCACCCTCCTATCTGTAGTACAAATCTAAAATGTGTAGAGGACCAAGTGAAGACGTGAGATAAACGGACAGGTCTATCAAATATTTACTACCTGTCTATGATGCACCTGCTCTAGCCTACCCCATCAGTGAGGAAAAAAACATTACAGCCTTAGAAGAGTGTAACCTATCATCTTTCTGCCTTTTTATCCTTTGAGCAATCCCTGGAGGAAAGGGACTGTCCATCAAACTCTGGGTAAATTCCATACCTCAGGGGGATAATATCTTTTTACACTCATCTGGAGATTCAGAGGAACTTGGAGAGTCTTTGGTACGACTACGGTGTTCAAAATTAAACAACTGAACTTGCTGAAGTTCTACTACCGTTCTAAAACACAAACATAGCTTTATTGAATATGGGTGTGTATCTTGTCATTCACCGTGTGGATGAAGTTGTTGAGGAGGTGAGAGTGTAAGTAGCACTTTGCACAGAGAGAAATCACGCCTGCCATGCCTTGCACAGGGATTGATGCTTTTAGAACAGGGTAATTGGTGTGAAAACAATGTAGTGAGAATGGTCAATGCTAGGATGAATTTGACTCAACCAGAGATAGAACTGCATGGATTTCTCTCTATTCATTCAGCATCGGTGGAAATATAAAATGGAGCCTTGGGACTCCATTTTAGCACCATGGCATTACTTATTAGCAGTTAGGATGTAAATTAGAGACATAGCTGTATACATTATCGGTTTTATCTTGTGCATTGGCATTTCACACCTAAATGGAGAGCACAAGAGCGTGGGGTAGAGATGGGAGTTGGGGTGAGGAGAGGATGGGGGTGTGGTGAAGGGAAGAGAGTTGCAGTAAATGGTGAGTGATGAGGGGTATGGAGGCATAGTTCTGTAGATTCAAGTGATGGTCCAGAGCATTTGTATAATTTCAGCAAGTCATTTTGAGTGTAGTGTAGTGTTTATTTTACTAGGCAAGTCAGTTAAGAACAAATTCTTATTTTCAATGATGGCCTAAACAAGTACACACAAATTGTGAACAATTGTGTACTATGTAATCCATTTTGTAGGATATGTCCTGCAAAACTATTAAATAAAGTATAATATTTTTTGGAAATTCGTATAATATAGATATAGGATTTGAATTTGATCCCACTGCAGGAAATGTAACACTTGTTGTGTATTTTCAGTTTAAAAATGCGTCTGAAGTTTGTAATTTCAGACTTAATTTTCCCTTATGAAAAATGTATCAACCTCTAGAAATATGTCCATTAATTATAATACACATAATAATTCACATTTTCATTTTTTAGATCCTACATCTGTATGTTACAAATTCCAATTTGTACAATGTAACGAATTTGTAAGTGCTTAAAATCCCAGATTGCATCTTTAATCTCGTTGAGGGCTTTTACACGGATTGCTAATAAGAGAGCTGTTCATCAATCAGCTCTGTAAAGTTAACAGCTTTCTGTCAACCAACCATGACACCTGTCTCCTCTTCTATCAGTTCTCTCCTTCTATTTCCCTTATTTTTCTTGCATTTTGAGTTTTAACTTGAGGTGGATAGTCAGATACCCCTTTCATGGAAAATATATGAGGCCCTACATCAAGGGATAAAATATAAATCTATTCCAGTTTACCTCTTAAGCCTTGCACTGCACAGTTTACCTCCTTGGCCTGTGCTACCTTTCAGAATAACTTCAGATATGTGGTGTAATGAATTACAAACAGAGCAAAGAAGAAAACAGGAGACCATCCAAGACGATAGAAAACGGTTGAATTACAACCCGTGTTGGCAGTCACACAAATATGTCTAATAGCAACATTAGGCTACAAATCAGAGGTTAAAGTTCTTTGTTTTGTCTGCCGGAGTCAAATCTAATACACCTGGACGTCTAGCTCTTGTCTTTGCCGAAGCCTCTTCACTGATTCATGGCCGCCCTGAGTCTAGTGAAATGTGTGCTCTCGTAGAGGAAGAATAGATCTTCCTCTCAATGAAATGACCTGTTATATCACCCTTTGATCAGGATGAGCCGATATGGAATGGCCACAAAGGTATCAGAGCCAGCGCTCAACCAGGGGTGGAAGCAATGAGGGAGCTTCTGATGCTTCTGATGTCATATTATCTCCCCTGATATATCATATTATACAGTGGGCTCCAAAATGACTGGCACCCCTGACTGGAAATGCACAAACAATACTTACAAAATATAAATAATATAAATATGGAGATTAAACTCAAAATACCAACATGTGAGAAATACTGTACTTTATCAATGTTTCAATGGAACCCACCAAAATCATACAATTATTTAATACAAAATACATTTCACCAAAATCGAGGTTTCATAATTATTGGCACTCCTCATTTAGTACTTAGTGCCACCACCACTGGCAAGGATAACAGCATGGAGTCTTTTCCTGTAATGTTTGACAAGGTTAAGAAACACATTTGGAGGGATTTTGGACCATTCCTCTATGCAGATCCTTTCAAGATCCTTCACATTCTTGGGTTTGCGCTTGGTGGGTTCCATTGAAACATTAATAAAGTACATTATTTTTCACATGTTGGTATTTTGGGTTTGTCTCTAATTATATTGTTTATATTTTTTAAGTATTGTTTGTGCATTGCCAGTCAGGGGTGCCAGTAATTTTGGATCCGACTGTATACCAGGTACAGTGCATAATCAAGGATGCCAGTCCAACTCCAATGATAGGAGTATCTAAATGGCCCGTTCCTGTAGGTTCATGCTCTACAACATCCTCAGAGTACGACCCTGCCTCACACAGGAAGCGGCGCAGGTCCTAATCCAGGCACTTGTCATCTCCCGTCTGGATTACTGCAACTCGCTGTTGGCTGGGCTCCCTGCCTGTGCCATTAAACCACTACAACTCATCCAGAACGCTGCAGCCCGTCTGGTGTTCAACCTTCCCAAGTTCTCTCACGTCACCCCGCTCCTCCGCTCTCTCCACTGGCTTCCAGTTGAAGCTCGCATCCGCTACAATACCATGGTGCTTGCCTACGGAGCTGTGAGGGGAACAGCACCGCAGTACCTCCAGGCTCTGATCAGGCCCTACACCCAAACAAGGGCACTGCGTTCATCCACCTCTGGCCTGCTCGCCTCCCTACCACTGAGGAAGTACAGTTCCCGCTCAGCCCAGTCAAAACTGTTCGCTGCTCTGGCCCCCAATGGTGGAACAAACTCCCTCACGACGCCAGGACAGCGGAGTCAATCACCACCTTCCGGAGACACCTGAAACCCCACCTCTTTAAGGAATACCTAGGATAGGATAAAGTAATCCTTCTCACCCCCCCTTAAATGATTTAGATGCACTATTGTAAAGTGGCTGTTCCACTGGATGTCATAAGGTGAATTCACCAATTTGTAAGTCGCTCTGGATAAGAGCGTCTGCCAAATGACTTAAATGTAAATGTAAATGTAAATGTGTGGCTCAAGATAGGCTCAAAAGGCAAAAAAATGTAATATTGAGAAATTAAAAGACAAGTATTTAGAAGAAGCTAAGAGGAAGGTATCATCCCAAAGTGTGTTGGCTGATAGTCGATTTTTAAGAGCTGATGAGCAAACTAAATATAGAAATAAATCAGGCTAAAAGCTCTCAGTGAGATTGTGATGGCTTGTTAGCCTGACACACTGACACGTTTAGGAGTCCAGAACGAGCTTTCGAGGTAAATTTGTCTGTTTAGAATGCGTTTTTGCTCACTCTCAATCTCACACACGAATCAGTAATGTTGAGATCAAATCAAATAAAATTGTATTGGTTACATACACATAATTAGCAGATATTTAATTTGGTGTAGCGAAATATTTGTGCTTATAGCTCCGAGATTGCAGTAATATCTAACAAGTCAAATCTAACAAATTACACAACATATACCCAACGTGTGTGTAGGGCTACTGCTGGATGTCCTTTCCAGCCAGGGGTGTTGCTAATGCGCCCCAGGCCTATCCATATTAATGGACCAGCCTGGTGCATGCCTGATGGTTTATCTGCATCGGTTGCCAATCAAACTGACAAGAGAGAGCAAGTTTGACCTTCGAAAGACACCAGGGGAGCCTTTGGTTTGGTGTCGGAATGTTTTACCATAATCCGTTGACCAATCCTAAAATCAATGATTTATTCTAAGGTAGTTATTATTAGGAATGCTCAGCTCCTCAGCAAGAAGACAGTTGTAGTTTATATTTACACAAGCAAATCAAAGAATGTTTCAGTGTAATTCCACCAGCAATTTGAAATAGGACAATTTGACAAGTGTTTGAACCACAGGTGCAGTTCTCTCCCTTTCCTTTGATAGAAAGTACCAGCTCTGTGACAGGAGATGTAAAACAAATGTAGATTATGTAAGAGTCTGGACGTTCAGGGAACATTTCATAATCCACATAAAGCATAGCTGATAACCATGTCTACTGCAAAATCAGAGTCATCAATATCAAGCTCTTTGATTGTACATCGCAAAAATACTTTTTAGAGAAAATTATATGACCTAAGGTCCTCATAGGGATACAGCAAAGACCTATACTTGTACCTGTAGGGCTCAAGGGTTGCAACCAATGATTTACATATACACTAGATGCATGTAAGGGGTCTCTCTCTTGAAGCCCCAGGCTCCCATCTTGGCACTCTCCCACCATTGTAAAACATATTTTAGAAGCAATAGAAATGCATTTATTAATGTCTATATTCATTTTTGCCATGTATATTCTAATACAGACACCTTAATGCACATATGTCAGAGTCAAGGCCCGCGGGCCACATCCGGCCCGCGAGAAGGTTTTTTACGGCCCCTGGGATGATCTTGATTTATTATTAGAACCGGCCCGCAGACCGCAGCAAGCCGGCAGCCCGCAGATCTTTTACACGCACCAATACTACATTTCCCACAATGCAACGGTGACGCACCGAGCAGTAGGCTGCTTCATTTCAATATTTATTGGCACAGCAGTCGTCAGCATCACAGTAAAATTAACTTTCAGATACCCATCAAAAATGGCAAAACGGAAGGTGGACACTGAGAACCGGGGGTTTCAAACAAGGTGGGAGTCGGAGTATATGTTCACGGAGGTAGCTGGAAAACCTGTGTGTCTTCTGTGTGGAGAAAGTGTGGCGGTACTGAAAGAGTATAATCTGAGACGACATTATGAAACGAAACACGCGGACAAAAACAAGAATATGGACATGGAACAAAGGCTACAAAAGGCAGAGGAATTAAAACGAGGCCTCAAATCTCGACAGGCTCTGTTCAAAAAAGCCAAATCACAAGGCCAGGCTGCTGTCAAGGCCAGTTTTATTTTGGCAGAAGAGATCGCTAAATCAGCCCGGCCATTTACGGAGGGGGATTTCATCAAAAACTGCATGATTAAAGTTTGTGACGAAGTTTGCCCAGAAAAAAGGCAACTCTTTTTAAATGTGAGTCTGAGCAGAAACACCATTGCCGAGAGAGTAGACCAGTTGTCCATCAATCTAAAAGAGCAGCTTGTGAAAAAGGGAAAAGATTTCATTGCATATTCCTTGGCTGTGGATGAGAGCACCGACATTTCTGACATTGCCCAGTTGTCAATTTTCATCCGCGGAGTGGACTCCAGCCTAAGCGTGACAGAGGAGTTTTTGGCTTTACGTCCTATGCATGGCACAACTACGGGGCATGATTTGTATGAAGAGGTGTCAAGATGTGTAAATGAGATGGAGCTGCCTTGGGAAAAACTCGTGGGTTTGACAACCGACGGAGCACCTGCGATGTGTGGACACAGGAGCGGACTGGTGGCGAAGATACGGGAAAAGATGCAAGAGGAAAACGCGACAGGTGAGCTGACAGCTTATCATTGTATCATACACCAGGAAGCGTTGTGCGGTAAAGCCTTGAAAATGGAGCATGTAATGAGCATCATCACGCGCACAGTTAACTTTATCAGAGCCAAAGGTTTGAATCACCGCCAGTTCAAGGCATTTCTGACGGAGTTAGAAACGGAGCATGGTGATTTGCCTTATCACACAGAGGTGCGATGGCTAAGCCAGGGAAAGGTGCTTCAAAGATGTTTCGAGCTTCGTGAGGAGATTTGTCTGTTCTTGGACAGCAAAGGGAAAGACACAACACAACTCCGAGACGAAATGTTTCTGTGTGAAATGGCTTTTCTGTGTGACATTACGAGTCATCTGAATGCAATGAACTTGCAGCTGCAGGGTCGGGATCATGTCATCTCTGATATGTACAGTACAGTGAAGGCATTTAAAACCAAACTGACTCTGTGGGAGACGCAGATGCGGAAAGAAAATTTGAGCCACTTTCCCAGCTGCCAGACCATGAAAGAGAAGCTCTCTACCAGTGCGTTCCCGAGCGCACAGTTGGCTGATAAAATAGGTATGCTTGCCGCTGACTTTCGACGCCGATTTGCTGACTTTGAAGCACAAAAAAGCAGGTTGGAACTGCTCGGTAACCCATTTGCTGTTGACGTGGAAAGCTCACCACCAAACCTCCAAATGGAGTTGATTGACCTCCAATGCAATGATGCACTGAGGGCAAAATATGCGGCAGTGGGTGCTGCGGAGTTCGCCCGTTTCCTCCCCGACACAATGCCCCAGCTGCGCATCCAGGCTGCTCAAACGTTGTCTATGTTTGGCAGCACATACCTGTGTGAACAACTTTTTTCTTTGATGAACCTGAACAAAACATCACACAGAAGTCGACTTACTGCTGAACACCTCCACTCAATTCTGAGGATTTCCTCAGCTCAGAGCCTTACCCCGAACATTGATGAACTTGTGGAAAAGATGGGACACCACCAAGTATCACCCTCAACCTCAAACAAGTGAACATTACTGTGCAATCACATATTTAGAGTTTTTACTCAGTTCAAGTTTAAAAGTTAAAGTTTAATATTTGTTTTCACTGCATGTTACTTCTCCTTAAACAAAGTGTTGTTTTTGATTAATAGATTTTTGCACTTTATTTTATTGTATTTCAATCCAATTATATTTTAAAAATATTTCAGTTGAGTGGATGATAGAAAATTGCTATTATTGTTTTTTTCTTTGAAGTAAATTTAGCCCACTTTTGCTAAAATAGAAAATATAGGCTACTGATGGTGCCTTGAATACCGGTTTCTTTCATTTAATGTTCATGTTATGGGGATTTTTATATAAAGGAAATTTGTCTTTTGTGTCTGTTGAAAATTAAAGATTACTGACAGAGCCATAAGAAAATATTGCTTTATTTATCTGATCATATTGGAATATATTTGTTAGGTTTTCAGTAGGTTCAATTAGGTTCACTAGACTATATGCGTCATTTAAAAATTTTTCAATGAACATTCGAACAGTCCGGCCCTCGGCTTGTAGCTAAATTTTTTATTTGGCCCTCCGTCCATTTGACTTTGACACCCCTGCCTTAATGCATGCTTTAAATTATATTATGTGAGCTAAACCAACAAAAACAAAAAGATACACACCCTTTTCCTAAAAGTATATTTTGAGATTACTAATGGTACTGTGGCGTGCAAATATGGCCGGCCGGTGGCTTCAAAGCCTCCGAATGGCTAATACATAGCATCAGCAATCCAGGGTTAATATACAGTTGAAGTCGGAAGTTTACATACACTTAGGTTGGAGTCATTAAAACTTGTTTTTCAACCACTCCACAAATTTCTTGTTCACAAACTATAGTTTTGGCAAGTTGATGAAGACATCTACTTTGTGCATGACACAAGTCATATTTCCAACAATTGTTTACAGACAATTCCATTCACAATTCCAGTGGGTCAGAAGTTTACATACACTAAGTTGACTGTGCCTTTAAACAGCTTGGAAAATTCCAGAAAATGATGTCATGGCTTTAGAAGCTTCTGATAGATTAATTAACATCATTTGAGTCAATTGGAGGTGTAGCTGTGGATGTATTTCAAGGCCTACCTTCAAACTCAGTGCCTCTTTGCTTGACATCATGGGAAAATCAAAAGGAATCAGCCCAGACCTCAGAAAAAAAGTCTGAGTTCATCCTTGGGAGCAATTTCCAAACCCTTGAAGGTACCACGTTGATCTTTACAAACAATAGTACCCAACAACATGGGACCACGCAGCCGTCATACCGCTCTGGAAGGAGATGCATTCTGTCTCCTAGAGATGAACGTACTTTGGTGCGAAAGTGCAAATCAGTCCCAGAACAACAGCAAAGGACCCTGTGAAGATGCTGGAGGAAACAGGTACAAAAGTATCTATATTCACAGTAAAATGAGTTCTATATCAACATAACCTGGAAAAAAAAGCCAAGGTATTGGAGTGGCCATCACAAAGCCCTGACCTTAGTCCTAAAGAACATTTCTGGGCAGAACTGAAAAAGTGTGTGCGAGCAAGGAGGGCCACAAACCTCCCTCAGTTACACCAGCTCTGTCAGGAGGAATGGACCAAAATTCATCCAACTTATTGTGGGAAGCTTGTGGAAGGCTACCTGAAACGTTTGACCCAAGTTAAACAATTGAAAGGCAATGCTACCAAATGCTAATTGAGTGTATGTAAACTTCTGACCCACTGGGAATGTGATGAAAGAAATAAAAGCTGAAATAAATCATCCTCTCTACTATTATTCTGACAAGAAATAGAAGCTGAAATAAATCATTCTCTCTACTATTATTCTGAAACATTCTTAAAATAAAGTGATGATCCAGACCTAAGACATGGAATTTTTACTAGGATTAAATGTCAGGAATTGTGAAAAACTAAGTTTAAATGTATTTGGTTAAAGTCTATGTAAACTTAAGACTTCAACTGTACATCATTGGTTGCAGTCAATTTTGTGCTGGAGGACAATATATGGATTTTTACCGTTATTCATTACTATTGACTCAGGAGACTTGCTTGGCCTTATTGATCCTCAAGGTGCCTGCGTGTGCCTGGCTAGTCAACATGTGTCAGTAACATCAGTTTGTGGTCTGATTGGTGTTACATGGCATTTGAGATGTCTCATCGTGTCACTTACTGATTGAGTGCTGCTAGTCTGTTAAATCCTTTCGTTGAGTCAAATCACTAATAATCCAATTACTGTCATTTTAACATTTGAGTCACTTAATTCTCAGTCACATGAGACAAATTGAATGACATACACAATAATGGCAATTTGTAATGACATGTAGAAAAATGTTCTGGTGCATTTCTGTATGAAATAGCAAAACCTTCCCAAACACTCAGAAAGCACTCAACATGTTGTAGGGCACTGTCACACTCGTTATATATATATTTTATGCACACACACACACACACACACACACACACACACACACACACACACACACACACACACACACACACACACACACACACACACACACACACACACACACACACACACACACACAGTATTTGAAATTCCATCCAGGACTTGGTTGCCAAAGGTGAGGAAATTAAATTGACAAAACATCAAAGGCATGCCTGTCAAACAACAAGGAAATCAATAATGGAAACGACAATACAATTGTAGTTGGGAATAGAACAGAGAACAGGGAAAGTAATTCAACATTTTTTTCCAAGGAACAAGAGAACAAAGAACAATTACAAGCAAAATGGGGTCTCCGTTGTTAGTCCAGAGCTACTTATCAATAGAAAACAAGTGAGTGGAGTATAGATGACATTCTAGGTATACAGTGCATTCGGAAAGTATTCAGATCCCTTGACCTTTTCCATATTTTGTTACGTTACAGGTGTCATGACTTTACTTTCATTAATCTGAAGACTGTTATTTATCTAATCAACTAACTATGTTGAATTATTACCCGATTAAATTAATCTTGTAACAATTAACTCATTAGGATTTGGGGCACCACAAGATCGGTTCTTTACCATCTCCCAAATGAAACTCTAAAGGGTCTTTACCTATCACATCCATAAACAGTCAACTTATTCATCAGAACCTCATATCATGTCGTCATTCTGAACAGTCGTAACCTCCTGCATCTGCAAAAACCAGAGCCATACTTATGATTCAGTACTACACAAATTAGTTTAATCATTTATTTACTAGCTAACTAAATGTCATCACAGGATAAACATACACACTTAACTTCTTCGATATAGGGGGCGCTCTTTTAATTTTTGGATAAAAAACGTTCCCGTTTTAAACAAGATATTTTGTCACGAAAAGATGCTCGACTATGCATATAATTGACAGCTTTGGAAAGAAAACACTCTGACGTTTCCAAAACTGCAAAGGTATTGTCTGTGAGTGCCCCAGAACTAATGCTACAGGCGAAACCGAGATGAAATTTCATACAAGAAATGCAACAGATTATGAATGCCGTTGTAATGACTGAATTTTCGGGGGGTTTTCTTAGCCAAACGTGATGAACAAAACGGAGCGATTTCTCCTACACAAATAATCTTTTTGGAAAAACGGAACATTTGCTATCTAACTGAGAGTCTCCTCATTGAAAACATCTGAAGTTCTTCAAAGGTAAATGATTTTATTTTAATGCTTTTCTTGTTTTTGTGAAAATGTTGCCTGCTGAATGCTAGGCTTAATGCTATGCTAGCTATCAATACTCTTACACAAATGCTTGTGTAGCTATGGTTGAAAAGCATATTTTGAAAATCTGAGATGACAGTGTTGTTAACAAAAGGCTAAGCTTGTGAGCCAATATATTTATTTAATTTCATTTGCGATTTTCATTAATAGTTAACGCTGCGTTATGCTAATGAGCTTGAGGCTATGATTACGCTCCCAGATACGGGATTGCTCGACGCAGCAGGTCCAAAGCGGACTGACACAATATGGAGGTTTGTTACAAAAGAGATGGAGGGGGGAGAGATAGGGACATAGACATAATACTCAAATCAAATCAAATTTTTTTATATAGCCCTTCGTACATCAGCTGATATCTCAATGTGCTGTACAGAAACCCAGCCTAAACCCCCAAACAGCAAGCAATGCAGGTGTAGAAGCACGGTGGCTAGGAAAAACTCCCTAGAAAGGCCAAAACCTAGGAAGAAACCTAGAGAGGAACCAGGCTATGTGGGGTGGCCAGTCCTCTTCTGGCTGTGCCGGGTGGAGATTATAACAGAACATGGCCAAGATGTTCAAATGTTCATAAATGACCAGCACGGTCCAATAATAATAAGGCAGAACAGTTAAAACTGGAGCAGCAGCACAGCCAGGTGGACTGGGGACAGCAAGGAGTCATCATGTCAGGTAGTCCTGAGGCATGGTCCTAGGGCTCAGGTCCTCCGAGAGAGAGAAAGAAAGAGAGAAAGAGGGAATTAGAGAGAGCACACTTAAATTCACACAGGACACCGAATAGGACAGGAGAAATACTCCAGATATTACAAACTGACCCTAGCCCCCCGACACAAACTACTGCAGCATAAATATTGGAGGCTGAGACAGGAGGGGTCAGGAGACACTGTGGCCCCATCCGAGGACACCCCTGGACAGGGCCAAACAGGAAGGATATAACCCCACCCACTTTGCCAAAGCACAGCCCCCACACCACTAGAGGTGGCACTATCTTCAACCACCAACTTACCATCCTGAGACAAGGCTGAGTATAGCCCACAAAGATCTCCGCCACGGCACAACCCAAGGGGGAGGCACCAACCCAGACAGGATGATCACATCAGTGACTCAACCCACTCAGGTGACGCACCTGACGCATAATACTTTTGTACATTTAGAAACTATTCTCATAGTATACTTTGCACATGAACTGCTGCCCGTTTGGAGTAAGAAATCATGAATGTATTTACATGTAAATGTCTTGGTTCTTCGTATATTTCTGTCAGAACCAGTCCTTCTTGGAAAGGGTGTTGGGGATTTGTACGGCACAGTTGTAAGGCTCTCATTGTCCAAAAGGGGTCCCCACCCGTCTTCTACTGTTGTTGTCTGCTGTCATCCGGTATCTAGTGACTTGTCATTATCATGTTATAGGGAAGACCCAGATGTAGACCATGTTGAAGTAGCAAAAGTTTATTACTAGAACAGGGGGCAGGTAAAACGACAGGACAAGGGCAGGCAGAGGTCAGTAATCCAGATCAGAGTCCAAAAGGTACAGGATGGCAGGCAGTCTCAGGGTCAGGGCATGCAGAGGTCAATAATCCAGTGTGATGTGACAAGGTACAGAATAGCAGGCAGGCTCAGGGTCAAGGCAGGCAGAATGGTCAAAACCGGGAAACAAGAAACGGACAGGAGCAAGGGGAAAAACGCTGGTAGGCTTGACAAACAAAAGGAACTGGCAACAGACAAACAGAGAACACAAGTGTAAATACACTGGGGATAATGGCGTCCTACCTGGGCAAATACCTGGTTGACCAGGGTGCCGGCAATGGAAATCAACGATGAGACCTGGGTCCAGGATGTCCCTGGCGGGGACCCAGCACTTCTCTTCAGGGCCATACCTTCTGCCCCTCGATGATACCGGGGAGCCAGGGTCCAATGGCGGTCCGCTTGTCATCGATGCCTGGAGGTGGTCTTGAGAAGGGCAGACCGGGCTCTCTTTCAGGTACAACGACAGTTGCAGACAAACATCTCGGATGAAGGTATGGCGACCTCTTCCTCTTGCTCAGGGAAGAGCAGAGGCTAATAACCCAGGGAACACTCAAAAGGTGAGAGACCCATGTCAGAGCAAGGAAGGGTGTTGCGGGCATATTTGACCCACACTAGTTGCTGGCTCCACGTGGTGGGTTTGGTGGAGACCAGGCTGCGAAGAGTCATCTCCAGGTCTTGGTTGTCTCACTCTGACTGGCTGTTGGACTGGAGGTGGAACCCGGACGACAGGCTGGCTAACGACTCAATGAGTGTGCAGAATGCCCTCCAGAACCGGGACGAGAACTGAGGACCCCGGTCAGAGACCATGTCCACTGGGAGTCCATGGATCTGGAAGACGTGCTTCACCAAGAGCTGGGTCGTCTCCTTGGCAGAGGGTAGCTTGGGGAGAGGAATGAATTGGGTGGCTTTGGAAAACCGGTCCACTACTGTCAGGATGGTGGTGTTGCTATCAGATGGGGGAGACCCTTGACAAAGTCCAGGGATATGTGAGACCAGGGACGGTGAGGGACAGGCAGAGGTAGAGGGAGACCAGCCGGAGCTTGCTGAGAAGTCGTGTTCTGCGCACACATCGTGCATGTGGAGATGTCAGGAACCATGGTAGGCCACCAAAAGCATTGTCACACAGAGGCCAGGGCCCACTCCAGGACCTAGGAGCGGACGGCATCAGGAACAAACATCATGTTACCTAGCTAGATAGTCCTCAATGTAGGTCTACATAGCCTTGGTCTCCGGACCTGAGAGAGAGTACAGTCGTCCTCAGGGCGGAGTGGTGCCTGGGAGAAAGTCAATCTTGCAGTCATGGAATCGGTGCGGCAGAAGCGAAGTGGCCTGGGCCTTGCTGAACACCTACCGGAGGTCCTGGTACTCAGTGGGAATGGCGGAGAGGTCCGGGGCAACTTCCGAGCCCACAAGAAGACGTCCCGGGGCAGGCTGCGCTGACTTCAAGCAATGAGCGTGGCAGAACGGGCTCCAGCCCATGATGGCACCAGCAGACCAGTCAATAAGGGGATTGTGTCTCTGGATCCAAGAGATTTCCAATGCCATGGGAATTTGAGGAGACTTATAATGAGAAGGAATTGGATCGCCTCGCTGTGGTTCCTTGATTGTGGTGACCCGGCCTATAGAGCGCCCGTCCAGCGCCCTAACAGCCATGGGAATGGAGAGGGACTGAGTGGGGATGTGGGGATGCCCAGCTCGGACGCCATGGTAGCGTCCATAAAGCGCTCATCGGCCCCAGTCGTTGAGTACCTGGAGAGATTTTGATTGGTTCCCCCACAGCAAAATGGCATGAAAAGGGGTGCAAGTAAGGGGAGAGGAAAAGTTCTCTGTATGGCCCACCAGAGTACTCGCTTCTACCGGTGAGCCAGGTGTTTTAGTGGACAGGTGGGAGGAAAATTACCAGTAGTCCGGCAATACAGGCAACGCTTAGTGTGAAGAATGGTCAAAACTGGGAAAACTAGAAAACAGGAACGAGAAACAGACAGGAAATTGGGGAATAAAACACTGGTAGACAAACAAAACAAACTGGCAAAGGACAAACAGAGAACACAGGTATAAATACACTGAGGATAATGGGGAAGATGGGCGACACCTGGAGGGGGTGGAGACAAGCACAAAGTCAGGTGAAACAGACAGGGTGTGACAATCATGTAGTCCTGAACAGAACTACAGAGTGTATTGTCCTTCCATTCGCTCTTGAAGATGTTTATTTGTCAATGGTTTTCAGTGGGGTGATGAGAGTAAGGTACTAGGGTGATTTGAGAAAAGTAGCAAAATGGTCACACTTAAGTTTACTTTTCTAGATACTTTACTCACTTAAGTTTACTTTTCTAGATACTTTACTTACCCAAAGTAAACAGCCTATTTCTCAAGACTATATGCTAGAATATGCATATAATTGACATATTAGGATAGAAAACACTCTAAAGTTTCCAAAACTGTCAACATATTGTCTGTGAGTATAACAGAACTGATATTGCAGGCGAAACCCTGAGGAAAATCAAACCAGGAAGTGGCTTCTATTTTGAAAACTCCATGTTCCATAGCCTGCCTTTGTTCCATTTAAAGGGATATCAACCAGATTCCTTTTCCTATCGCTTTCTCAAGGTGTCAACAGTCTTTAGACATAGATTTAGGCTTTTATTTTGAAAAATGAGCGAGAGTTTGGGCAGCCATTGCCTTTCCCTCTACTACTGAAAAAGACAGTTGCGATTGATATATTATCGATTATATATTTTAAAAACAACCTGAGGATTGATTATAAAAAACGTTTGACATGTTTCTGTGGACATTACGGATACCATTTGGAATTTGTCTGCGATGTCTTGACCGCTCTTTCCTGTGGATTTCTGAACATAATGCGCCAAACAAACGGAGGTATTTTGGATATAAAAATAATCTTTATGGAACAAAAGGAACATTTATTGTGTAACTAGGAGTCTCGTGAGTGAAAACATCCGAAGATCATCAAAGGTAAACAATTAATTTGGTTGCTTTTCTGATTTTCGTGACCAAGCTACTTGATGCTAGGTGTTCATAATGTTTTGTCGAGCGATCGATAAACTTACACAAACGCTTGGATTGCTTTCACTGTAAAGGATATTTTCAAAATCTGACACGATAGGTGGATTAATAAAAGACTAAGCTGTGTTTTGCTATATTGCACTTGTGATTTCATGAATATACATATTTTTAGTAATATTATTTGAATGTGGCGCTATGCAATTCAGCGGTTGTTGATGACAATTATCCCGCTAAAGGGATGGGTAGCGTCAAGAAGTTAACCTGTAGTGACACCCCATCCCGTGAAAGGGACCGTTGTCATCATCTGACACTAATTAGCATAACGCAAAGGACATAAATCTTCGTAGAAAATCTTCCTATTCATGAACATCACAAGTGAAGTATATTGGAACACAGTTTAGCATTTTGTTAATCACCCTGTCATCTCAGATTTTCAAAATATGCTTTACAGCCAACGCTAGACAAGCATTTGTGTAAGTTTATCATAGCCTAGCAAAGCATTATGCCTTGCTAGCAGCAGGCAACCTAGTCACGGAAATCAGAAAAGCAATCAAATTAAATTGTTTAACTTTGATGAACTTCGGATGTTTTCACTCACAAGACTCCCAGGTAGACAGCCAAAGTTCATTTTTTCCAAAATATTATTTTTGTAGGCGAAATAGCTCCGTTTGTTCTTCACGTTTGGCTGGGAAATCGCCCGGAAATTGCGGTCACCACAACGCCGAAAAATATTCCAAATTAGCTCCATTGTATCGACAGAAACTTGGCAAACGTTGTTTAGAATCCATCCTCAAGGTGTTTTTCTAATATCTATTCGATAATATATCCGTCGGACCGATTGGAGTAATGGCTACCTCTGTATTTTACGCGAGAATCTCTCTCGGGGCCACCATGTGACCACTTACGCAATATGGCCGCCTATGGCTATTCTTCAGCAGAAATGCGTAAAACTACGTCACAATGCTGTAGACACCTTGGGGAATACGTAGAAAGCGTAAGATCGTTGATGGTACATTCACACCTGAATAGGGAGTCATTGGAACGCAGCGCTTTCAAAACTGGGGCACTTCCGGATTGGATTTTTCTCAGGCTTTCGCCTGCAACATCAGTTCTGTTATACTCACAGACAATATCTCTACAGTTTTGGAAACGTTAGAGTGGTTTCTATCCAAAGCTGTCAATTATATGCATATTCTAGCATCTTTTCCTGGCAAAATATCCCGTTTAAAACGGGAATGTTTTTTCCCAAAAATGAAAATACTGCCCTCTAACACCAAGAGGTTTTAAAACAGTTAATCAGCCGCACCAGTGATTGTCTGTGAGGTGACTATTGTCTCTACCTCGTGTTTAGATTCAATGTTTAAACCACTTTAACTTGAGCTGCAGCTCGACGGCTTTCTGGTCTGATATGTTCATTCTTAACCCATAATTTATACAGTTTGTTCAAAAGAGCGGTTCCACAAGGCTGACATGCTCTCTGACCTCACTCAGAGGGCGGTGACTACTTACTATAGAAACAATTTCCTCTTATAGTTTCTAAAATCACATCCCCCTCTTACCAAAAATTCTTTCATAATTTTTCATATTTCATGTACAACGCATCAGATGGACACTTAAAGTATTTATTGTGTATACTTTTCAAGTTAAAAATTGTTCCAGAACTCGCTTTAGAACTTGTTAGAGTGTCAGCAGGAAAATGTCTGTGTAACAAAGGCACATTCCTGTGGTGAACATTGGAGAGGGAGAGAGCTGAATGTTCTTATCACACAGGGTGTGAGCTGTCAACCCCCCACCAGCTCCCTTCTCCACCCCTCTTTGGGCGAGAGAGGGTCTGGCCGAAGTCATCCAATGCAAAGCTGATCCAACTCATGTGGTCCTCACAGGACAGTCATGACACAGCCTTATTATAAAATGGATAAAATACACTTTTCCCCTTATTCAATCTACACACAATACCCACAATGAAAAAGCGAAAACAGGTTTTTATAAATTTTTACAGTAAAAAAAAAATTCAAAACCAGAAATACCTTATTTACAGAAGTTTTCAGAACCTTTGAGACTCGAAATTGAGCTCAGGTGTATCCTGTTTCCATTGATCATCCTTGAAAAGTTTCAACAACTTGATTGGTGTCTACCTGTGGTAAATTCAATTGATTGGACATGATTTGAAAAGGCACACACGTATATATAAGGTCCCACAGTTGACAATGCATATCAGAGCAAAAACCAAGCCATGAGGTCGAAGGAATTGTCCGTAGAGCTCCGAGATAGGATTGTGTCGAGGCACAGATCTGGGGACGGGTACCTCCATCATTCCTAAATGGAAGAAGTGTGGAACCACCAAGACTCTTCCTAGAGATGGCCACCCGGACAAACTGAGCAATCGGGGGAGAAGGGCCATGGTCAAGGAGGTGACTAAGGAACTGATGGTCACTCTGACAGAGCTCCAGAGTTCCTCTGTGGAGATGGGAGAACCTTCCTGAAGGACAATCGTCTCTGCAACACCCCACAAATCAGGCTTTTATGGTAGAGTGGCCAGACTCTCACTTGGAGTTTGTCAAAAAAGGCACCTAAAGGACTCTCAGACCATGAGAAACAACATTCTCTGGTCTGATGAAGGCAAAATGTAACTCTTTTGCCTGAATGTCAAGCCTCACGTTTGTAGGAATCCTGGCACCATTCCTACGGTGAAGCATGGTGGTGGCAGCAGCATCGTGGTGGCAGAATCATGCTGTGGGGATGGTTTTCAGTGGCAGGGACTGGGAGACTAGTCAGGATCAAGGGAAAGATGAACGGAGTACAGAGAGATCCTTGATGAATACCGGGTCCAGAGCACTCAGCACCTTAGACCGGGGTTTACCCGGGTTTACCTTCAAACAGGACAACGACC
Source organism: Oncorhynchus masou masou (assembly GCF_036934945.1). Classification (NCBI taxonomy): domain Eukaryota; kingdom Metazoa; phylum Chordata; class Actinopteri; order Salmoniformes; family Salmonidae; genus Oncorhynchus; species Oncorhynchus masou. The sequence continues at coordinate 58,875,042 of NC_088226.1, read as the reverse complement.
CTAAGCACACAGCCAAGACAATGCAGGAGTGGTTTCAGGACAAGTCTCTGAATGCCCTTGAGTGGCCCAGCCGGAGCCCAGACTTGAACCTGATTGAGCATCTCTGGAAAGACCTGAAAATAGCTGTGCAGCGACGCTCCCCATCCAATCTGACAGAGCTTGAGAGAATCTGCAGAGAAGATTGGGAGAAACTCCTCAAATACAGGTGTGCCAAGCTTATAGCGGCATCCTTAAGAATACCCGAGGCTGTAATCGCTGACAGAGGTGCTTCAACAACGTACTGAGTTAAGGGTCTGAATTCTTATGTAAATTTGATATTTCTGGGGGATTTATAAATGTAAAAAAACTTGTGGAAATTCCTACACAGGGACACTCGAAGTCAGTATTAAAATAAGTGTTTATTATGTGTTTATTATCAGCATGCTGGAGAGGTTCCCAAAAACTTGATGCACCATATGTACACATGTCGATCAGGAGCTCTCACATCGCAATCCGTTTAGTTCCCTTATGTACTGGTTACAGAAACGTTACACAGGCATCGTTCATAGGGTTGGTTTCCCGGCATGTGTCTGGCACCTTCTCCTATCATAACTTAAAGAACTTATTCTGGGCGTTCTGCCAAATAGTCTAAAGGGGGTCATGCCCCCCCCCCCCCCCCCCCCTCATATCTTTACCAGGCACAGGCAGGAACCAAGGATTATTTATAACACCAAATACAAGATGCACAAAGTAAAATTTCCTTCACATTCCACCCTTTTTTCACCTGTGTGATAATAAATCATTACATTTTAAGGTAAGAATTGTTCAACTTCTATATCATATATCTATTGAAGTCAGGGAAATCAACACATAAAACCAGACACTTCATAATTTAAAGCCCTTCATTCTGGGTTGTACAATCCAATTAGTATGGTTCTATCATCATAATAAAGGTTATACTTCTATTGACGGGGTGGATTTATCAAAAATACACACACATACACAGCATGTTAAATAACACAATTTAGAGAAACTAAGTAAAAAAACACGCTGGAGTCCATTTGGCAATTTGGGATCCACAACTTTCAAACAGGATTACAACTGTCACGTCCTGACCTTAGTTCCTTTTTTATGTCTCTATTTTAGGTTGGTCAGGGCGTGAGTTGGGGTGGGCATTCTATGTTTTGTTCTATGCTTGTATTTCTATGTGTTTGGCCTGGTATGGTTCCCAATCAGAGGCAGCTGTCAATCGTTGTCTCTGATTGAGAACCATACTTTGGCAGCCTGTTTTCGCCCTTGAGTTGTGGGTAGTTGTTTTCTGTCTCTGTCTCTGTACCAGACAGGACTGTTTGGTTTGTTCCGTTTCTGTTATTTTTGTTCTAGTGTTCAGTGTAATTAAAATATCATGAACACGTACGACGCTCCACCATGGTCCTCTCCTTCTTCCACCTACGACAATCTTTACACCAACCAAGTTGCATGCGCCCACTGGTTGTGGGGAACTATTCTGAGCAACAGTGGCATTTTATTCAGCGATATCAGTCAAATTATAAGAGTGATCAGGGACAAAAGTACAACATTTATCACCAATGATTGCACAGGGGTTCCCTTGACTTAGACAAGAGTCTTTCTGTTTTGCAGAGCCATTTTACGCAATTGTTATCGCGTTTCCAATTTTCTCTACGTCTCTAGAGATCTCTCAAATTTGGTGTAGGGCACATGCATATTGACTTTCACAGGGAAAAGGGAGAACACATGTTATAACAGTTCCACACCAACTTGACAAGAATGAGATTGGGGCAAGGTTAGCCCAAGCTACAATTATTATTATTATTTTTAATTTTTTGAATTAGCTAGGCCAGTTGAGAACAAGTTCTCATTTACAACTGCGACCTGGCCAAGATAAAGCAAAGCAGTGCGACAAAAACAGCAACGCAGAGTTACACATAAACAAACGTACAGTCAATAACACAATAGAAAAAAATCTATATACAGTGTATGCAAATGTAGAAGAGTAGGGAGGTAAGGCAATAAATAGGCCATAGAGGTGAAATAATTACAATTTAGCATTAACACTGGAGAGAAAAATGTACAGATGATGATGTGCAAGTAGAGATACTGGAGTGCTAAAGAGCGAGAAGATAAATAACAATATGGGGATGAGAAAGTTGGGTGTGATATTTACAGATTGTCTGTGTGCAGGTACAATGATCAGTAAGCTGCTCTGATAACTGATGTTTAAAGTTAGAGAGGGAGCTATAAGTCTCCAGCTTCAGTGATTTTTGCTATTCGTTCTAGTCATTGGCAGCAGAGAACTGGAAGGAAAAGCGGCCAAAGGAAGTGTTGGCTTTGGGGATGATCAGTGAAATATACCTGCTGGAGTATGGGTGGGTGTTGCTATAGTGACCAGTGAGCTGAGATAAGGCGGGGCCTTTACCTAGCAAAGACTTATAGATGACCTGGAGCTAGTGGGTTTGGCAGTTGTCAGCGGGGCTTTCCATGGTACCATTACGCCCTCATTCTAGTCTTCTCATAAGACTAGTGAGTAGCCTTCTCTCCATAAGACTATGGGTAAATCTTTATGTGTTACTCGCCTTGATTTAATTTTTAATAATTGTAATTTTTTTTTTGTACAGATTAATTTAATTTGACTTACTGAAATCAGATGCCATCCCTCAATTGTTCACGGATGATGTGTCTCCTGCTGGGCAGCTAACATGTAAGGGTCTGGTCTGGTCTTCTCTTGTTGTTTTTTGGTCAGACGGGAATTTCCCTCACGTTTCATAAAATGCGCCACCAGTTTTCCTCGCAGACCCCCACTGGAAAGCTCCACAGGCAGAATCAATCATCCTGTTCGTTGACGCCAAATTGTTGTGGAAATTCTTACACAGGGACAGTCAAAGTCAATATTAAAATAAGAATTGTTTATTATCAGAGTGCTGGAATGGTTACAACCCACTCAATGCACCAAATACACATGTCGATCAGGAGCTCTCACGGGGCAGTTCCGTTTAGTTCCCTTATATTCTGATTACAGACATGTTACATAGGCATAGTTCATAGGGTTGGTTCCGGCATGTGTCTGGCACCGCCCCCTATCATAACTTAAAGAAAATATTTTGGGCATTCTGCCAAATAGTCCAAAGGTGGAGGTCATGATGGCACCCCCCCTTATCGTTACCAGGCACAGGCAGGAACCAATGATTGTTTATGAAACCAAAGACAAGATGCACCATTTTTTTTCTTTTTCATCATGGGGTATTGTGTGTAGATTGATGAGAAAAAAACTAACTATTTAAAACCTCTCTTGGGTAGGGGCCAATATTTTCACCTCTGGATGAAAAGCGTGCCCAAAGTAAACTGCCTGTTACTCAGGCCCAGAAGCTAGGATATGCATAATTTTTGGTAGATTTGGAAAGAATTGGTAGAATTGGATAGAAAACACTCTAAAGTTTCTAACACTGTTAAAATAATGTCTGTGAGTATAACAGAACCGATATGGCAGGCGAAACCCCGAGGACAAACCATCCAGGGAAATAAAAAATTGAGGTCAGAGGATTTTCCAATTGTTTTCTATGGGGTACCCTTATTATTAGAAACTTGGTTGCAGTTCCTAAGGCTTCCACTAGATGTCAACAGTCTTTAGAAACTGTTCGATGTTTTTCTTTTGAGAAATGAAGAAGTAGTCCTATTCATTGTAAGTGTCACTCCAGGAGGACTGTGCACGTGAACTGGAGCGTGTTTCACGTTGTTTTTATTCGGTATTAGAAACAGTTTATTCCATCTTAAATTTGATCCATTATTTACATTTTAGGGTACCTGAGGTTGGATTAGGAACGTTGTTTGAAATGTTTAAACCAAGTTTACAGGTAACTTATTAGATACTTTGAAGGCATGTTGGGCGAGTTGAAACCGATGTATTTCTGAATCAAATGCGCCAAATAAATGGACATTGTTGGGACATAAAGAAGGACATTATCGAACAAAAGGACCATTTGTGATGTTTCTGGGACATTTGGAGTGCCAACAGAAGAAGTTCTTCAAAGGTAAGGCATTAATTATATCGCTATTTCTGACTTTTGTGGTGCACCTGCCTGGTTGAAATATGATTTTCATGTGTTTGTATGCAGGGCGCTGTAATATAATAATATAATATAATAATATAATAATAATAATAATATATCTGTCCTCAGATAATCGCATAGTTTGCTTTTGCCGCTAAGCCTTTTGGAAATCTGGCATAGCGCTGGATTAACAAGAAGTTAAGCTTTATTTTGATGTATAACATATATATTTTCAAGAATGTTAAATACTTGAATTTGGTATGTTTTAATTTTGAGGTCTGCAATTTCACCGGATGTTGGATTGGTGGGACGCTACCGTTTTCTGGAGCAGATCCTATATCACTTGCTTAAAACTTCTTATGGCTAGGGGATCCACTAGCAGCACCCCTCGGCAACATTCCGCTGAAAATTGGCAGCGAAATTCAAAAATATTTTTGGGAAAAATGTAACTTTCAGACATGAACCTGTTTGGGGTAGGGGGCAGCATTTTCACTTTTGGATAAATAGCGTACCCAAACTGAACTGCCTCCCACTCTGTCCCAGATCCTAATATATGCATATTATTATTAGTATTGGATAGAAAACACTCAGAAGTTTCTAAAACTGTTTGAATCACGTCTGTGAGTATAACAGAACTTATTTAGCAGGCGAAACCCCGAGGACAAACCATTCAGATTCTTTTGTTGTTGAAGTCACTGTCATTTCAATATGTTTTCTTGGGGAATCCAGAATTCTAATCGACTTTCCTTCAGTTCCTACCGCTTCCACTGGATGTCACCAGTTTATATAAATTTGTTGAGGTTTTTCCTTTGTGTAATGAAGAAGCAGCATTGCTCAGAACGAACGTCACTTCATGTGAACCTTTTGATAGAGGCGTGTAACTAGAAAAGTAGCGTCAGTTTGTTTTGCTCCTGTATTGAACAGAGATCATCCCGTCTTCAATTTGATTGATTATATACGTTTAGAAATACCTAAAGTTGTATTACAAAAGTAGTTTGAAATGTTTTGGCAATGATTACAGGTAACTTTTGAGATATTTTGTAGCGATATTGCGTAAGTTGGAAGTGGTGTTTTTCTGGATCAAATGCTCCAAATAAACTGACATTTTGGATATATATCGACGGAATTAATCAAACAAAAGGACCATTTGTGATGTTTATGGATCATATAGGAGTGCCAACAAAAGAAGCTCGTAAAAGGTAAGGCATGATTTATATTTTATTTCCGCATTTTGTGTCACGCCTGCAGAGTTGAAATATGCTACTCTCATTGTTTACTGTTGTGCTATCATCAGATAATAGCATCTAATGCGTTTGTGGAAAAGCCTTTTTGAAATCTGACATGTTGGCTGGATTCACAACGAGCGTAGCTTTAATTTGCTATCTTGCATGTGTAATTTAGTGAGAGTTTGATTTTTATAGAAATGTATTTGAATTTGGCGTTCTGCATTTTCCCTGGCTACTGGACATGTGGGACGCAAGCGTCCCACCTACCCCAGAAAGGTTAATTCTGTGAATAACACTTGTATCTTTTATCAATGTTTATTATGAGTATTTCTGTAAATTCATGTGGCTCTCTGCAAAATCACTGGATGTTTTGGAAGCAAAACATTACTGAACGTAATGCGCCAATGTAAACTGAGATTAATATGATGTCCTATGAGTGTCACCTGATGAAGATCATTAAAGATAGACTTCTCCTTAATGCAACTGCTGTGTCAGATTTCAAAAAGATTTACGGAAAAAGCAAACCATGCAATAATCTGAGTACGGCGATCAGAGACCAAACCAGCCAAAGAAATATCCGCCATGTTGTGTAGTCAACATTAGTCAGAAATAGCATTATAAATATTCACTTACCTTTGATGATCTTCATCAGAATTCACTACCAGGAATTCCAGTTCGACAATAAATGTTTGATTTGTTCGATAAAGTTCATAATTTATGTCCAAATTCCTCCTTGTTGTTAGAGCATTCAGCCCAGTAATCCCTCTCGACGCCAGGACAGCAGAATCAATCACCACCTTCCGGAGACACCTGAAACCCCACCTCTTCAAGGAATACCTAGGATAGGATAAGTAATCCTTCTCACCCCCCCTTAAATGATTTAGATGCACTATTGTAAGTGGCTGTTCCACTGGATGTCAGAAGGTGAATTCACCAATTTGTAAGTCGCTCTGGATAAGAGCGTCTGCTAAATGACTTAAATGTAAATGTAAATGTAATCCATCTTCATGAGGCTCGAGCACTAGGTCCAGACGAAAAGTCCAAAAGTTCCGTTACAGTCCGTAGAAACATGTCTAACGATCTATAGAATCAATCTTTAGGATGTTTTTAACATAAATCTTCAATAATGTTCCAACCGGAGAATTCCTTTGTCTGTAGAAAAGCAATGGAACGTGAGCTACCTCTCACGTGAACGAGTGTCACGAGTTTGTGGCACTCTGCCAGACCACTGACACAACGAGCCCTTATGAGCCCCTCCTTTACAGTAGAAGCATCAAACATGTTTCGAAAGACTGTTGACATCTAGTGGAAGCCTTAGGAAGTGCAAATTGACCCCATAGACACTGTGTAGCAGGCAGGTTACTCTGGGCACGCTTTTCATCCAAAAGTGAAAATGCTGCCCCCTATCCCAAACAGGTTTTAAGGTAACTAACGTCATCCTCACACTGACTGCAAGAGAGACTTAGGGTTTGATATTTATTAGACAGTCATGTCCTATAACCTAGAATACAAAATTGTACAACGGGTATGTCTAATCCTGAATGTTGATTAGTTGGAAACCCCATTCCAGCCGGTGCCTATTCCACAAGTTACCACCCGCTAAATCTATGATGTTAACATGCCTATATACTCTGTTCCACCTGACTGCGCAATACACTCTCTCGTCAGCCCAGACAGGCAATTTATAAATGTAATCTCCACTATAAAATCATCTCCGACATTTGTAACATTGTTTCAATATTCAAATTCAAGTCAGGAGTCGGGATGAGACAGACAGGCAGGAAGCTATTCTCAGCCAGTCGAAATCATGAATCAGCATAATTTGTATGGATATATACAAAGAAATATCAATAGAAAACGGGTAAACAAAATGAAGTGCTGCTAGTTGACAGTCTTTCCAGCTTTCTACGCCTAAACAGCAAATGCAAATGGAGCTACTCTGTTGTTATTCTGGCTGCACTGTTTGACACGACTGTAAGTTAGCCACAGTTGGATAGCTAGCAAGTAAGGGATAAGAACGTTGCCAGCTTGTATGAATGACTGAGTTGCGTCCATAGATACGGAACAAAAATACTTAACGACTGGATTGCGTCTCTGGCAATCGAACCAATAGAACCAACGACCAGCCTACTAAATTTGTGTCGGTGCTATATCTTGTGGAATTATTCAGTAGTATGAATAAATTAATCAAAATACATTTTTTATAAAAATATGTAAATCATTATTTGAATATGTTGGTAACCCATTGTATAAAAGAGGTAATGCCCTCAAAGCCGGTGTTTGGAGGATCTATTGGCACAGTTTGCCGGCCCTCGATCTCGGGCTTAACAACACCCATGCCAATATATCCTTCAAACACCGGGTTCTCTGCCATTATCACTTAAATGGCATGTACCGACATGCAGCAAATCCTCTGTAAACACCCCCTGTTTAATTATACATATCGATACCTCTCATCCAGAGTTCTACAATCTCAGTGTGTGTGTGTGTGCGCGCGCGTGTGTGTGTGTGTGTGTGTGTGTGTGTGTGTGTGTGTGTGTGTGTGTGTGTGTGTGTGTGTGTGAGTGCGTGTGTGTGTGTGTGCGTGTGTGTGTGTGTGTGTGCACGTGTGTGTGCACGTGTGTGTGTGTGCACGTGTGTGCACGTGCGTGTGCGCATGAGTAAACTTGCTCCAGGTGGAAGAGTTTAGAGAGCCCTGGGGAAGGAAACATTGTGTATTTGATGTGATTTGTCATGTTGAATTGCAAATCCTTGACACAACAGAGAGCACTGGAACATCTGAAGGTAACAATATCCATGAAGTAGAGAAGAAGGTAGCTACGTAACACAGTGCCAAAATATCCTTTATAGAAGTGATGACATAAGAATGTAGACACAACACGTATGGGGATCCATCTCAAAGTTACAGTATGAGGTTGGCATTATAATGGTTTCTGGTGATCTGTTATATAAATAGATTTATGGTATAGAAATTAATTTGTGGACATTTGTGACTTCAAATGGATATGGTGGCATTATATTACATTCTCTTCAAGCAGCATGTTGTCATTATTCAGGAAGAATCTATAATCACAACCCATAATCTCATAATCCATAATATAATTGAGCAGCATACAGTCCCAGTTAATATCTTAATTCAATTCCACAAGACCTCACATGGCTTCCTCTACCCTTACATGGCTAATTGATAAACCGGGACTTGTATCAGGGAGAAATTTATGCTAATTGTGTGTGTGTGTGTGTGCCTGCACTTGTGTGTATGTGTTAGTGTGTTTATTGGCAAACAGAATGAAATTAGTGATGGTGCTTGATGGCTCTTTGATATTAATGAAGTAAAAGGATTGAAGACGGAGGGGCGGTGTCATCAGACTAACCTGGGTTGTCATGGCGAGGCTGACGTAGAGCGGGCCACACAGAGCACACCTGCTGTTATTTTGAGCACAGACCGACCGTTAATTTGGGAGCTCCGGTTTCTACTCTCTGTCACTCAGGGCAGATGGAGGGGGAGAGTTAGCCTGGAGGTTGCTTGTGATGGTGTGTGGAACAAGGCCCAATGGCAGAGGATGAAGGGCCACTCTAACTAGTCAGACCCCTTTCAACCCCTGACAAGTGTCCATCTGCATCCAACAACTCTTTCTGGGGTCCAGCAACATTAAGGCAGTCATATAAAATGTAAAAGATTTCTTGACATTTAATTTCATAACACTTTACCCAATTAATATAGTGTGTTTCCGCAGGTTGATGTTTTTCCTGGAGAGAAGTGTCTTCTTTGCTGCCCTTCTTGACACCAGGCCATCCTCCAAAAGTCTTCGCCTCACTTGTCAATGGTGTATTGGAAGCCAAGTCAGGTGCAGGAGAGCAGAGTATAATGAACAGGCGCACTTTTATTATTGTTTCAAAAACGAGAGCATTACATAAATCAAACGCGCTCAAAAAACAGAACATAAAAGTAAAGCGCGTAAACTAACACCACATAACATGAAACAATTACATACAAAACATGATGGGAACCAGAGGGGTAAATACAAGTAGATTGATTGGGAAAATGAAAACCAGGTGTGTATGGAAACAAGACATGACAAATGGATATATGAAAAATGGAGCAGCGATGGCTAGAAAGCCGCTGACATCGATCGCCGAACGCCGCCCAAACAAGGAAAGGAGCCGACTTCGGAGGAAGTCGTGACATCACTGTGCGTGCAGATGCGCTCACACCAGCCTGCTGCCATTCCTGAGCAAGCTCTGTACTGGTGGTGCCCCGATACTGCAGCTGAATCAACTTTAGGAGACGGTCCTGGCACTTGCTGGACTTTCTTGGGTGCCCTGAAGCCTTCTTCCCAATAATTGAACCACTCTCCTTGAAGTTCTTGATGATCTAATAAATGGTTGATTTAGGTGCAATCTTACTGGTAGCAATATCCTTGCCTGTGAAGCCATTTTTGTGCAAAGCAATGATGACGGCACATGTTTCCATGAAGGTAACCATGGTTGACAGAGGAAGAACAATGATTCCAAGCACCACCCTCCGTTTGAAGCTTCCAGTCTGTTATTCAAACTCAATCAGCATGACAGAGTGATCTACAGCCGTGTCCTCGTCAGCACTCACACCTGTGTTAACGAGAGAATCACTGACATGATGTCAGCTGGTCCTTTTGTGGCAGGGCTGAAATACGGGCAAAATGTTTTTTGGGGATTCAGTTCATTTGCCTGGCAAAGAGGGACTTTGCAATTAATTACAATTCATCTGATCGCTCTTCATAACATTCTGGAGTATATGCAAATTGCCATCATACAAACTGAGGAAGCAAGACTTTGTGATAATTCATATTTGTGTCCTCTCAAAACTTTTGGCGACAACTGTATGTTTTGACCAATCCAGGGTTACTCCAAGCAGTTTAGTAACCTCAACTTGCTCAATATACACATTATTTATTACAATATTATTTGAGGTTTATGGTTTAGTGAAAGATTTGTCCCAAATATAATGCTTTTAATTTTTTAAATATTTACAACTAACTCTTTGCCACCCATTCTGAAACTAACTGTAGCTCTTTGTTAAGTGTTGCAGTGTAGTAGCTGACATCCACATACATACACACGCTGGCTTTACTCAAGGAAGAAAAAAGTAAGGGGCCTAGACAGCTGCCCTGGGGAATTCCTGATTCTATCTGGATTATGTTGGCTTCAATTAAGGAACACCCTCTGTGTTCTGTTAGACAGGTAACTCTTTATCCACAATATAGCAGGTGGTGTAAAGCCATAACACATGTTTTTCCATCAGAAGACTATGATCAATAATGTCAAAAGCTGCACTGAAGTCCAACAAAACAGCTCTCTCTTTTTATCATCAATTTCTCTCAGCCAATCATCAGTCATTTGTGTAAGTGCCATGCTTGCTGAATATCCTTCCCTATAAGCGTGCTGAAAGTCTTTTGTGATTTTTTTAAACAGTAAAATAGAATATCTGGTCAAACACAATCTTTTCAAAAGTTTACTATGGGTTGGTAACAGGCTGATATTTTAGTCAGTAAAGGGGGCTTTACTATTCTTGGGTAAGGGGAATTACTTTTGCTTCCCTCCAGGCATGAGTGCATACACTTTCTAGTAGGCTTAGATGGATGATATGGCAAATATTATCCTCAGTAATTTTCCATCCAAGTTGTCAGACCCCAGTAGCTTGTCATTGTTGATAGACAACAATCATTTTTCCACTTCTTCCACATTCCCGTTACGGAATTCAAAATTACAATGGTTGTCTTTCATAATTTGATCAGTTATACTTGGATGTGTAGCATCAGCGTTTGTTGCTGGCATGTCATGCCTGGGTTTGCTTATCTTGCCAATTAAAAAAGATTTAAAGTAATTGGCAATATCAGTGGGTTTTGTGATGAATGAGCCATCTGATTCAATGAATTTTGCACAGCATTTAATTTATCAAATCAAATTTGGAATTTCCAAAGGGATGGCAGGAGAGGGCTTTGTATGCATCGCGGAAGTTAGAGTAGCAGTGGTCGAGGGTATTGCACATGCGTGTAGCGTAATCAATATGCTGGAAGAATTTAGGTAGACTTGTTCTCAAATTTGCTTTGTTAAAATCCCCAGCTACAATAAATACAGCCTCAGGATGTACGGTTTCCAGTTTGCATATAGTCCCGTGAAGTTCCTTGATGGTCGTCTTGGTGTCTGCTTGAGGGGGAATGTACACAGCTGTGACTATAACTGACCAGAATTCTCTTGGTAGGTAAATGGCAGGCACTTGATTGTAAGGAAATCTAGATTGGGTGAGCAGAAGTACTTGAGTTCCTGTATATTGTTATGATTACACCATGAGTCGTTAATCATAAAGCATACACCCCCGCCCTTCCTTTTTCCAGAGAGGTGTTTATCTCTGTCGGCGTGTTGCATGGAGAAGCCTGGTGGCTGAACCGATTCCGGAAAAATATCCCGAGAGTTATGTTTCCGTGAAACAGAGAATGCTACAATCTCTGACGCCTCTCTGGAAGGCAACCCTTGCTTCAATTTAATCTACCTTGTTCTCAAGAGACTGGGTATTGGCTAGTAGTATACTCGGGAGCGGTGTGCGATGTGCAGGTCTTTGGAGCCTGGCCAGGTGGCTACTTCGTCTGCCCCTTCTGCGGCGTCATGGTTTTGGATCGCCTACTGAAAGTCGTATTCCTAGTCGTAATGTTGGTAAGTTGACGTTGCTCTTATACCCAATAGTTCTTCCCGGCTGTACGTAGTAAGACTTAAGATTTCCTGGGGTAACAAAGTAAGAAATAATACGGAAATAAACAAAATACTGCACAGTTTCCTAAGAGCTTGAAGTGAGGCGACCATCTCTGTCGGCGCCATCTCTGTTGCTCCAAAGCTTTTTACCATCATTTTTTATGTCACTGAGCTTTGTTTCATAGTATAGTTTCTTCTACTTTTTAATTCAGTTTAGTCACATGATTTCTCAATTTGCAGTATGTCTGCCAATTGATCGTGCAGCTAGACTTATTTGCCATTCCTTTTGCCTCATCCCTTTCAACCATGCAACTTTTAATTTCCTCATCAATGCATAGGGATTTAACAGTTTTTACAGTCATTTTTGAATGGGTGCGTGCTTATTAGTAACTGGAATAAGCAATAAATGTAGCTTTTGTAGCTCCTCATGACACGCCACAGACCACCAAATTGTAACGGTTCTCGTCCTCCTCTTCTGAGGAGGAGTAGCGAGAAGGATCGGAGAACCAATTTGCAGCGTGGTAAGTGTTCATGATGTAATATTTAATTAATCAAACTGAACAGAACACTGGAACAAAACAATAAACGTGAATAAACGAAAACCAAAACAGTCCTGTCTGGCGACATACACAAAGACAGAAAATAAACACCCACAAAACACAGGTGGAAAAAGGCTACCTAAGTATGATTCTCAATCAGAGACAACTAACGACAGCTGCCTCTGATTGAGAACCATACTCGGCCAAACACAGAAACCAACATAGAAAAACAAACATAGACTGCCCACCCCAACTCACGCCCTGACCATACTAAAACAAAGACAAAACAAAGGAACTAAGGTCAGAACGTGACACAAATATTCTTTACATCAACAACATAAGAATCATTGCAAAACGTATTGTATTACCTCTTATACACTGTATTAGACCAAGCCTTTGGAACTTTGGTTTTCCTAGATATGGCTACTATATTGTGATCACTACATCCGATGGATTTGGATAACGCTTTGAAGCAAATATCTGAAGCATTAGTAAAGATGTGATCAATACATGTTGATGATTTCATTCCTAAGCTCTTTGTAACTACCCTGGTAGGTTGACTCATAACCTGAACCTGGTTACAGGCACTAGTTACAGTTGACTGTGTTACGCACTTCTAGGAGTAGTGGGTGCGGAGTCAGGCGCAGAGAGCAGAGGGTAAAGGACAATCGTGTTTATTCTGGCACAGAAAATGGTCACACCAAAACACCAGGCGCATACAAATGACCGGCCCAAAAACAGGACCCAAACAGTCCGGAGAAAACAAGAAAATAGCACAACCACAAAAATGAACAGAGGAACAAGCCCGCACAAAAGCCGGCGGGCATAACCGGCTTAAATAGCCCTAACCAAATCCTAAACAAGAAACAGGTGTAACCAATAATACAAAACTAACAGAAAAGGAAAAGGGGATCAGTGGCAGATAGTAGACTGGTGACGACGACCGCCGAGCGCCGCCCAAACAGGAAGAGGAGCCACCTTCGGTGGGAGTTGTGATAGACTGGCTTTCATCAAGCTGCCCACTCAAGCTTTTTCTTGAGTGGGCAGCTTGATGAAAGCCAGTCAATATTTAAATCATGAAGAAAATATACCTCTCTGTTGATATCACATACATTATCAAGCAATTCACAAATGTTATCCAGATACTTACTGTTAGCACTTGGTGGTCTATAGCAGGGACACAGGCCCCCATCCTTCTTTCCTATGAAGAAGAAGCCTGGGCCAGCTGGGGAGGTTTGATGAATGAAGCCTGCCTCGAGCGACTCCTGTGGACATAGACGTCCATGGCTGCTGCTTCAGTGGCTGAAAGGGAGTAAAGACGGCCCCTGGGAGGGGTGGAGCTGGGTAGGAGCTCTATGGCGCAGTCGTATGGTCGATGAAGAGGGAGGATGGCGGCTTGCTTCTTACTGAAGGCTTTCTGAATGTCGAAGTATTTGGGAGGGAGAGTGGAGAAATCTGCAGGGGGACGTGGCAAGGCTCTTGGTGAGGGTCTTAGGCATTTAGTCTGGCAATCCTTTCCCCAGTCTAGTAGTGGGATATGCTGCACGAGATTAACTGTAGGATAAGGGGAGGATAAGAGGATAAGAGTCTCTGAGTGGTTCACCCTAACCTGAAGTTGATATTCCTCCTGGCTGGAGCCAATGGGGCTCTGAGGGCTTAAATCTGCTGAGGGATGGGGGATTTCCTTCAATGAATTTGTAATTCTCTGGCGAGGTCCTGATCTACGAAATTGTTCGCTGCCCCAGAGTTCACGAAGGCTTGAATTTGGTGCTGATGGTTGTCCCAGTGGAGGGTGCCGGGTCATGACAAGTGGTGACTGGGCAGTCTGGAGGTCACTGCACAGCTCGTCAGGGTCTCCCTCTGTCCTGCTAAGCCCTGGAGTTTCTTGTCGGTTCTGGGCTTGTAGAGCGGAGATGGCCAAGACTTCCGCAGTAAAGGCAGCAGCCTTTGTGCATGAGCCTTTCACGTTTCTGTATGCTCAGACGTGTGCGTCCCAGCTGCATGGGCTCCTCAGTGCTTGGCTCGGGGGGCTTGGGGTACTCAGGGACCTGGGATACTGGGGCGCTGTCTCACTTGTTCTCGGATGTGGATGTCAATTTTGATTGCCTAGTGTTTTCAGGGACTTGAGGTCCTCTCCCAGTTCCCGAGAGGCCAGTTCATCCCTGATGGAGTTAGACAGACCTTGGTGGAAGGCGGTGACCAACGCCTCTGTATTCCACCCACTCTCAGTGGCGAGGGTGCGGAAATCAATGGCGAAGTCGGCCACTGGTTTGGCCCCTTGGCCGACTGGGTGTTCGAAGACTCGTCACAACTCGGAAGTGAAGGCTGATATGGAGCTGCAAGATGTTGGTTGCTATTCCCAGACCACCGTTGCCCACACCAGGGCTTTGCCCTAGAGTAGGGAAATGATGTTGGCGATCTTGGTCAAATCAGTGTGAAATGAGGAGGGCTGTAGCTCAAACACCAGCAACAGCCTGAGTGAGGAACCCCTTGCATCTGACCGGGTGGCCGTCATGCCTCTCAGGGGCTGGAATCTTGGTTTCCAGGTGCAGGTTCCCTGGGGGATCTATGGCGATGACTGGAGCTCTGGGCGCTGAGACTTGGACAGTAGGTCCTCCTGGGTTGGGGGTGCGCACTGGTCAGAGGGAGTTGGTAAGTGCCCGGAGAGTCTCAGATATTTGGGAGAGTTGTTTTTGCTGCCACCCCACCAGTGTTCCTTGGTGGGCTATGAGGCTCTTGATCTGGTCGATCTCTGCTGGGTTAATGTTGGCTTGCTGTGATGTAATGTGGTAGAACCCAGGAGCAGAAAAGAGAACCAGACGAGGAACCAGTGGTTTTGGAAAAAACGTAAATACTATACTGGAAAAAAGTTCAACAGAAAGTACAAAGCAAAACTAGGAAAACAACAAACACTAAGACTCGAACTCACTCAGGAGACAACGCACAATGCTAACAAATCAAGCTTCTGCAAATGGTAACAGAAAAAATACCTCTATGAAAAGGAAATCATAATAAGTAACTGAAAACACCTGAGTGCCATAATAGTCTCTAGGGAGGTCTCTGCTGCACTCTGGTGACAGGTGGAACCATGCAAACAACAAATACAATATGGTCTACAGTGTTGCAGTGTGCTTACAGAGCATGTGTGAAATGTTCTGTTTTTGTTTCCTCTACTTCTCACAAGGCAAATATGTTGATATGCTATTATCATTAACAACAGTTGTTTCTGGATGTTGTGCAATTTTACTGGCTTGGCATTACTGTTGTTGATTGGTGCCCATTGTAGCTACAATAAGTATGTGTATTGTTTTGAACCATTCATGTGTTTGTTAAGCCTTGCTCACACTGGCAGTTTGAAGTGACTCAAATCCTATTTGTTTGCATTAAATATAGAATCGGATATTTTTCCTGCAGTCTGAACAGCCACATCTCAAACCACCTTCGTAGGTGGATTGAAATCAGATATAAATCGGATTCCTGGCCATGAGACTTGTGTCTGAATGGTCAAATCAGATTTATTTGCCCTCAAGTGGTTTTTAGACTTATTTGGTATATATTGTTGCTTGCTAGCAACTTTGTTGACAGTTTGAAAAGAACAAGTGATAGATAACTAGCTTGTTAATTGTTTACAAACAAATAAGTGAATGTGCTAGCAAGCTAAACAGCTAGTTGACTGCTGTGGCTAGCCAAAAATTACTTGTTTTGAAAGTTGGTCAGAAAATAAGTCATCTTATCCTTTGAGGTTTTAAAAGTGTTCTTATACTATGATTCCAAACACTCAAAGCAACTGAAAGACATCCATGGCTGGCATTGTTGTCACCTTAGCTTGCTACACAACAACTTCTGAGTGATAAGAAGCACAAGCACTATCACCAATCAGCCTACACCACTGCACACACGCCCACCCACCCACCCACCATTACCATGACAAGTAGCATAGCCATGTCAGCAAATTACTACATTCTGAACATACACAAATCTAACTTGGTCAATTGTAACTTGCTGTTTTGACAGTCAGTATTACAAAAATGATTTGTAAAACAAACTCTTTTGAGCATTAAGGCCTGCAGTGTGAACAAGGCTATAGTTACGCTGGGAAGACCTTTGGCTGCAACCAGCCAATCTCTAAGAGTCATCACAGGACTATACTGTACAGTACATCCACTGCGCTTCCCCTTCAGACCTAAACACCATGGTACACTGACAACAGATACAGAATGCTAGACAAATGACCCACAGGAATCATGGTGAGAAGGGTGGATGGAAAGGAGAAAGTGAAGCTATTCTAGTGCATTGAATCCTCATCGTTTCAGGCATCAATTTGTCTGGAAATAGCCTTTGTCAGGGAAATGATTGCAGGCGTGAAAGAGTGGAGAGGCCTTGTGTGTGTGTTTGTGTGTGTGTGTGTTTGTGCGTGGAGGCAGACACTTGGATGTATCTTCTTTGTTTGTAGAGAGGAAGTGAGGCTAAGTGACAGGAGCTCTGTGGCGAACCAGGTGGTGTGAAAAATGCAGGGTTATTATGTGTGACCTGATCTGGAACCCGACAGAGTTCTGATTCTAAATGACCGTACGGTCTGGAACCCAACATAGTTCTGATTCTAAATTACTGTAGGATCTGGAACCAAACAGAGTTCTGATGCTAAATTACTGCTTGATCTGGAACCAAACAGAGTTCTGATTCTAAAGTACTGCATGATCTGGAACCAAACAGAGTTCTGATTCTAAATTACTGCTTGATCTGGAACCAAACAGAGTTCTGATTCTAAAGTACTACATGATCTGGAACCAAACAGAGTTCTGATTCTAAAGTACTGCATGATCTGGAACCAAACAGAGGTCTGATTCTAAATGACTGCATGATCTGGAATTCAACAGAGGTCTGATTCTAAATGACTGCATGATCTGGAACCCAACAGAGTTCTAATTCTAAATGACTGCATGATCTGGAACCAAACAGAGTTCTGATTCTAAATGACTGCATGATCTGGAACCAAACAGAGTTCTGATTCTAAATGACTGTATGATCTGGAACCAAACAGAGTTCTGATTCTAAAGTACTGCATGATCTGGAACCCAACAGAGTTCTGATTCTAAATGACTGCATGATCTGGGACCCAACAGAGTTCTGATTCTAAATGACTGCATGATCTGGAACCCAACAGAGTTCTGATTCTAAATGACTGCATCCCCTCATCTGACTCTCTAACAATACCTTGTATAAATAGTCTTCTCTCCTACTGTTTTGTCTCGATTGATATATGTTAAGTCTATGAAAAGGATCTTAATCTCTCATTATATTCTGCATTCATTTATGGTATATCTTTTCAGATTCTCCTTTCTGTGTTTAAAGACATGTATTTCCCTTGAAATGTACAGTGTGTCATTACAGGCCCTTTTCTCCCCTAATAATCTTTGATGGATCACATGCTTTGGGAGTGGGCCTTTTAATGTGATTTCTAATGAGAAATGCTCTCTCTCTCTCTGTGATGCTTTCATGCCTGAGACTAAACCCTCTGCTCTCTGAGAGATTAGAATTTAATCACACAGCCTGGTCTCATAGACTAGACGTAACATTGTAAAAGTAAATCCTAGACACAGAAATTTGTATGATACTGTATGTTACGTTTGTATGGTTACATGAGACAGAATGTTACATAACCTTTTCACACGTATCAACACACGGGTTTGATCCTGCTACAGTGGTCTCTGTAGCTTATGATCAAACTGGTGTGATTAGAACGCGTATTTAGAACGTCCAGTTTCGAATGGCGCAACAATCACTATTTGAGCTGGCCACACAGTTTTTTTTAGAAATATTTAGCACAAAAACAGTCCTTATAAAGTTATGTCCAGAATGTGAGCAGTTTATTTTTTGGATGGAATGTTCAGACATTCACAGAAGAAGCTCCATCATAACACAATCTTCCAAATCGAAAAAATGTAGGCTACATTTGTCCTAGCGCTAACTGAGAAAAGATTGATGTAACACAAGTGGTCATATTTTTATAACTCTCAGCTGACAGAAACTACAATATGAATTAGCTAATAGCAATTGCTATTTATAATGAATCACATTATGGGTGAGCTCACCATTGATTGAAAAATTGAGTAAAACACTTTGTAGAAATTGAAAGTAACCCGATGATGGGTAGTTTGTGCGCGCTGCCATACCTGTTTTTTTTCTCACATCAACCAAATATAATAAGAGGAGACAAGATGAGTTTGGTCTGTTTATAGTATGCATGATGAAGGGGGTGTGTTGTCCCTTCATTCACTTCCGGAGGTTTACCCGAAAGATGAGTGAACCATTCCTTCACCTCATTATAACATCTTTGGTCTGGCAAATTACGTGACACCCAGAATGCATTGTATAATGTCAACAAACATGGCGCCACACATAGCTGGCAAATAGCTGAGCTCATTATAATCAGTGCAACCTTCAAAAAGTATTTTACACACATCATACGTGTCCATTACAATATATGCAATAATTGGAATGCATTATTTGTTACCAGTAATTGAAAATGTGAAGAAAACTGTAAATACATTATCCTCCATACATACATACTGTATGAACTGTAGACATGCCTACAGTAGACACGACAACACAATATACAGAAAATAAGGAACTTACTTTGATAGGAACACACACATGTCCAAAGTTATTATATGTAAGTAAAGCAACAAGGAAGGCAAAGCGAGTGGCAGCAAGAAAATCAAATTCTTGCAAAACTGACCAAATATATGCATACTTGTCCTGCTCAAACATGAGTGATATGCAGTGGGTTCGCCTGGAAGAGAGGAGTTTATCTGGCTCAGCAAAGCCTCAAATATAAATTGTCCGCAACGCTGAAATGGACTACTTCTATGTGAATTAACGAGGAGGTGGAACACACCTCAATTCAAACTGTTAATTAATCATTTGAAGTTGACAAGTTGAAACATAGCCTATAGTTAATTAGCAGGCAGCGTGTGTTGCGTAATAATCACATTTTGGAACAGTGAGTGCATTCTGACATCACCTGCATAAAACAACTCACGCTGGGGTGATTGTTAGAGATATTTGGAACTCACGTGTGAAAAGGTTAAAACAAAAATTAAAGTAGAGTGGTTGGTTGGGATGGATGGGTAGACATATACCGTAAACAACTAGCAATCCAAATGTTGCGTGTTTGAATTTCAACAACAACATTAGCATTTTAGCTAATTAGCAACTGCTTTTTAGCTCATTTTCAACTGCTTAGCATGTTAGCTAACCCTTCCCCTTAACCCTGTAACCTAACTTCTAACTCTACCCTGAACCATAACCCTAACATTAGCATTAGCCACCTAGCCAACTAGCTAAGGTTAGCCACACCAAATGTGGAATTCGTAACATATAACACGATTAGCAAATTCCTAACATATTGTATTAATCCAATTTGTAACATATCGTACCGATTGTGATTCGTAACATATCGTGGATGATGGTCATCCACAAATGAATACATAACACATGAAACATAACATATCATACTTATTTGAGTGTACCAAATTCAAATTTGCTATGTTACGTCTACCCCTGAGTCCAGGTTGAATCAAAATGGTATTACAGCAGACTAGAGCAGTCTGTCTCTCAGCTCGCCGAGCCAGATTTATTGATGTTCCCTCCAAATGCCATTTGACCATTTTTCTTCACAACAGTGCGAGAGATAACAAGAGAGAGCCTGTTTAGACGTGTCAACTGAGATTTAAATAACTCACATATTATTCTCCTCCTCACTTCGGATCAAACTTTGATTCATCATTAGGCTCATTAAAGGGGCATAAAGAAAGAGAAAGAGAGAGCGAGAGAAATGAAGAGAACGTTTAGTAGGAGTTCAAAGGCAGGAAATAGGAACCAGATGTCCTGGCCCCACTTTCCTGGTCGTAAAAAGCATTTTTGTATATTTTTATTTCTAATAACTGGGCTCCGTGCCTTGTGGCCATTTTCAGACACGGTCTTCAGTCCTTACTGGCAAACAAACACTGAAGCAATTAAGTAATAGCTAAATATCCAACCTAGACCACTGCAAACATTTATACTGAATAACAATATAAATGCAACATGCAACAATTTCAATGATTTTACTGAGTTACAGTTCATATAAGGAAATCAGTCAAGCCCTAATCTATGGGTTTCACATGACTGGGCAGGGGTGCAGCCATAGGTTGGCCAGGGAGGGCACAGGCCTGTCATGCCAAATAATGCCTCCCAGCCAAAAAGGTGTCCCCCTCTGCGGCACAATGGGATTCGATAAACTATTAGCGTCCGTTGCTATATCAATGGCGTGATGACCTAAAGATTAGAAGTTTGAAGATTATTACAGCCTAAATTACGTTATTTTCATCACCGCTATGCAAACAAGTATTTGTTTAGCTAATAAAATGAAAACATTACTTCAACCTACTTTTGGGTACCTTGTTAACATTACAACATGAACTCCATGTCTTAAACATTGCTACATTCAGAAGAAAAAAAACGTGTAATTTGCTTGATATTAAAGTTACTTATCTTACAGATCATGAAGTCAGCTAATTTCCACTACATTCATATGCAAATCCATTTGACTCATACACTGGTTTGTCTGGCTGTCATGTTTTTATTTTATTTTAACCTGCCCTTCACTTATCTACACTGAAATAATATCATTTCAGTAGTTCTCCATTATGATTCATTTGTTCTATCTCGCATAGCTCACTAGTACACCCTTGTGGTTGAATGTATATGTATCTATTGTGAATAATGTGAAACAAATAAATAACACCAAAGGATACCTTACAACTTACAACAATGAACACCTTGTGAAACAGCTGTGAAAACCAACCTGGCAATATTTAAGATTTTAATACATAAACAATGATCTTTTTTTGGTACAGTTCTGTCATGAATTTCTTTTCACAGATTTTTTTTGTACACTCACATGGCAATTATAGACTAAAATACTGAATTCTGGTGTGTGCAATTTTCAAATCAAATAAAATTTTATTGGTCACAAACACATGTTTAGCAGATGTTATTGCGAGTGTAGCGAAATGCTTGTGCTTCTTGTTCCGACAACGCAGCAATACCTAACAAGTAATATCTAACAATTCCACAACAAATAACTAATACAGACAAATCTCAATCTATCTGAACAATGTCAGAGCGGGATAGGCTAAGATAATATATATAGTATAGAATACATATGAGATGATTAATGCAAGATATGCAAACCTTATTAAAGTGTCATTATTAAAGTGAGTAGTGTTCCATTTATTAAAGTGGCCAATGATTTCAAGTCTGTATGTAGGCAGCAGCCTCTCTGTGCTAGTGATGGCTGTTTAACAGTTGGATGGCCTTGAGATAGAAGCTGTTTTTCAGTCTCTCTGTCCCTGCTTTGATGCACCTGTACTGACCTCGCCTTCTGGATGGTAGCGGGATGAACAGGCAGTGGCTCGGGTGGTTGTTGTCCTTGATGTCTTCCTGTGACATCGGATGCTGTAAATGGCCTGCAGGGCAGGCAGTGTGCCTCCGGTGATGCGTTGGGCTGAACGCCCCACACTCTGGAGAGCCCTGCGGTTGCGACCTGCAATTGTCGTACCAGGCGGTAATACAGCCCGACAGGATCCTCTTAATATTGCATCTGTAAAATTTTGTGAGGGTTTTAGGTGACAAGCCACATTTCTTCAGCCTCCTGAGGTTGAAGAGGCGCTGTTGCGCCGTCTTCACAACACTGCCTGTGTGGGGGGACCATTTCAGTTTGTCAGTGATATGTATGCCGAGGAACTTACTACTTTTGACATTCTCCACTGCTGTCCAGTCGATGTGGATAAGGGGGTCTTCCTTTAACCGCTCCGAGAGCCCTCACCTCCTCCCTGTCGGCTGTCTCGTTGTTGTTGGTAACCGAGCCTACTACTGTCGTCTGCAAACTTGATGATTGAGTTGGAGGGTGCATGGCCATGCAGTCATGGGTGAACAGGGAGTAAAGGAGGGGGCTGGGCCCTGTGTTGAGGGGCCCCAGTATTGAGGATCAGTGAAGTGGAGATGTTGGTTCTTACCTTTACCACCTGGGGGCGGCCCGTCAGGAAGTCCAGGACCCAATTGCACAGGGCTTAAGCTTAATGATGAGCTTTGAGGATTCTATGGTGTTGAATGCTGATCTATAGTCAATGAACAGCATTCTTACATAGGTATTCCTCTTGTCCAGATGGGAAAAGGCAGTGTGCAGTGTGATGGCGATTGCATCGTCTGTGGACCTATTGGGGCGGTAAGCAAATTGAAGTGGGTCTAGGATGACAGGTAAGGTGGATCCTTGACTAGTCTCTCAAAGCACTTCATGATGACACAAGTGAGTCATTTAGTTCAGTTTCCTATGAATTCTTGGGTACAGGAACAATGGTGGCCATCTTGAAGCATGTGGGGACAGCAGACTGGGATAGGGAGAGATTGAATATGTCTGTAAACACACCAGCCAGCTGGTCTGCGCATGCTCTGAAGACGAGGCTCGGGATGCCTTGCGAGGGTTAACACGTTTAAATGTCTTACTCATGTCAGGAGAGTCCTTGGTAGCGGGCTGCGTCGGTGGCACTGTATTATCCTCAAAGTGGGCAAAGAAGGTGTTTAGTTTGTCTGGAAGCAAGACGTCGGTGTCCGCGATGTGGCTGGTTTTCCTTTAGTAGTCCGTGATTGTCTTTAGACCCTGTCAGATACGTCTCGTGTCTGAGTCATTGAATTGCGACTCCACTTTGTCTCTATACTGACATTTTGCTTGTTTGATTGCCTAGCGGAGGGAATGACTACACTGTTTGTATTCTGCCATATTACCAGTCGCATTGCCATGGTTAAATGCAGGGTACGCGCTTTCAGTTTTGCGCGAATGCTGCCATCTATCCACGGTTTCTGGTTAGGGTAGGGTTTAATAGTCATAGAGGGCACAACTGCTCCTATACACTTCCTTATAAACTCACTCACCGAATCAGCGTATACTATACTATACAATATTATTCTCTGAGACTACCCAGGAACATATCCCAGTCCGCGTGATCAAAACAATCTTGACGCGTGGATTCTGATTGGTCAGACCAGCGTTGAATAGTCCTTAGCACGGGTACATCCTGTTTGAGTTTCTGCCTTTAGGAATGGAGGAGCAAAATGTAGTCGTGGTCAGATTTGCCGAGAGGAGGGCGGGGGAGGGCCTTGTATGCATCTCTGAAGTAACAATCGTCCAGTGCGCGAGTACTACAGTCAATATGCTGATAGAATTTAGGTAGCATTTTTCTCAAATTTGCTTTGTTAAAATCCCCAACTACCATAAATTCAGCCTCAGGATATATGGTTTCCAGTTTGCATAAAGTCCAGTGAAGTTCCTTGAGGGCCGTCATCATATCGGCTTGAGGGGGGATATACAGGGCTGTGACAATAACTGAAGAGATTTCTCTTGAGAGATAATATGGTCGGCATTTGATTGTGAGGGATTCTAGGTCAGGTGAACAAAAGGACTTGAGTTCCTGTATGTTGTTACAATTACACCATGAGTCATTAATCATGAAACATACACCCCCGCCCTTCTTCTTCCCGTAGAGATGTTTATTCCTGTTGGCGCGATGCACTGAAAATACAGGTGGCTGTACCGACTCCGACAGCATATCCCAAGAGAGCCATGTTTCCGTGAAACAGAGTATGTTACAATCCCTGATGTTTCTCTGGAAAGCAACCCATGTTATCTAGGGACTGGACATTAGCAAGTAATATAATCGGAAGGGGTGGGTGGTGTGCGCGCCTCCGAAGTCTGACGACTCCCTCTTCTCCGGCGGCGTTGTTTTGGCTCGGCCTCTGGAATCAATTAAAATGCCCTGGGTGGTGCAGATCCTCTTCTGAAAAGTAATATTCCTGGTCGTAGTGCTGCTAAGTTGACACCGCTCTGATATCCAATAGTTCTTCCTGGCTGTATGTAATAACACTTAAGATTTCTGGGCTAACAATGTAAGAAATAATACAGAAAAACAAAATTATGCAAAGTTTCCTAAGAACTAGAAGCAAGTAAGCCAGTGGTTGCTGTGTGGGTGGGAGGGTCTGCCTGTCACTTGTTCTCAACAGGGAGTCAGTCTCGGAAGGGGGACATGGAGAGGGAGACTGCAAAGTCAAGGCACTGCTGCACTCTTTTTTCTGAGGGTTGGCAGTGCTAGTGTTTTTAGTTAATAACAGTAGTTGTAGATGATGTAATGAAAAGATGGAGGGTGGCTGGTATTGAAGGACATCAGGAGGATCCACGTCTGGGTGTTGGACAGAACCCCTAGCAGAGTTAGAGAAGACAGAGACGTAAACAAGCAAACACACAGGTTACACTTTACTGTGATAAAATTTGATGGATTAATGCAGTGCTATAAATGGGAGATATGTACTTTTCAACATTTTTGGAAGGTATAGCCTACCTTAAGCTGGTCCCCCTCCGAGTCAGAGCACAGAGAATCACAAACTCACTGGTTCTGGTGGATGGGATACCTACTGGGGGCTTGAACAGTCGATGGTCCTAAAGTCATTTGGAGAGGTAAATTGAAGAGTTATATTTTATAAGCTCAGCATAACTACCATTTCTTGCTTTCTCAAATGTCACCCAAAGTGTCACGCCCTGACCGTGGAGAGCTTTTTATGTCTCTATTGTGGTTTGGTCGGGGTGTGATTTGGGTGGGCGTTCTATGTCCTTTTTCTTTTCTTTTGTATTTCTTTGTTTTGGCCGGGTATGGTTCTCAATCAGGGACAGCTGTCTATCGTTGTCTCTGATTGGGAACCATACTTAAGTAGCTTTTTTCCACATGGGTTTTGTGGGTTGTTATTTTCTGTTTAGTGTTTGCACCTTACGGGACAGTTTTGGTTTAATTTATTCTTTTGTTATTTTGTAATAGTGTTCAGTTCAATAAACAAACATGAATACTTACCACGCTGCGCTTTGGTCCGACTACTCTTCCTCATCCGACGACGAAAGCCATTACACAAAGCTTAAAATACTTTGTCTATTGGGCTTCACCGAAGTGTAGGGCGTCAGTGCTTTCAGTGGTCGACCGTCCAACTGCTCCAACTGGAGAAGAGTGTGGCTTCCACCCTAGGAAGACAGAGAAAAATATCAGTGTTAGGGGAAACTAAAACTTGCTTCAGGTTATTTTACATGCAAATGCAAATAGTTAATATCTGAGATTTTTTAGATTCACCTTAATAGATGGTGACCCCAGCTAGGAGCGAAGAGCAGCGAGTTTTCCCAGGTCTCGCCTTCCTTTTGTCCTTCTTCCAAACCAAGTAATTCGCCCGGATGTCGTAGCACATGGTTCCATTCTTGATTTTGCTCCCATAGCTTTCCTGCTGTTTCTCCTGTGCCTTGTCGATGTTCAGTCTCACCTTGATTGATAACAGGAATAAATGCAATTATATTTCGTATTACAAATACATTTCTTACATGTCTCTTGGAGGGCCAGAAAATAAATTAACAACGGACTATCAATTTCACCTGGTCGAAAACCTCTACATCCTTCTCAGTCCGTGCCTGAAGGTGGTCCTCGAAGGCGTTCTGATCTGGTTTGACAACTTCCACCACATCTGGTGGGGTTTCAGTGATCTGAAAGTACGTCATAGAAAAATAGCAATAGACAAACAACAACACTAAGTCAATTATGGGTAAACTGTGGGTAGAAGATGTCCATCATCGCCTTGGAGGTGTCCTGGCCAGTCTCATTGTTGATGGGTATCATACAAAACGAAAATCTCTTTTTGGTTCCAAGCACCCTTTTTAATGGGTTACAGAAGGGAATTTAGAGTCAAGCACATTCTCTTCATTAAATGACCTTAATGGGTATTGCCCCCACACACTTGATAAAGTGATCGGTTGCTGTCAGACACCAGCTGTTGCCATTCCTGAATTTCGTGAAGGGTCCGATGAGGTCCTCCCCTAACATTTAAAGTGGTCCGATGAGGTCCACCCCTGACATTCAAAGTGGTCTGATGAGGTCCACCCCTGACATTCAAAGTGGTCTGATGAGGTCCACCCCTGACATTCAAAGTGGTCCGATGAGGTCCACCCCTGACATTCAAAGTGGTCCGATGAGGTCCACCCCTGACATTTAAAGTGATCCAATGAGGTCCACCCCTGACATTTAAAGTGGTCCAACGAGGTCCACCCCTAACATTTAAAGAGAAGATAACTTTATACTTACCAAATCTGTATCATACAGTATGCAGATTTTCATATTTGTCAGGATACTGACACACACACACACACACACACACACACACACACACACACACACACACACACACACACACACACACACACACACACACACACACACACACACACACAAACAAACACACACACACACACACACACACACACACACACACACACACACACACACACACATTCTATAATATTGAACTATGCTGTGGTGAAATAAAGCATCCATTATAAAACAACTTATCGTGGCAAAATTTGAATTGGGACACTTATCGGTCACGTGCCTTAGTGAAACAACTTTGATGGGCTTCAACTCCGGCGCCACAGTCTTCCTCCTCTCAAACTTCTGGCAGGATAGAAAGGGTACTGACCTTTAAGCAAAAAGTGACAAATTAAAACATTGTGTGGTCTCCGATATGACATTTATTGAAATCAAAATATTTTCAGATATAATAGGATGTGATTGATAAACAAAAGGTTATTTAACTTGTCCAACATTCCACCTCCTTGACAATTCTCCATCAGAAGAAGCGTCGGTTGATTTTGGCAATCATGTGCTTCACTCCAAAATGGCCAACATGTATCTCGGTCAGCATGGCCTCCTTCTCCTCCTTACTAAAAATCACTCTCCTGTGTGGATGGCAATCCTTCCCCCGTTGATACATATGATTGCCTAATAAGTTGGAAGAGAAGAGTTGTTGAAATACTCTAGTCTAAGTACACTTGCACTGCTGTCTTTATCTCTCTGTTTCTCTCTCTCCATCTCTCTCTCTGTCTTCCATTCTCTTCCCACCTCTCTCTCAACCTTTCTTTCACCCCCCCCTTAGTCATTAAAACTTGTTTTTCTACCAATCCCAAAACTGACAGGGTAAAACTCTGTCGTTCTTCCCCTGAGCAAGGCAGAAGATGTGGATGTCGATCTAGGCAGCCCCCTAAACCTCTCTGATTCAGAGGTTGGGTTAAATGCGGGAGACACATTTCAGTTGAATGCATTCAGTTGTACAACTGACGAGGTATCCCCCTTTCCTTTCCTATGAGTGACAAACCTACATGAAAAGTGTAGACCATACAGTTGAAGTCGGAAGTTTGCAAAAACTTAGGTTGGAGTCATTAAAATTTGTTTTTCAACAACCACAACGTTCTTGTTAACAAACTATAATGTTGGCAAGTCGGTAAGGACATCTGCTTTGTGCATGACACAAGTCACTTTTCCAACAATTGTTTACAGACAGATTATTTCACTTATAATTCACTGTATCACAATTCCAGTGGGTCAGAAGTTTACATAAACTAACATTTGGGTCAATTGGAGGTGTACCTGTGAATGTATTCCAAGGCCTACCTTCAAACTCAGGGCCTCTTTTCTTGACATCATGGGAAAATCAAAAGAAATCAGCCAAGACCTCAGAAAAAAAATTGTAGACCTACACAAGTCTGGTTCATCCTTGGGAGCAATTTCCAAATGCCTGAAGGTACCACCTTCATCTGTACGAACAATAGTGTACAAGTATAAACACCATGGGACCACGAGGCCATCATACCGCGAAGGAAGGAGACGTGTTCTGTCTCCTAGAGATTAATGTACTTTGGTGCGAAAAGTGCAAATCAATCCCAGAACAACAGCAAAGGACCCTGTGAAGATGCTGGAGGAAACAGGCACAAAAGTATCTACAGTGGGGCAAAAAAGTATTTAGTCAGCCACCAATTGTGCAAGTTCTCCCACTTAAAAAGATGATAGAGGCCTGTAATTTTCATCATAGGTACACTTCAACTATGGCAGACAAAATGAGGGGAAAAAATCCAGAAAATCACATTGTAGGAATATTAATGAATTTATTTGCAAATTATGGTGGAAAGTAAGTATTTGGTCAATAACAAAAGATTATTTCAATACTTTTTTATGTACCCTTTGTTGGCAATGACAGAGGTCAAACATTTTCTGTAAGTCTTCACAAGGTTATCACACACTGTTGCTGGTATTTTGGCCCATTCCTCCATGCAGATCTCCTCTAGAGTAGTGATGTTTTGGGACTGTTGCTGGGAAACACGGACTTTCAACTCCCTCCAAAGATTTTCTATGGGGTTGACATCTGGAGACTGGCTAGGCCACTCCAGGACCTTGAAATGCTTCTTACGAAGCCACTCCTTCGTTGCCCGGGCGGTGTGTTTGGGATCATTGTCATGCTGAAAGACCCAGCCACCTTTCATCTTCAATGCCCTTGCTGATGGAAGGAGGTTTTCACTCAAAATCTCACGATACATGGCCCCATTCATTCTTTCCTTTACACAGATCAGTCGTCCTGGTCCCTTTGCAGAAAAACAGCCCCAAAGCATGATGTTTCCACACCCATGCTTCACAGTAGGTATGGTGTTCTTTGGATGCAACTCAGCATTCTTTGACCTCCAAACATGACGAGTTGAGTTTTTACCAAAAAGTTATGTTTTCGTTTCATCTGACCATATGACATTCTCCCAATCTTCTTCTGGATCATCCAAATGCTCTCTAGCAAACTTCAGACGGGCCTGGACATGTACTGGATTAAGCAGGGGGACACGTCTGGCACTGCAGGATTTGAGTCCCTGGCGGCGTAGTGTGTTACTGATGGTAGGATTTGTTACTTTGGTCCCAGCTCTCTGCAGGTCATTCACTAGGTCCCCCCGTGTGGTTCTGGGATTTTTGCTCACCGTTCTTGTGATCATTTTGACCCCACGGGGTGAGATCTTGCGTGGAGCCCCAGATCGAGGGTGATTATCAGTGGTCTTGTATGTCTTCTATTTCCTAATAATTGTTCCCACAGTTGATTTCTTCAAACCAAGCTGCTTACCTACTGCAGATTCAGTCTTCCCAAAATCTTCAATTTTGTTTCTGGTGTCCTTTGACAGCTCTCTGGTCTTGGCCATAGTGGAGTTTGGAGTGTGACTGTTTGAGGTTGTGGACAGGTGTCTTTTATACTGATAACAAGTTCAAACAGGTGCCATTAATACAGGTAACGAGTGGAGGACAGAGGAGCCTTTTAAAGAAGAAGTTACAGGTCTGTGAGAGACAGAAATCTTGCTTGTTTGTAGGTGACCAAATACTTATTTTTTTTCTAATTTTGTCTGTCATAGTTGAAGTGTACCTATGATGAAAATTACAGGCCTCTCTCATCTTTTTAAGTGGGAGAACCTGCACAATTGGTGGCTGACTAAATACTTTTTTGCCCCACTGTATATCCACAGTAAAACATGTCCTATATCGACATAACCTGAAAGGCCACACATCACGGAAGATGCCACTGCTCAAAATCCGCCATGAAAAAGCCAGACTACGGTTTGGAACTGCACATGGGGACAAAGATCATACTTTTTGGAGAAAAGTCCTGGTCTGATGAAACAAAAATAGAACTGTTGTCACGCCCTGACTATAGAGAGCTGTTTATTCTCTATGTTGGTTGGGGCGTGATAGTGTCTAGGGTGGGTCATCTAGGTGATTAATGGTTTATGTTGGCCTGGTATGGTTCCCAATCAGAGACAGCTGTTTATCATTGTCTCTCATTGGGGGTCATATTTAGGTAGCCATTTCCTCATTCTGCTTTGTGGGATCTTGTCTACAGATAGTTGCCTGTGTGCACACCAGTAGCGTCACGTTTCGGTTAGTATTTTGTTGTTTTTGTTTGGTGTTCATTTAATAAAGTATAATGTACGCCTATCACGCTGCACCTTGGTCCACTGATTTCAAAAATCATGACAACTGTTTGGTCCTATGTTGGTCATTAAAGGGGAGGCTTGCAAGCCAAAGAACAACACCCCAACCGTGAAGCACGGGGGTGGCAGCATCATGTTGTGGGGGTGCTTTGCTGCTGGAGGGACTGGTCCACTTCACAAAATAGATGGCATCATGAGGTTGGAAAATTATGTGGATATATTGAAGCAACATGTCAAGACATCGGTCAGGAAGTTAAAGTTTGGTCGCAAATGGGTCTTCCAACTGGACAATGACCCCAAGCATACTTCCAAAGTTGTGGAAAAATGGCTTAAGTATAACAAAGTCATCACAAAGCCCTGACCTCAATCCTATAGAAGATTTGCGGGCAGAACTGAAAAAGCATGTGTGAACAAGGAGGCCTACAAACCTGACTCTGTTCCACCAGCTCTGTCAGGAGGAATGGGCCAAAATTCACCCAACTTATTATGGGAAGCTTGTGGAAGGCTACCAGGAACGTTTGACCCAAGTTAAACTATTTAAAGGCAATGCTTCCAAATACTAATTGAGTGTACATAAACTTCTGACCCTCTGGGAATGTGATGATAGAAATAAAAGCTGAAATAAATCATTATCTCAACTATTATTCTGACATTTCACATTATTAATATAAAGCGGTGATCTTAACTGACCTAAAACAGGTTATTTTTACTCAGATTAAATGTCAGGAATTCTGAAAAACTCAGTTTAAATGAATTTGGCTAAGGTGTATGTAAACTTCTGACTTCAAATGTAGTTATACTTGTGTCAAACACAAAGTAGATGTCCTAACTGACTTGCCAAAACTATAGTTCGTTAACAAGAAATTTGTGGAGTGGTTGAAAAAAACGAATTGAAATAACTCCAACCTCAGTTTATGTAAACTTCCGACTTCAACTGTATATTAGTGGGGGCCTCCTACATGCTTCACGGTGGGAACCACACGTGTAGATCAACCGTTCACCTACTCTGCATCTGACAAGGACACAGCGGTTGGAACCAAAAATCTCAAATTTGGACTCATCAGACCAAAGGACAGATTTCCACTGGTGTAATGTCCATTGCTAACGTTAGCTACCTAGCTGTAACTGTTATTGTTGCTGTCTGTATGTAGCTTGCACTTCAATGGCATCCCTCGAGGGGATTTTATTTTATCTTTCCAACATGTGACCAACTGGCATGTATTTGCTGATATGTTCAACCTGTCCCTGACTGAGTCTGCAATACAAACATGTTTCAAGCAGACTACCATAGTCCCTGTGCTCAAGAAAACTAAGGTAACATGCATAACTGACTACCGATCCGTAGCACTCACATCTGTAGCCATATGACGTGCTTTGAATGGCTGGTTACCATTACCCCAGAAACCCTAGTCACAATCCATTTTGCATACCGCCCCAACAGATCCACAGATGATGCAAACTCTATTGCACTCAACACTGCCCTTTCCCACCTGGACAAAATAACACTTTTGTGAGAATGCTATTCATTAACTATAGCTCAGCGTTCAACACTATAGTGCCCTCAAAGCTCCTCACTAAGCTCAGGACCCTGGGACTAAACACCTCCCTCTGCAACTGGATCCTGGACTTCCTGACGGCCGCCCTCAGGTGGTGAGGGTAGGTAACAACACGTCCGCTTAACACGGGGGCCCCTCAGGGGTGCGTGCTCAGTCCCCATCATTAAGTTTGCCGGCGACATTACAGTGGTAGGGCTGATCACTGATAACGATGAGACAGCCTATTGGGAGGAGGTCAGAGACCTGGCTGTTTGGTGCCAGGACAACAACCTCTCCCTCAACGTGATCAAGACAAAGGAGATGATTATGGACTACAGGAAAAGGAGGCCCGAGCATGCCCCCATTCTCATCAACGGGGCTGTAGTGGAGCAGGCTGAGAGTTTCAAGTTCCTTGGTGTCCACATCACCAACAAACTGACATGGTCCAAACACACCAAGACAGACGAAAAAACCTATTCCCTCTCAAGAGACAGAACAGATTTGGCCTGGGTCCTCAGATCCTCAAAAGGTTCTACAGCTGCACCATCGAGAGCATCCTGACTGGTTGCATCACTGCCTGGTACGGCAACTGCTCGGCCTCCGACCGCAAGGCACTACAGAGGGTAGTGCGTACGGCCCAGTAAATCACTGGGGCCAAGCTTCTTGCCATCCAGGACCTCTATACAAGGCAGTGTCAGAGGAAGGCCCTAAACTTTGTCATAGGCTCCAGCCACCCTAGTCATAGACTGTTCGCTCTGCTATTGCACAGCAAGTGGTACCCGAGCACCAAGTCTAGGTACAAGAGGCTTCTAAACAGCTTCTACACCCAAGACATAAAACTCCTGAACATCTGATCAAATGGCTACCCAGACTGTTTGAATTGCCCCCACCCCCACCCCCATCCCTCTTTTACGCTCCTGCTACTCTCTGTTTATTATCTATGCATAGTCACTATAATAACTCTACCTACATGTACATATTACCTCAACTAACCGGTGCCCCCGCATATCGTCTCTGTACCGGTACCTCCTTTATATAGCCTCGCTGTTGTTATTTTACTGCTGCTCTTGAATTATTTGTTACTTTTATTTATTATTTGTGTTGGTATTTTTCTTAAAACTGCATTGTTGGTTAATTAAGGACTTGTAAGGAAGCATTTCACTGTAAGGTCTACACCTGTGTTTTTCTGCGCATGTGACAAATAAAATTTGATTTGTGTCCAAACGTTTCATTGGTACTGTATTTTGAGAGCATCTGCTGGAAAACACATTTGTTTATTCAGAAAACAGAAGAGGGAGAGACTTTCAAAACAAACGGGTGAGATTTAATCAGGATTGTCCCTGTATGAAGTTATTTTTCTGATAAAACTGTTATTTCCCCCAATCTGTACTAACTGTTTCCATGGCAACCTTGCTGCCGTCAGCCAGCTGTCCAAAGTAAGATAGTGTGGCAAATTGGAAAATAGTTCTATAAATTCCCAGTATGATCACATAGATTACCAGCTGTGGTGTACCATGTACCTAAAAGTTATTGCCACTATTTACTGTATCTAATTCAAGATGGCATCCACACATTAACAGAGAATCATCAGCTCAGTGACAGAGAAGACATGTGCTTAACCAGCATTGAAAAGAAGAGACCAGACGATGGCTTGTTTGGTGGGAAAAACTCTGAAACTAGTATATACTGTAAATCAAAATATACGAAGACATAGCAATCAATCATACACTGTAATCCCACCCACACTGACATTATTTTTTTTCAGAGCAGTGCAACAATTCTCACTTTCTTGATGCAACATACAATTTACTAAACATGTTTCATTCCATTTTGGTGGAAATGGAAACAGTTTCTGATTTTATTCCAATATGTTTGCCTTGTTTGGTGAAAGCGAATGGCACAGGTTAGTGTGGATGACTGCTATGCTATAAGCAACATAATGTCATGTAGTGGATCTGATGTACAGTATACTCAGAATACATCAACATCTTGTGTCATGCATACTGTTTACCCTCCTGGCTATGTTCTGTAAGTGTTACCTTTAGAGATGGCATCATCTGTAATGGATAAACAGCCTGCCTCTGACATATAAACCCTGTTTACATGCCTGTCCCCAAGGCAGGGTCAGGTGGCATACTGCATACACTCTGCCTGATATTGATGCTTAGTCATGATCCTGTAGTAGCCTACATACTGTTCTCATACAGTGCACACTCAGTTCAGTTCATTGATTTGATATTGATGCACATAAACTACAATTCCGCCTAAACCATGTGGAAATTATGACCACAGCCAAATAATCGCTAAGGAGAAGACTTTTTCATAATTTTGCATTCTGTTTTAAGACAGGACAATGTTCATATCCTCGCTCTACGTTTTTTTTCCCCAATAATGTCTAATAAGTTACCATGACAACTAGAGAGTAGAGAGCATTGCCCTGGTTAAACTATCCAAGGCACTTGCCAACTAGTTTCCCACTCTCTCCCACCAATGATGACTTTTTCGAGTTATACGGAAGGATTCATACCATGGGTTACCAACATATTCAAATGAATATTGACGTATTTTAGACCTTGTCTCGGGCCTAACAACACCGTGCCAATATATCATCCAAACACTGACTTCTTGGGCATTATCACTTAAGTAAAGACACCAACCACGGTGTTAACTGGTAAGCATTGATAGCATTAGTCAGAGATGCCACCAGTTAACTTCTAATTTTCTTCAAACTATCAGCATTTGGTCCTCCAGCAGCAATAGGCAGACATTGAGCGGGCTGAACATTGCTCTTTCTCAGGCAAGTGTAAACTTAATTTTCTATAAAAACTACATGTTCTGTATAAAATAATAAAATGAAAGTATGAACAAAGAAACAAAGACAGGAGGAAGAAGAATTTTTAAAAAGTAAAATCAAACATACAGTGGTGCAAAAAAGTATTTAGTCAGCCACTAATTGTGCAAGTTCTCCAACTCAAAAAGATGAAAGAGGCCTGTAATTTTCATCATAGGTAGACTTCAACTATGACAGACAAAATGAGAAAAAAAATCCAGAAAATCACATTGTATGATTTTTAATTAATTGATTTGCAAATTATGGTGTAAAATAAGTATTTGGTCAATAACAAACAAGCAAGAGTTCTGGCTCTCACAGAACTGTAACTTCTTCTTTAAGAGGCTCCTCTGTCCTCCACTCATTACCTGTATTAATGGCACCTGTTTGAACTTGTCAGTATAAAAGACACCTGTCCACAACCTCAAACAGTCACACTCCAAACTCCACTATGGCCAAGACCAAAGATCTGTCAATGGACACCAGAAACAAAATTGTAGACTTGCACCAGGCTGGGAAGACTGAATCTGCAATAGGTAGGCAGCTTGGTTTGAATAAATCAACTGTGGGAGCAATTATTAGGAAATGGAAGACATACAAGAACACTGATAATCTCCTTCGATCTGGGGCTCCACGCAAGATCTCACCCGTGGGGTCAAAATGATCACAAGAACGGTGAGCAAAAATCCCAGAACCACACGGGGGGACCTAGTGATTGACCTGCAACAGTGTGTGAAAACCTTGTGAAGACTTACAGAAAACGTTTGACCTCTGTCATTGCCAACAAAGGGTATATAACAAAGTATTGAGATAAACTTTTGTGATTGACCAAATAGTTATTTTCCACCATAATTTGCAAATAAATTCATTAAAAATCCTACAATGTGATTTTCTGGGGGAAAAAAATCTAATTTTGTCTGTCGTAGTTGAAGTGTACATATGATGAAAATTACAGGGCTCTTTCATCTTTTTAAGTGGGAGAACTTGCACAATTGGTGGCTGACTAAATACTTTTTTGCCCCATTGTACATTGAAATCATACATTAAAATCATACATTGAAATCATACATTGAAAGCATCTTTATATAAGTGTGTCGTAAGCGGGGATTTGAAAAGAGATACTGAATCTGCAAGTCTAGACTTCTCTTGCAAACCATTCCAAAGTCTGATCATGTGAGGCTTGACTTTTCTGATACCATTCTAATAACTTAATCCCCAGTCAAAGCCTCCTCTTCACTCTTTCTTGTGCTTCGCCCCAGAGGGTGTAAAAGTGTGGAATGACTGCATCTTTCTCTGTGTGATAGGATAGCCTGTCTCTTTGCCAGAGGCAATGCTTCACATGGTGATTCAGAAGCTCATCAACCGGCTCTGTCTGTCGTCTGAGTGGCCGCACTCATCATGATGACAGCCAGGACAGAGGATATGCCAGAAAATCACCCATCATCTCCTCTTCAACTCTCGTGGATAGAAAATTAAGTAGGCAGAACGTCAAACATGCCATTAAATGTAGCACACAAACAAAATATGAAATGCTAAATATAAGCAGAAATATTTAGACAAGAGCTGTACAATCTCTCTCTTATGTTGAAGATCTTCCGGATTGAAGTCTCTCTTATTGATCTTGTTTTTTTAAGGGTAGACCGTTTTCATGGGAAATGGCTGTTAGAAAAAAGACCAGTGTAATGAAATATTGGAGTCATTTTGTCTCAGCTTGTGCCTTTCATTATAGCAGGCGTCATGTCATACCTCTCACTGTTAATAAAGGGATGTGCTTGGGAAACCATCCCTGGACCATACAGTGGCAGAAGAAACACCAGAGGAATTATGGAAAATGACAATTCCAAGTAGGTAAGGCTCCCCCAATTGTATCCACTTTTTGTGTGAGAATAGCATTGAAGAGCTAATAGAGATATTAGGGTGATTGTAGATAATTCACGTGAACACAGCATTTTGGCCATCAGCCACCAGAGAACCGGTCTTCAATCTAAATGATGGAAGGTGATGTACACTTAGGGGGATGTATAGATTAACATAACCACACAAGAGCGAGCACTTCAGTGTCACGATGCTTGCTGCATCAGCATCAGTTTTCCTCTGTAGCATCACAAAGTTCAAAGAGCCAAGGTTTGTTTCTTTGTGCAAGTATGAAACATCCCGGGTTGGTTCATGAGCTTGGAATACATTTTCTTAATTTTTTTACTCACATAAACTACAAAGGACTTTAAATGGGAGAGCAGAGGCATTATTCCCATATTGGGCACGGGAGCACATGGCCCAAAGATTTAAACATGTTCATATTTTATAATTATTTTGTTAAATCTGTTGTTGTTGTTGTTTCTCTGTAATACTACTAGCCACCTAGCAATTTTATGAAGTTGTTTTTAACTAGCCCAGATAGGTTCCCAATCTCCCAAGAGGCCATAGCCTAGTAGCTTTGTAGCTTTGTAGCTTTGTAGCCGGCAGGGTAGGCTAGTGGTTAGAGCGTTGGACTAGTAGCCAAAAGGTTGAAAGTTCAAATCCCCAAGCTGACACATCTGTTGTTCTGCCCCTGAACAGGCAGTTAACCCACTGTTCCTAGGCTGTCGTTGAAAATAAGAATTTGTTCTTAACTGACTTGCCTAGTAAAAAAAAAAACAAATGTCAGGCTATCAATTAGAAAATAGTAACAATCTTAGCTGGCATAACTGCTGGCAAGGTTGGTAGACTTTAGAAAAGCAACAATTACTAAATAAGTCTCATATTCCTTTCAATCTTGTATTTAGATTTTAGCAGAGATGCATAGAAAGAGGTATGCTAGAAACAGTGCACTCGGGATAGTATTCAGACACCATCCCTTTTTTCCACATTTTTGGGAGCGTGGCTGGACAGCTATTTTCAGGTCTCTCTAGAAATGTTTGATCGGGTTCAAGTCCGGGCTCTGGTTGGGCCACTAAAGGACATCCCGAAGCCACTCCTGCTTTGTCTTGGCTGTGTGTTAAGGGTTGTTGTCCTGTTGGAAGGTGAACTTTCGCCCCAGTCTGAAGTTCTGAGTGCTCTGGAGCAGATTTTCAACAAGGATCTCTCTGTACTTTGCTCCGTTCATCTTTCCCTCGATCCTGATCAGTCTCCCAGTCCCTGCCACAGAAAAACATCCTCACAGGATGATAATGCCACCCCCACGCCTCACCGTAGGGATGGTGCCAGGTTTCCTCCAGACCTGACGCTTGGCATTCAGGCAATATTGGTTTTATCAGACCAGAGAATCTTGTTTCTCATGTTCTGAGAGTCCTTTAAGTGCCTTTGTGCAAACTCCAAGTGGGCTGTCATGTGCCTTTTACTGAGGAGTGGCTTCCGTCTGGCCATTCTACCATACAGATCTGATTGGTGGAATGCTGCATAGATGGATGTCCTTCTGGAAGGTTCTCCCATCTCCACAGAGGAACTCTGTAGCTCTGTCAGAGTGCCATCGAGTTCTTGGTCACCTCCCTGACCAAGGCCCTTCACCCCAGATTGCTCTGTTTGGCCGGGCAGCGAGCTCAAGGAAGAGTCTTAGTGGGTCCAAACTTCTTCCATTTAAGAATGATGGAGGCCACTGTATTCTTGGTGACCTTCAATGCTGCAGACATTTTTGGTACCCTTCCCCAGATCTGTGCCTCGACACAATCCTGTTTCGGAGCTCTACGGACAATTCCTTTGACCTCATGGCTTGGTTTTTGCTCTGACATGCACTGTCAACTGTGGGACCTTATGTAGACAGGTGTGTGCCTTTCCAAATCCTGTCCAATCAATTGAATTTACCACAGGTGGACTCCAATCAAGTTGTAGAAAAATCTCAAGGATGTTCCAATGGAAACAGGATGCACCTGAGCTCAATTTTGAGTCTCATAGCAAAGGGTCTGAATACTTACGTAAATACGATTTTTCAGTTTTTAAAATTTGTAATACATTTGTAAACATTTCTAAAAATCTGTTTTTGCATTGTTGTTATGGGGTATTGTGTGTAGGTTGCTGAGGAAAAATGTTTATTTAATCTATTTTAGAATAAGGCTGTAACATAACAAAATGTGGAAAAAGTGAAGGGGTCTGAATACTTTCCGATAGTACTGTATGCAGAAAAATAAACATAATTTAAGCATAATTATTATGGCTCTAGTTTGCAGGAAAAATATGTTTCAGGTGTTTTAAAAGTCCAAAATTTGTGCCCCCCAGATTTTTGAGGTGCATGACACCCCTGGAGAGAAATTGTATGTCTTAATCAACTTTAAAAAGACAGCTGAATTTTACTAGGCAAGTCAGTTAAGAACAAATTCTTATTTTTAATGATGGCCTAGGAACAGTGGGTTAACTGCCTGTTCAGGGGCAGAACGACAGATTTGTACCTTGTCAGCTCGGGAATTTGAACTTGCAACCTTTCGGTTACCAGTCCAACGCTCTAACCATTAGGCTACCCTGCCGCCCCTGAGTCAACATTTACAAGGACGCAGGGCCATACGAATTACCAGGACGTGTACTCAGAGCATGCGCTGACCAGCTGGCAAGTCTCTTCACTGACATTTTCAACCTCTCCCTGACCCAGTCTGTAATACCTACATATTTCAAGCAGACCACTATAGTCCCTATGCCCGAGAACACCAAGGCAACCTGTCTAAATGACTATCGCCCCATAGCACTCATATCTGTAACAATGAAATGCTTTGAAAGGCTGGCCATGGCTCATATCAACACCATCATTCCAGAAACACTGGACCAACTCTAATTGAAATACCGCTCCAAGAGATTCACAGATAACACCATCTCTATTGCATTTCACACAGCCTTCTTCCACCTGGACAAAAGGAACAACTATGTGAGAATGCTGTTCATTAACTACAACTCAGCGTTCAACACCATGGTGCCCTCCAAGCTCATAACTAGGCTAAGGACCCTGAGACCAAACACCTCCTTCTGCAACTGGATCCTTGACTCCCTAATGGGCTGCCCCAGATGGTAAGGGTAGGCAACAACACATCCGCCACACTGACCCTCAACACTGGGGCCCCTCATGGTTGCGTGCTTAGTCCCTTCCTGTACTCCCTGTTCACCCACGACTGCATGCCTATGCACGACTCCAACACCATCATTAAGTTTGCTGATGACACAACTGTGGTAGGGTTGATCACAGATGACGATGAGACAGCCTATAGGGAGAAAGTCAGACCTGGCAGTGTGGAGACTGAAAATATTTGGCATGGGTACCCAGATCCTCAAAAAGTTCTACAGCTGCACCATCGAGAGCATCCTGACTGGTTGCATCACCGCCTGGTATGGCAACTGCTCGGCATCTGAATGGAAGGCGCTACAGAGGGTAATGCGTACGGCCGAGTACATCATTGGGGCTATGCTTCCTGCCAACCAGGACCTACAGTATGCATAGTCACTTTACCCCTACCTACATGTACAAATGACCTTAACTAACCTGTACCCCTGCACATTGACTCGGTACCGGTACCCCCTGTATATAGCCTCGTTATTGTTATTTTATTGTGTTACTTTCATTTATTTGGTAAATATTTTATTATCTCTTTATTGAACTGCATCATTGGATAAGGGCTTGTAAGTAAGCATTTCACGGAAAGGTCTACATTTGTTGTATTTGGAGCATGTGACAAATAAAGTTTGATTTGATTTGGTGCCAAGACAACAACCTCTCCCTCAACATCAGAAAGACAAAGGAGCTGATCTTGGACTACAGGAAATGGAAGGCCGAGCAAGCCCCCATTCACATCGAGGGGGCTGTAGTGGAGTGGGTCGAGAACTTAAAGTCCCTCGGTGCCCACATCACTAAGGATCTATTATGGTCCACACACTCCAACACAGTCATGAAGAGGGCACGACATTGCCTCCTCCCCCTCAAGAGGCTGAAAAGATTTGGCATGGGACCTCAGATCATCAAAAAGGTCTACAGCTGTACCATTGAGAGCATCTTGACTGGTTGCATCACCACTTGGCAACTGTTTGGCATCTGACTGCAAGGTGCTACAAAGGACAGTGCGAATGGCCCAGTACATCACTTGGGCCGAGCCACCTGCCATCCAGGACATTTATACCAGGCGGTGTCAGAGGAAGGCCCTAAAACGCCAGCCACCCAAGTTGAAGACTGTTTTCTTTGCTACCCCACAGCAGGCAGTACCGATGCATCAAGTCTGGAACTAACAGGACCCTGAACAGCTTCTACCCACAAGCCATAAGACTGCTAAAAAGTGAGTTAAATAAACCAAACAGCTACCTGGACTATCTTAGTTTTTCTTGGTACTTTTTCAGTATATTCAATTGGTTGTTACAGTCTTGTCCC
Source organism: Oncorhynchus masou masou (assembly GCF_036934945.1). Classification (NCBI taxonomy): domain Eukaryota; kingdom Metazoa; phylum Chordata; class Actinopteri; order Salmoniformes; family Salmonidae; genus Oncorhynchus; species Oncorhynchus masou. The sequence continues at coordinate 58,833,925 of NC_088226.1, read as the reverse complement.
ATCGCTGCAACTACTGTATGGACTCGGAAGAGGCAAAGTTCCAGAGCGATGCGTCCTTCAAAACACAACCCTGCCAAGCCGCACTGCTCGCTTAACCCAGATGCCAGCCGCAGCAATGTGTCAGAGGAAACACTGTATACCTGGCGACCGTAGTCAGCATGCATGCGCCCAGCCCGCCACAAGGACATCCCGCCAGTCAAACCCTCCCCTAACCCGGCCGATGCTGGGCCAATTGTGCACCGCCTCATGGGTCTCCCGATCACGGCGACACAGCCTGGGATCAACCCTGGGTCTGTAGGGATGCCTTAGACCGCTGCACCACATGGGACGCTACCCGGACTATCTTAAGTGACCCTTTTTGCACTAACCTTTTTGACTTATCACATATGCTTCTGCTACTGTTTATTATATGTCCTGTTGAATAGTCACTTTATTCCTAGTTATATGTACATACTGTATCTACCTCAATTATCTCATACCCCTACACATCAACTCAGTACCGATACCCAGTGTATATAGCCAACTACTCATTGTATATTTCTTGATACTTTTATTATGACCTTTTATTACTTTTCTATTATTTCTCTGTTTCATTTTTCTCTGCATTGTTTGGAAGGCCCCGTAAGCAAGCATTTCACTGTTAGTTTACACCTTGTTTACGAAGCATGTGACAAATAAAATTTGATTTGAATTGATTTGCCACAGTGACTGACCTTTCGCTGGTGAGTGAATTGAATCATCCACTGAGCCTATTTATACGGAGAGGAGCACATTATTAATTTGATAATACCTCCTGTCAATTCCCCTGTGTTCTGATTAAATAATGGAATGCCTTGACCTTCCAGATTAGATCGTCAACAGAATAAAGGCGATTGCAGACTAGGTTCTGTTTGCTCCTAGTAGAACACGGCTAGGTGTAAGTTCACGACTGTGCTCGCATACTCCCTTAAAGACTTTCGCTAACATTTGAGTTGAGTAGCCTGCTTCCTAACAATAGCTAGCTAGCTACCTGGACCTTGCTACCAAATGTTGACATTGGTTTTACCAACAGGAAGGCTATGATGTTCTTTCTCTGACAAAATGTTGTTTGATCAAAAAGTTGTACAGATCTTTAGCTTAGTTGGTTGGCTTGCTTTCTCTGCATGAGTATGCATCTAGGCTAGTTAGCCAGTCAAGAATCCCGTCCACACCCCTACAGTTGGCCAATCACTGATGAAGGGACTACCGAACTTCGACGTGCCCAAAGAAAAAGTTGCATTCCCCTGCTCAGACGTTGATAGATCAACCAATGGTGTTGTGCTATGTGCTGTGTGCTCTTTTTGTCTCCTCTTATAAGGTGGAGAGCGTTGGATCAGTAACCAGCAACCAAAAGATCGCTGATTCAAATCCCCGAGCCCACTCGTTGAAAAATCTGTCGATGTGTGCTTGAGCAAGGCATTTATCCCTAATTGCTTGTGTAAGTCGCTCTGGACACGCGCTTCTGCTAAATGATTCAAATGTAAATCTTCTTTGCATAATGATGGACTCTGATTGGAATTCTTTCATCCTGCATAGCTCGCCTTGTATCATAATCCAAAGCCATCCTACAGCTGCCATTTCAATATTGATCAGCCTGGTCCACTGAGGAGAGACATAGCACTGCAGGAGAGGGGAAATGCATCATGGGAGTTACTTGACAAATGAGAAGGACAAACATTGTGACATAAAGGTCATAGTTCAGCTGTGACGTGGAAGACATTGTGTGTTTGTCTCTAAGTGGAGGAGTCAGTTGTGTTATTCTCTTCTTTCAGCTGAAAGAGGTAGCAGCAGGGCATTGGCCAGTCTAAATGCCATGTCTGCCCATGCCAAGGCTCACCGACAGTGCACAGTGACAGCTTTATAATGGCAGCGATAGCATGGAACTATTAAGTCACCCTCTATAGTCACATCTCAATGCTGGCACACAATAACTGTTGTCCTGTTGTCAATCCAATAGAGCAGCGAAGCTCCACAGACAATGAGCACATCAGCGCTGTGTGTGTGTGTCTGTGTGTGGAGATAACAAAGCGGTGTATCTCACATGAACACTCTCAGCCAGGCTCCGTCACTCCACACCCCGCTAGGCTTCTCTCCTCCCCAGCCATCTAGGGCTCTGATCAAAAGTACTGTACTATGTAGGGAATACGGTGCCATTTGGGACACAGTCCTCGTCTCTCTTTAGTCACCAACATCAATGTGTTCTGAATGTAAAAAATAACATATAGTGAGAGGGATTGGACTGTTACGTAAAATAACAGTTTATCTACTATATCATTTAGATCCACTTTAATGCTAAGACTGGAAGTGTACTGCCATACAGTTGACACTCTAAAGTGCATTTTCCAAACATAAGTGTCCCAATATTTGTCATCATGCACTATAGTTAATTTCCCAGACTTATAGCCATGTGAGAGGGTTGGACTGGTACACATAATACATTTTCATTCACAAAATTTGTAGTCATCATTTTGTCTTAATAGACCTTAAAACAACAGTTGAGCAAAAGGGGATTTGAATCACCAGACCAGTTAACCACAATATTGTAAATGATCTGGTCCTATTTTGCATGCTTCCTCAGTTTTACGTTCCATAAAAAGACCGTAACTGACCTTTCACTGGGGAGAGAACAGAATTATCCACTGAGCCTATTTATATGGAGGACAGCTCATTATTAATATGTTAATACCTCCTGTCAATTCCCCCTGGGTTCTGATTAAATAATGGAATGACTTGACCTTCCGGAGCAGCCACCATCAACAAAATAAGGGTTAACCTATTTGAGAAAGTTGTTTAACTCTAATTATACTTATCACCAGGACAGTGCTTCATACATCTTTTAATGGCAAGCTTTTTATTTCCATGCCACTGAACATAAATAATTCTGTTCAATTTGTTGTTGCATCCCAAATGGCACCCTGTTGCCTACATAGGGCACTACTGCTGATCAGAGTTCTATGGGTCTATAGAAGTGTGGGTTGTTAAGCAACAAAACTGATGCAGGTGGAATTCTTGGGGCAAAAAAGTCAGGGTTGGCTTAGAATCAAAGGATGTTGAGAACATGAAAACTATATTCCCTCTCCAAATATTTATTGAAAACATAAATACATTTGCACAATGAGCACTTCTTGTCTTTCAAATACATCATTACAGTTGTTGGTTAGCTAGCTAGCTAATTTTATCCATATTAGAATAGACATGACAGTCAAAACCAGGGCCTTAAATGTACTTTTTGGTCCACCAGCCACTGTGGCAAGTAGATGGAAAAATCTACCAGCCACTCATATTTTTACCAGCCAAAATATTTATTATTTTTTGCCATAATTATCAAAAGAAATCACGCAAAAACAGATGATCATGCTTCATGTTTCTAATACAATTTTTTTTTAGTAAGAAGTAATGTGATTGATATATTGCTAGATTTTATTTTTAAAATGTGTGACCTGTCTTTTAACCAAAATAACAGATGAGACAAAATATTCAGCTGCCACTTTAAGGTAGGACATAACTGTGGTAACGTGGCCACTCCAGTCCTGTCAAGTGTGTCTGTTCGCTGTCAGTTGAATCAGCAGACTCAAACAAACAACAAACAACCGACCTTGAAAATAAAACAAGGCACAGTGGCTTGCGAAAGTATTCACCCAAGTATTGGCATTTTTCCTAATTTGTTGCCTTACAACCTGGAATTAAAATATATTTTGGGGGGGTATGTATCATTTGATTTATACAACATGCCTACCACTTTGAAGATGCAAAATATATTTGTGTATGAAACAAACAAGAAAGTACACAAAAAAAACTTGAGAGTGCATAACTATTCATCCCCCCCAAAGTCAATACTTTGTAGAGTCACCTTCTATAGCTGCAATTACAGCTGCAAGTATCTTGGGGTATGTCTCAATAAGCTTGGCACATCTAGCCACTGGGATTTTTTCCCATTCTTCATGGTACAACTGCTCCAGTTCCTTCAAGTTGGATAGGTTCCGCTGGTGTACAGCAATCTTTAAGTCATACCACAGATACTCAATTGGATTGAGGTCTGGGTTTTGACTAGGCCATTCCAAGACATTAACATGTTTCCCCTTAAACCACTCAAGTGTTGATTTAGCAGTATGCTTAGGGTCATAGTCCTGCTGGAAGGTGAACCTCTGTCCCAGTCTCAAATCTCTAGAAGACTGAGACAGGTTTCCCTCAAGAATTTCCCTGTATTTAGGGTGATCCATCATTCCTTAAATTCTGACCAGTTTCCCAGTCCCTGCAGATTAAAATTGGGGGGATGGGGTCTTGGAGGGATGAGAGGTGTTGGGATTGCGCCAGACATAGCGTTTTCCTTGATGGCCAAAAAGCTACATTTTAGTCTCATCTGACCAGAGTACTTTCTTCCATATGTTTGGGGATGCCTTTTGGCGAACACATGCCTTTTGGCGAACACCAAACATGTTTGCGTCTTTTTTTCCATAAAGCCCAACTCTGTGGAGTGTATGGCTTAAAATGGTCCTATGAACAGATACTCCAATCTTTGCTGTGGAGCTTTGCAGCTCCTTCAGGGTTATCTTTGTTCTCTTTCTTGCCTCTCTGATTAATACCCTCCTTACCTGGTCTGTGAGTTTTGGTGGGCGGCCCTCTTTTGGCAGGTTTGTTGTGGTGCCATATTTTTTCATTTTTTTAGTAATGGATTTAATGGTGCTCCGTGGGATGTTCAAAGCTTCGGATATTTTTTTAGAACCCAACTCTGATCTGTACTTCTCCACAACTTTGTCCCTGGCCTGTTTGGAGAGCTCCTTGGTCTTCATAGTGCCCTTGCTTGGTGGTGCCCCTTGCTTAGTTGTATTGAACACGCTGGGGCCTTTCAGAACAGGTGTATATAGATCATGTGACAGATCATGTGACACAGGTGGACTTTATTTAACAAATAAAAATCTATTTCAATTACAGGTTGTAATGCAACAAAATAGGAAAAACGCCAAAAGGGTTGAATTCCTTTGCAAGGCACTGTAAATAGCCAGGAAATACAAGGATAAAGTCTCACTTTGTAGACTTTTGAGTGAATTTTTAAGCCTGTGCACAGCGCCTCCTAAAATGATTTTTGAAATTGTATTTAACCTATATTTAACTAGTCAGTTAAAGAACAAATTCTTATTTACAATGACGGCCTACCCCGTCATTATAATATATCAGCACTGTGCACAAAGCTTCCTAGCCAGGCAGTGTTGCTGCGTGAGGTGGGTTATAGATTAGTATTTCTTTGTGTGATTAGCAGCTGTGAAACAAAACTATAGAAATACTATGAAAACAGCCACTGCAGAATTTTTCTGATATAAATCACAACTCGCACAAGTCCTCATACTTGACTTTTTACCCGCAAATGCAAATGTAACACTCACACTGTAGAGCCCTGCTGTCCACCCACTTATGTGGCTGGTGAAATAGACATTCTTACCCGCCAATATCTAAATCTACCCGCATTTGATGGGTGTTAATTTTATGCGCTGGTCAAAACACTTCAAAACAAGACATGGTATCAATAACAAGATACAAGGAGCTTTGGTTAAGGGGAAGGAAGGGGAATCTGAAAATTATTCATGTGAATATGCTGCATGCAAGAACTGGCAGACTACTGGAGGAGTGTTCAATGCTTGATTTTTTTTCTCTCAAAATAATCTATATAAAAATCTTGACTCCGGGCCTCCCGGGTGGCGCAGTGGTTAAGGGTGCTGCCATCAGAGACTCTGGGTTCACGCCCAGGCTCTGTCGTAACTGGCTGCGACCTGTGGGGTGACTCACAATTGGCCAAGCATCATCCAGGTTAGGGAGGATTTGTCCGATAGGGATATCCTTGTCTCATCGTGCACCAGAGACTCCTGTGCCGGGCGCAGTGTGCGCTAACCAAGGTTGCCAGGTGCATGGTGTTTCCTCCGGCACATTGGTGCGGCTGGCTTCCGGGTTAGATGTGCGCTGTGTTAAGAAGCAGTGCAGCTTGGTTGGGTTGTATATCGGAGGACGCATGACTTTCAACCTTCGTCTCTCCCGAGCCCGTACGGGATATGTAGCGATGAGACAAGATAGTAGCTACTAAAAACAATTCAATACCATGAAAAAGGGGTAAAAAAAATAAAAAATCTTGTCTCCATAGATACACTTCTCTAATCATACAAGCATATGGTGGTAAAACAACAACAAAGAAACATGTTTTATTGTCACATACACCAGATAGGTGCAGTGAAATGTGTCATAAGGTGCCCCTGGATCAAATTAGGGTTAAGTGCCTTGCTCAAGGGCACATCGCCAGATTGTTCACCTTGTGTATTTGAACTAGCGACCTTTCAGTTACTGGCCCACACCCTAAACGTTAAGCTACTTGCCACCCATATAACACAGGGCCATAGGTCACAGAGCTTACCACAGGTTCCGCTCTTATCATCTTACTTCCCTCGCTGGATCAATTTTACTGCCCATTTTCTTTTGCGTAACTCGTTAAAATAACACATTGTACTCTTTGTGACTGGCCCTTCCGATCCCTCACAATGATTCCTCAAAGTTTTCCCGCAATTCCTGAGAGCCATCAGTCATTTCCGGGCTGAGTGAGTGTGGCAATGTGGGCAATGTGACAGAGACTACTTCAATGTGGAGACGTATATCAAGGTCTCATTGATCCTTAAGGTCCAGTACAGGGAGGCACAAAGGGGGAAACCAACATCACATATCATATTTGATACAGTGGAGTAGAACAATGCTAGACAGATTTGGGGACCCATTCATAATGGGTCCTAAAGAATGAGAGATGTCTCTGCAGCCATTATATTGCTAAGTCCGACATGTTTGATTTACATAGGTGGGAAAATGTACATGACTTGTGAATAAATAACTAAATAAATGGGTTTTCAGCACTGCCAAAAGCAGTAATCTGTGTTCCATTCTGCGTCATCTAGTCATTCTCATTGTTCAGTTCAGTTACTGATTTGTACAGGAGTTTGCCTGATTGAAAATGGCTGTAGAACGGCTGAATGTTGGAACCTCACTAATATATGGAGTTTGAGCTTCACAAATCAGATGTCAAGTGCTCAGAAAGTCAGCTTCTGTCTGCACAAAGTCAATGTCTGTAAATTATTACCAAGACTCAAAGGTCAATCCACACACACAGTGGCACATTTATTCCAGAAATGGAAGAATGGGTCATGCTTAGATAAATGAGCAGGGTCTGGTTAGGACTGCCTAACGGGTTTTAAAGTGGGAGAATGGTGGGAAATTCCACTGAATAGCACTAAAATGGAAACATACAGTATGATGTAATCCACAATTTTTGTCACTTTATATACCTCACACTGCTTTCAGTTTACATGAAGAAGCCGAACTCAAGAGTTTTGATGATTTTAAGTTATGCTTGTGATATTTTTGGTTTTGCATTAGAGTTTCAGATTCTCATAGGATTTGTTGGCACTTAAACTAGGGTTGTTTTCTCAATATGCGTACTATTTGTGCTCCGAGCATGCAAATTGGAGCACCGAAGGGTATTTAAATTAAAAACATTTGTAAAAATGTACCTTTATGTGACTAGGCAAGTCAGTTATGAACAAATTCTTAATTACAATGACAGCCTACCCCAGCCAATTGTACGGCACCCTATGGGACTCCCAATAACAGCCAGATGTGATACAGCCTGGATTTGAACCAGGAACTATAATGACACCTCTTATACTGGGATGCAGTGCCTTAGACCACTGCGCCACTCGTAGCATGAGTCCAACTCAAAGTATGCATTAATAAAAGCTGAAAATATTCCCAGGATTCTTTGTGAAATATGACACGACCACGTAAAAAACAAAAAAAAAGACTTAAAACAATGGTGGCCATTTTTGAGCTGAAGCAAGAAAAAACAATCTCAGACTTGAAATTAAATGTTGCTCATTTACATCTCATCTGTTGCCTTACTACAATATGTTATCTTGATGCGTGAATAAATATATACTGTGTCCATTTTGGCATATTTAACTCCCTAAAATATACAGTGCATTCGGAAAGTATTCAGACACCTTGACTTTATACACATTTTGTTATGTGACAGCCTTATTCTAAAATGGATTAAATTGTTTTTTCCCTCATCAATCTACACACAATACCCAATAATGACAAAGGAAGATGGGTTACCAGGGCGTGTACCCCAAGCATGCGTTGACCAACTGGCAAGTGTCTTCACAGACATTTTGAACCTGTCCCTGACTGAGTCTGTAATACCAACATGTTTCATGCAGACCACCATAGGCCCTGTGCCCAAGAACAGCAAGGTAACTTGCATAAATAACTACCGTTCTGTCGCACTCACATATGTAGCCATGAATTGTTTTTGAAAGGCTGGTCATGGCTCACATCAACACCATTATCCAATAAACCCTAGACCCACTCCTAATTGCATACTGCCCCAATAGATCCACAGATGATGTAATCTCTATTTCATTCCACACTGCCCTTTCCCACCTGGACAAGAGGAACACCTATGTGAAAATGCTATTCATTGAATACAGCTCAGTGTTCAATACCATAGTGCCCTCAAAGCTCATCACTAAGCTAAGGACCCTGGGACTAAACACCTACCTCTTCAAATGGATCCTGGACTTCCTGACGGGAAACCCCCAAGTGGTAAGACTAGGAAACAAAACATCCGCCACACTGATCTTCAACACGGGGGCTCCTCAGGGGTGAGTGCTCAGACACCTCCTGTACTCCCTGTTCACTCATGACTGCATGGCCAACACCATCATTAAGTTTGCCGATGGTCCAAAAAATTGTCAAATACTCCAGCCACACTAGTCATAGACTGTTCTCTCTGCTAGGCAAGCGGTACCGGAGTGCCAAGTCTCGGTCCAAAAGGCTTCTTAACAGCTTCTACCCCCAAGCCATAAGACTCCTGAACATCTTATCAAGTGGCTTCCCAGACTATTTGAATTGCATTGCATCCTTTTACGCTGCCGCTACTCTCTGTTAATTATCTATGAATAGTCACTTTAACTCTACCTGCATGTGCATATTACCTCAATTACCTTGACTAACCTGTACCCCAGCACATTGAATCTTTACCGGTACCCCCTGTATATAGCCTCGCTATTGCTAGTTTAGTGCTTTTTAAAAAACTTTTATTTGAAGTGTTTCCTTTTAAAAATGTTAAACAATCATTAATAAAAACTGGATTGTTGGTTAAGGGCTTGTAAGTAAAAATCTCACTGTAAGGTCTACCTACAACTGTTATATTTGGTGCATGTGACAAATAACATTTGATTTTAAAAACATTTTTTGAAATATTTTGCAAATGTAATAAACATTTTAAACTGAAAAATCACATTTACATAAGTACTCAGACCCGTTACTCAGTACTTTGTTGAAGCACCTTTGGCAGTGATTACAGCCTCGAGTCTTCTTGGGTATGAAGCTACAAGCTTGGCACACCTGTATTTGGTGAGTTTCTTCGATTCTTCTCTGCAGAACCTCTCATGCTCTGTCAGGTTAGATGGGGAGTGTCTCTCCAGGAATGTTTGCTGTATGGCAAGGTGCTCCATCATGCTGGAAAAGGCATTGTTCATCACCAAACTGTTCCTGGATGGTTGGGAGAAGTTGCTCTCGGAGGATGTGTTGGTACCATTCTTCATTCATGGCTGTGTTCTTAGGCAAAATTGTGAGTGAGCCCACTCCCTTGGCTGAGAAGAAATCCCACACATGAATGGTCTCAGGATGCTTTACTGTTTGCATGACACAGGACTGATGGTAGCGCTCACCTTGTCTTCTCCAGACAAACTTTTTTCCGGATGCCCCAAACAATCGGAAAGGGGATTCATCAGAGAAAATGACATTACCCCAGTCCTCAGCAGTCCAATCCCTGTACCTTTTGCAGAATATCAGTCTGTCCCTGATGTTTGTCCTGGAGAGAAGTGGCTTCTTTCCTGCCCTTCTTGACACCAGACCATCCTCCAAAAGTCTTTGCCTCACTGTGCGTGCAGATGCACTCACACCAGCCTGCTGCCGTTCCTGAGCAAGCTCTGTACTGGTGGTGCCCCGATACTGCAGCTGAATCAACTTTAGAAGACGGTCCTGGCACTTGCTGGACTTTCTTGAGCACCCTGAAGCCTTCTTCACAACAATTGAACCGCTCTCCTTGAAGTTCTTGATAAATGGTTGATTTAGGTGCAATCTTACTGGCAGCAATATCCTTCCCTGTGAAGCCCTTTTTGCGCAAAGCAATGATGACGTCACGTGTTTCCTTGCAGGTAACCATGGTTGACAGAGGAAGAACAATGATTCCAAGCACCTTCCTTCTTTTGAAGCTTCCAATCTGTTATTCGAACTCAGTCAGCATGACAGAGTGATCTCCAGCCTTGTCCTCGTCAACACACTGTGTTAACAAGAGAATAACTGACGTGATGTCAGCTGGAGCATATGAAATTTGCCATCATACAAACTGAGGCAGCAGACTTTGTGAAAATTAATATTTGTGTCATTCTCAAAACTTTTGGCCACGACTGTACTTTGCTACGTAAATTTTTCCTCGATCCTGACTAGTCTCACTGCCGCTGAAGAACATCCCCACAGCATAATGCTGCCACCACCATGCTTCAATGATGGTGCAAGATATTCTCCAGATATAACGCTTGCCATTCAGGCCAAATAGTTCATCTCGGTTTCATCAGACAAGAGAATCTTGTTTCTTATGGTCTGAGAGTCCTTTAGGTGACTTTTGGTCAACTCCAAGCGGGCTGCCACGTGCCTTTTACTGAGAAGTGGCTTCCGTTTGGCCACTCAAATCATGTCCAATCAATGGTGGACTCCAATCAAGTTGTAGAAACATCTCAAGGATGATCAATGGAAACAGGATGCATCTGAGCTCAATTTCGAGGCTCATAGCGAAAGGTCTGGTTACTTATGTAAATAAGCTATTTCTGTATTTTATTTGCAATACATTTTCTAAAATTTCTAAAAACCTGTTTTGCTTTGTCATTATGGGGTATTGTGTGTAGATTAATGAAGAAAAAGGTGTACTTAATCTATTTTAGAATAAGATTGTAACATAACAAAATGTGGAAAAAGTGAAGAGATCTAAATACTTTCCAAATTCACTGTACGCTGCTGCTACTCTGTTTATCATATAATCTGATGCCTAATCACCTTAACCCTATATATACAGTGCATTCAGAAAGAATTAAAAAGCCCTTAACTTTTTTCCACAGTTTTATGTGTTACAGTCTGGATTTAAAATACATTGAGATTTGTGTTATTGATCTACACACAATACAGCATAATGTCAAAGTGGACATTTGTTTGTAGCACCTTTTCTACATTAATAATTAATGAAAAGCTGACAAGTCTTGAGTCAATAAGTATTCAAGCCCTTTGTTATGGCAAGCCTAAATAGGTTCAGGAGTAAAAATAATAACACAACAAATCACATAATACGTTTCATGGACTTATTCTGGGTGCAATAATAGTTGTTAACATGATTTTTGAATGACTTCCACATCTCTGTAATGCACACATACAATTACCTGTAATAATTTTAAATGTAAAAAAGCAGACGCTGAATGTCTCTTTCAGCATGCTGAAGTTATTAATTAGTCTTTGGGTGGTGTATCAATACACCAAGTCACTGCAAAGATACAGGCATCCTTCCTAACTCAGTTGCTGGAGAGGAATGTTTTGTATAGGATAATGGACAAATATTGTACAATCCAGGTATACAAAGCTCTTAGAGACTTACCCAAGAAGTTTTACAGCTGTAATCGCTGCCCAAGGGGTTTCTAACTTGTATTGCCTCAGGGGGGTGAATACAAATTTAGTCAATATAAAAATCTATTAATATTAGAATTACAAAAATTACAATAAGATCAATTTTAATCCCAATTTGTAACACAACAAAATGTTTGATAAAGTCAAGGGGTGTGAATACTTTCTGAAGGCACTGTATCTACCTATATCACTCCAGTATCCGGTATATAGCTTACTTACTTCTTGTGTTCTTCTTCTTTTTTTTATTGTGGGTTTTTGTTCTACCTTGTTATTTGTACTACTACATTGATATTGATTTCTGCATTGTTGGGATAGTAGCTGGCAAGAAATGCATTTCACTGTATTTATGCACATGATATGAAAACTTGAAACTCTCTTGTGTTAAACCCTGAATCCCAAGGCCTGAGAGATATCATAGTGAGCCCTGATTGTCAGTGTAGCTTTGCATTCTTAGAGCACAGCTAGCAGTAGAACCGGGCTGGCGGTGTGTCCCTATTGTCTGGCTGAAAAGCTAAGAGAACTTTCAGACATGGGTTATGTTGGCTTAGGAAAAGCTAAGGCTAAGGGAATAGAGGTTGGTAATAGACAGGTCTAGGGTGCAGCTTAAGCATTACACAAAGTATCAAATTATAATTAACAGGCTTTTTGAAAGTTGGGCAATATTTTGCAGTTCAACAATGCAATGTAACTTTTTTCTTGATTCTCCTCTTTAGGCTTTCTTACAATTCTCCAGCTGCCGCCTTCGTATTAGTCAATGTTCTTTTGCACTTTGGAAAACTCCATGGTAGACTAGTCATAGCTATGAATTGGCTTTCATGTGGTAAAGTTTATTAGTCAGTCTGTGTACCGCCTCACTAAGGCACCTCTGTAGACATACACATTAGTGGGCACCTCTCGCACCAGCAGTAGGATGGAGAAAGGAGATAGAAAGGGGATCATGTCCTGGAGAGGTCTCCACTCGTCTCATGACACCTAGTTACTGGCACTGGCATTTAGATAGGCCAGTAAACAGAGAGATAGGTCTGAGGTGCAAGTCTAATAGATGGACTTAGGAACTAGATAAGCCAGCAAATAGGGTTCCGTCTCCTCTCACTTCCATTAGTGTTCCTGGTAGGGTGTTTTTGCCAGGAATTGGGTTTTGAAAATGGTTCCAACAACATAAAATTATTTTCTGTCACAACATCGTATATCAAGTGTACTCGTTTAAAAATTGGAAGACCACTTGTAGCTTGGACTGTACATAATGTGCGGCCCTTTTAATGCCTTACAGCTCACTGATTTAAAAGTTATTTGAATAATACTCTGTAAACCAAAGAATGAACTGCATTTTAAAGTCACTGTTCAGAAGAGTGATTGGTCAACATTGTAGGTAATGAACCATGTGAGGTATACATGGATGGTCAAGGCTGAGTGGGCTGCGCAGCCAACCCTGACTTGGACACAGGCAGACAATACTGACACCAGACTCAAATTGATTTACCAGGGATGGATCACAGGCTGACAAAACAATTAGCACAGCTGTGCCATGGAAATATGGCCGCCCAGTTTCAGTTTAGTTCTTCCTGCCAGCCTGCTCTTCTCCTCTCTTCCTGCCTGAAGACAGATTCCACGTCCAAAATGGCACCATATTCCCCATATAACGCACAACTTTTGGGCCCATATGGCTCTGGTCAAAAGTAGCCCACATTGTAGGGAATAGAATGCCATTTGGGATGCACATAAAGTGATGGAGTGATGGAAGGAGCGGGTGAACAAGTGGCCACTAGAGCTGCCACTTAGTTGGTTAGTTCACCCTGTCTGTCTGACATTCCCCATCCGGCTCATTAGAGCCTTCTACACTTTGTCTGCACCCCAAATGGCAGCTTATTCCCTATATAGTGCACTATATAGTGCACTATATAGGGAATATATGGTCAAAAGGGCCCTGGTCAAAGCTTGTGCACTAAATAGGGAATAGGGTGCCATTTGGGATGCAGTGCTGATGAGCTGTAATGAAAGCGTGTCTGAGTGTTTTAATTACTTAGTGAAATACCTCACCAGGACAAGGGTTACTTATGTTAGCCTCTAATACGTCCTAAACCCCGATTCAGATGTAAAAAACAACTCGGGAGTACAAGAGAATTGGGCAGAAAGTAGACAATGGTTTCCAGACTAACATTTTGGGCCCACAGTAATGTTGATCAATGTTGATCCTTCCCTTGAAAGGACTCTCAGAGACAGGATATAGAAATGTAATTGTTCTCGACAGGATGATTCATGTTAAGGCAAGGGTTGTTTGTGTATGTTTTGTTATGAAGCCTGAAGCCCTTGCACAACAACATAAAATACATTAATTCAATATCGGGACGCAAAAAGGCTGCTCAATATCGTGAAACTTGAATCACAAATAACATATCTCAATGTGCAGGCACTCAGGGTTGAATGTGATAATGTGGATGGGGTCGGGTTAAACTATCCAATGTGATTATGGTTGAATACCCTCCTCATGTTCCTATTTGTTTCCCTGTCTTGGCAACAATCTACTTCTAGCCTCAAGGCCATTGTCACTTTGTCTCTATGATGATTTGTCTTCATGTCCTCCACATACTTCATATTAAAGGTGAAATAAAATAAATAAATAAAATATTTCATATTATTTCAAACTCAAATTCGTATTATCACGATTACAGGGAGGCTCTGCAAAAGCAGATACTGTCAAACAGATGTGTCATAGAGGCTGAATATGTAGTGATGACTGTCTGAACACATTCTCATTAAGATGTACTTTGTTTTTGGCTGAAGTTTGGGTAATGTTTATATGATCCCCTTTCAAACAGCTCAATCTTTACCTCTTTCTTGCCGGCATTCACCTTTTATGTAGCCATTACTGAGGGTGCAACTGAGCAAGAGACAATCAACTTTGACCCTGTTGTTGCGACCATTGTTGTGGTAACCTGATGCAGAGATCAATGGAAAACAGACCGTCGGGGGATAAAAGAAGGACGCGGGATTCGCCCACATTCAACAAATCTGATCAAACAGTGTGGATATTCGTCAAATCCGTCATGATTTGTATTTAATTTTAATTTAGTCTCACACTCACACACACTGACACTCCAACACACACATAACACTCATTTATACTGACTGTACACATACACACTCACATACAATCATCATTTAACGCTGCTGCTACTCTGATTATCACACATCATGATGCCTAGTCACCTTACCCCTATACATATCTGTAAGAGGTGCGTAACCGATGGCAGGCAAGTCAGACGCAGGAGAGCAGAACTTGGTAATAGCCGGAGCAGTTTAATAGCAAAACCAAGAGCATAAAAATAACGATATTGAGTACAAAAACCCGTCGTGCAACAATAAACACATGCACAAGCACTTACAATAAACAACCACACACAAAGACATGGGGGGAACAGAGGGTTAAATACATAACAAGTGATTGAGGGAATTGAAACCAGGTGTGATGAAAAACAAGACAAAACACATGGAAAATGAAAAGTGGATCGATGGTGGCAAGAAGACCGGTGACGCCGAGCGCCGCCCGAACAAGGAGAGGACCCGACTTCGGTGGAAATCGTGACAATATCTACCTCTATCACTCCAGTGTCCCTGCACATTGTAAATAGGGTATATGAACTGAATCTGTATATACTGTAGATCTTGATATTTTACCACACACATCAATCACGAAGACTGTTCCACTCTAAACCAGCCCAAATGTTCTCTGTTTTAATTCAAATGTTGTTTGTCAATGATTAATGCCACACCGGACACAGAGGCCATTAAAATAAGTCTCAGACCACTGCAGGTGTTGTACAAGGGATGCTTTTATAAAGAGAGAGAAAAGGAAAGCCCCAGTTAAGTTGATTTCCCTGTTGGCTAGCCTCAGATTTAATGGGAAGTTCCCCAGTGACCGATGCTGCCATTTTAAATGGCATTTATTGTTCTTCTCAAGATGATTGTGAGCTCAACTGACTCATCCTGCATATGAAATCCCACAGTGAAAGAGGGAATTAGAATATTATTCAAATAGTAAGGAGCTGTTGAAATTCAAGCAGACCACCCTAGTTCCTGTGCCCAAGAACGCCAAGGTAACCTGTTTAAATGACTATCGCTCACACAGTGTTGTAGTGGTGCCTGGAGAAGTAGGTATACTCTAATCTTGCCAAATGTTTCCCAAGCGGCCTGCCAGGTGAAGGAAAGGTGGCCTGTGTGAAAGATTCTATGAAAAACATTGACATACACTCTAAAAGTCCTAAAATAATGAATCACACATTGGTCATTCAGTTAGTCCAACATCCCAAGCTGTAGGTTACTGTGCAAGTAAGCTAATAGTAGGCATATTATTGAAACAGATACATGAGTCTGTCAACTGAGTCAGAAATTCACAGTCTTCAGTCACACTTTTTTATTTTCAGAAAAACAACAAAATTGTATGTTCTAAGTCCATAACAATAAACCACATCAGGAGACCACTTTTGAGGTCTGGGAAACATCTAAGAAATGTATACTTTTTTGTTAAAGTGTGCTAGTTAACATTTAATAGAGAAGGTTTTTGGGAAAGCCTTTCCATCTACCTGACAGTTAGGCCTATCATTAACACGGCTAGATTTTGTTTGAAACCTGGACATTTTACTTCATACTTTATTACGAGGCATGTCTTACCTTGCTTCAAAGTAGCCAATAGCAAAAATAGCCCAACATAGAAATGTGGAGGCAATTGTTTTTGTAAAGACTTACTCATATGCTGTTCTATTGGTTTTCTTTCAACTGTCTTTAATTGTCTAGCAGCCAAAGGAATTATCCTACTCATATTAGCAACCACTGATAGTTGTTGAATCTTTAAATCCTCTGCTCTTTTTACATTTCTAACAGATAACAGTCCAAGGAACCGCTCGCATGCGCATTTTAGAACAGTGTTTTCCCGCAGGTACCGCCGTGTACATTGCTGAAGAAATAATAGTTTATTAACATGTTAAACATTCTGATCTGTTCCATCAGCCTTATTAATTGATACAGTGTATACCCACACTACACTATGTTGATACATATCAGTGGGAATTTAGAAGTGAGAAGGCCTATATGCAATTCCCATTGAAAAATAAGTAGGTATACGGTGTTTACCTCCCTATTAGTGGTGCGAGGGTCAGCTGTTTGTTCACCTGCCCCCACCTGCAGTTGCTAATAACCCATCTGCAACCGCTCAACTATATGTGATAAAGTGAAAATCTGAGGCCGGCAGCCGACCCTAACACGCTAATACAGAAAATGTGCCGTAGGCTATAGTCTCTCTATAGAGAAAGAAAGAAAAGAAAGTATTTTGGACAGGTGTTGTGGGATTGTGTTTTGCCTGATTAATATGTTTCTTCTTATGATTTCCAACATTTTGGTAGCCTATTTGTTATCTTTCTATAAGTAGATACATGCAGCGTCTCTTCTCTCATTATACCCTATGTTGCCCTAGAAGACTACATAAACTCTTGTTCATTAGAATAATGTCATACATTAATGGAATGAATGCATCAATCTAGTTGACATCGGTAAGGTTCTCATCTCATCTTCTTTCACAGAGGAAAGAGTTTAGGGATAGGGGAGAAAATGCAAAATAATTGGAAAGCTTTTCTGTAAATAATGTCAAAGTTTGACTGGTTGTAAGGAAATAGATAGCTGTGAAAATGAACCAACATTTTTCTGATAAGATTTCAGTTTGGCTTGGATGAATATTGTATGTGGTTGAAATACTATGAAACTAAATCAAATTTTATTAAGCCATACACATATTTAGCAGATGTTATTGCGGGTGTAGCAAAATTCTTGTGTTCCTAGCTCCCGTGCAGTAGTATCTCACAATTCAATACACACAAATCTAAAAGTAAAATAATGGAATTAAGTTGCATTGACTAAAATACAGTAGAATACAGTATATACATATGACATGAATAAAGCACTATGTAAACATTATTAAAGTGACTAGTGTTCCATTGTTAAAGTGGCCAATGATTCCATGTCTATGTATATAAGGCAGCAGCCTCAAAGGTGCAGGGATGAGTAACCGGGTGGTACCCGGCTGGTGGCTTTGAGATAGAAGCTGTTTTTCAGTCTCTCGGTCCCAGCTTTGATGCACCTCTACTGACCTCGCCTTCTGGATGATAACGAGGTGAACAGGTCGTGGCTGGGGTGGTTGATGTCCTTGATGATCTTTTTGGACTTCCTGTGACATCGGGTGCTGTAGGTGACCTGGAGGACAGGCAGTGTGTCCCCGGTGATGCGTTGGGCAGACCACAACACCCCCTGGAGCAAGAAATAAATAAATAATAAATAAAAAAAGTTATAGAAAAATAACAAATGATTAAGGAACATCAATAAAATAACAGTAGCGAGGCTACATACAGGGGGTACTGATACAGAGTCAATGTGTGGGGTCACAGGTTACGTGTTTTACTATTCTATTATTTCTCTATTTTCTTCCACTCTGCATTGTTGGGAAGGGCTCATAAGTTAGCATTTCACTGTTAGTCCATACCTGTTGTTTATGAAGCATGTGACAAATAAAATATGATTTGAATTTCAAACTACCATCACCTTTATTGTAATTGGGCTGTTGTAGGCCTACTTGTGGGGAAAGTTTTCAAAGTTTTCCTAATCTCATTTCCATTTTGTATATAGAACGAATATTAAAACAGTAAACATTTTCATTATTTTGAATTGACTCGCTCAGCTTCTGCTTGGTTGAATAGGAACAAAGCAATATTGTTGCTGCATTGTGAAACTAACATAGGGGTATTTTCTCAAATTGATTTTGTGATTGTCTCTCAGGATGAAATGTGGTGCCATACTTTGTGTGTGTCAGTTGCCACTCCACAATCTGACAGCAGCGCTCCCTCTAGCCAGTCATGGAGTGGCTTAGTTAGATCGACAAAGGGCTTTGATCACCCAACAACAGGCTTATAAGAACAAGACACTCCACTTCCCAACAGCTAATTAACTAGAGTGTCCTAGCAGGACCATGACAGAACCGGTGCCAAAGCAGTCAGCTGCCATGCTCTCACTTGGCGTCACAGATAACATACCTTTACTGAGCCATATCATTGTAGCTCAGGATGGTTCTTAATACATTTTCCATTTACTTATAAAATGTGTTGTTTTTGCCTCAAGAATGGATCATTTCTTCATTCATCATAGTTTCATACTTGAGCCATGAACAAATTATTTTTTAAATCTCTTCGAATAACATCCTCCTGGGGTAGAAGTGCCGTTAAACCTATTAAAGGTTTGTGCCAGATCAGTGTTCGGTCATTATTACTTGCTGAGAGGCGACACAGATGAGAGTCACCACACAGCCCCAAACCCCAAGGCTCCAATTACACTACTGCAAGAGGTGCTGACAGAACCGGGTGAAAAAGAGACGCGTCCAGACTAGTTCTAATGGGATTAGACTTTACTATAGTATTAACTGTAGTTCTGCGGACATATTGTAGTATTAGTATAAATACTGCAGTAAGAAAACATTTGTAGTATATACTATAGTAATTACTGTGGGGGTTTTGCAGATTGTAGTATACTGTAGTGATTTTACAGACATTACTGTAGTATTTACTATAGTGTTTTTGTTGTATTATCTTTGACATAGCAGTGGGGCTTTTTCCTTGAGGAAACCTCCCGGCCAAAATAATCACAACAAATATTCCATAACCTGTAGGTAAGACTGAAGTCTGAAAAGACCATTAAGAGAGTCAGTTGTACAACTGAATGCATTCAACTGAAATGTGTCTCATGCATTTAACCCAACCCCTCTGAATCAGAGAGGTTTAAGGGGGCTGCCTTAATCGACATCCACATCTTCGGAGCCTGGGGAACAGTGGGTGAACTGCCTTGCTCAGGGGCAGAATGACAGATTTTGACCATGTCAGCTTGGGGATTCGATCCAGCAACCTTTTGGTTACTGGGCCATTCCAGCATAGCTAAAATTAGAGTTGGTATGGTTTCACCACAGATATAGAACTGATACATTGTCTATGGGTATTATGGCCACAGATCAATCTGTTTTAAGCAATATTTTTTTAAGTTGAGGGGGCATCATTGAATGACTGGCTATTCTTAGCTATCTGTGTGTCATGCAGGGTTGACCATAAACATAATATACAGCTCTCTCTTGAGGCCTATGCAGAGTAAGATGAAGGACCTGACCTTCAACTGTCCATTAGTGTATGTGACATCACCAGTGTGGACAGGAGGGAGCCTTGCCTGTGGCCATTTCCCTGTGTGTGGAGCACACAGCCTCATCTCCCTCATCTCTCAATGTCAAAGCCAAAGGAGACCATCACTCAATCACTTCAGGCTTGACAACAATGTGTTGTTTTTACCAGCCTATGCTGTTTTAGCTGTTGTTCATTATGTGTTGTTTTTACCAGCCTATCTTTTATCTGTTGTTTCTTCGCAATTCAAGTGGTTTAATTAAAGGTGTTCACAATTTTAATTTAATACAGCATCTCCATACTTTTTGGTATTTAAAAGTACTGAATTGAACTTTAACCTGTGCTTAAAAAGGTTCCCTCGGAAACACAAAGATCTGTGTCCTTAGCACTAGAATAGCAGCTTATTAACCTACACATGTGCTAAGTAGGACCATATAAGGGTCTTTAGTTTGCCCCCATATTTTTTGTATTTTTATTTATCTTAACATAACATAGCACCTTTTGGTGCTAAGTAGAACTCTATATGTAGAGTTTCTCATAGAATCCCCTGTAAATGGTTCTTCCTAGAACCCTCTGAACAATTCCTTCAGCCTTATCAGCATTAAAATGGAACTCTTTATGACAATCCATTTATCATAAGATCTTTCTTTGAAGGCATAGTTATACTCCAACACAGTGGTGTTAGGAAACTCCTGGTTTACAGGCCACATCAGGCTTGAAGGTCACGTTATACTGCCTTTCAAAGTGATTAGTAATTCCTATTGGAATCCAGCCAGAGTGAGGCTATCCAACAATTTGAACTTTTAATCACCCGCAACCTGCATTCAGAATGACTGCCAGGGTAGAGAAGACTGAGTAATGAGACTAGCTAAATCATCTAACCTGAAACAAGTATCTCGGTAATGGGTGCAATTTGTCTAACTACTAACAGATTAGATTAGTTCAGAAAAATATATGTTATTTATGTTTGTGTAACATGACATTAATCAACCAACCAATGTACATGCAAAGACACAGATAGTGAAACAGACAACTGTGAATAGAGCATGCTGGGAAATGTGATAATGATGGCCAAGGTTTTGACTGTTTTACTCTACACAGTTAAAATGACACAATCGCAGGGGTCTGAGATACTGCATCGCAGTGCTAGCTGTGCCACTAGAGATGGTTCGAGTCCAGGCTCTGTCGCAGCCGGCAACGACATGGAGACTCATGGGGCGGCGCACAATTGGCCCAGCATCGTCCGGGTTAGGGGAGGGTTTGGCCGGCAGGGATGTTCTTGTCTTATTGCGCACTAGTGACTCCTGTGGCGGGCCAGGCGCAATCCATGCTGACATGGTTGCCGGGTGTACGGTGTTTCCTCCAACACATTGGTGCGGCTGGTTCTGGGTTAAGCAGGCATTGTGTAAAGGAGCAGTGCGGCTTGGCTGCGTTGTGTTTCGGAGGCCACACGGCTCTCGACCTTCGCCTCTCCCGAGTCCATACGGGAGTTGCAGCGATTGGACAAGACTGTAACTACCAGTTGGATACCACGAAAAAGTGGTAAACATTTATTTTTTTATAAATACAATGACACAATCACGCTCAACTCTGGTTATTAACAACAACACTGGGATTTTTTTACACTGTTGAGTGTTAAGTTAATTTAACTTCTGAATTAAAATTAGAAATGTTACACTGGAAAATCAACACAAGGTCAAATTTGCCAATGTGCTGTGTACCATACAATACACTGCCAGTTCATTCATACTCCCTTCTATTCTCCTACTCTCTGCTCAATAAAATCCCAGAAAATACTAGTTTGAAAGACAGAAATCATGGCAAAGATATTTATGTCAGTACTGTATATGTAAAATGATTAAGGGAATATCAGATATGTGTACAAATATTCCCATATAGCTACAGTTGAAAACATTCTCACACCTATCTTTTTAAACTGATCAGATTACTCAAACACCTGACGTTACGGTTCAAACACTGAGGTAAACACTAATTCTCAGGCACTATTTACAGCTTATTCAGATTCAGAAGGGTTCTTTGAAGGAAGAATCCTTCTTGCCTCCCAAAGAATCACCAAAGAACCCTTCCTTCAAAAACGGTTGTTAGGATGTTAAAGGTTCTAGGTACAACACTTTGCCTTGCAAAGAACCCTCGTCTTCCAAAAAGGGTTCTTCAGATGAATATGATTCTTTGTGGGACCCTATCCCTCTGCAAAGAACCATTTTGGAACCCTTTTTTCCAAGAGTGTACTAAGATAGTTTTCTAGGGAGCGATTCATTGCTTCAAACCTATTTCCGATAGGTTAACTAAATTGTGATTGTTATGACATTTACCACGGCATAAAATGCTCTCAGACTGTAGCTCCTAAAATTGCTTTCCCTCCCAGAGCTTCTTTTGTCAAATGTCAGTTGTTATTTTACCATCCTCCTGTACGTGATCATCATTAAGTTATCAGCGACTCTCTCAGTCCAGGAACAAACCAACGGCAAACAATGAAAATCAATGAGATATGTCTGAGGCTGAATGTTCTACGCTAACAGCCACAGGTGATGCGATTTCTGGATCAATACACTGGACAGAAAATAAGCAGAAATTAGACATGTATGTTCGATATAGAATCCATTTATTTTTCATCTCTGAAATGATCTTACCTTTGATTCTCTTCCCTAACAACTTTATAGATAGATATTTACCACTTGACCTGAAGACCTAATAAGAAGAGATGGAGTAGACAGAAGAGAACTGTGGCCAGGGGATGTGTATTGATGACATATCAGTGAGCGGAGCCAGTGACAGAGAGAGCAAGAGACATATAGACAGACAGACAGCTGCTCTATACAACTGAGCCCTCTCTCCTGTTATTGAGAAGAGTCTGTTGACTGGGGACAGAAGACTTTGCCTCCCTCTGCCTTGATACACAAGCGCTGACACCAGCATTCACACTACAGGGTCACTGGCAGGATGACTGCTGACAGGACAGAGGGACTGTGGTGACTTCTTTACGATTCAAACACAGTCACTACTCAAGCCTGATTGGGGTGGTTTCAGCCCACATTAAAAGTTCCCAAATGGGAAATCCAGGGATATGATGCAACAAAAATAGGATTTATTTTCTTTTAGATCTAACAGAAAGTATTCCCCAGTCAACTTAAAGCATTGATTACTTGAAATGAAATGACACTATATGGCCAAAAGACTTTACTGCTCCCACATCTAGCTAGGACTCCTCATACAGAAGGCCCAACTTCCATTTATCCTACACCTGCACACTTGGCACAGTGCAATGAATGTGCAAGAGGGGGAGCCCTATTCTAAGGTACACTGATAACCAAAGGAATGTACAGTACATGTATCAATCAGGTATAACTCATAAGAACACAATATTTCATCTCATAAATTCATATTCATATTTCATAGATATACTGTACATGGTGCTCGTGATGTTTTCTGTGTTCTATACAATATGGCTAACCGGCTCTAACAGGACCCCATCTGTGGTAAAGCACACTGTAGGACAGATGCACAGACCACGTTGTGGATCAGTGTAACTGGGATCTTCTTCTTTGTATGTGTGTGTGTGTGCTCTCAGACTGTGAGGCATTCATACAATTCTACTGTGTGATGAAAAACCAAGCACCCCACTGACAGGCCCATGTAAACTACAAGGATATAGTATTAAAACCCTGTCTGCAGTGCACACACCAATGTTAGTAAATATTAATAATTCAGCTATGGCTCAGGTCCTTACATATGAGAGGCCAGCCTGACAGAAATGATATCCCTAATATCCAGGATAGCAGCACCCTATTATATACCCACTTCCTCTGGAGAAATACAGGTAACTACCAAAATAAAGGAAACACCAACATAAAGCGTTTTAATGGGGCATTGGCCACCATGAGTCAGAACAGGTTTCAAAGCACCTGCACCTTGGCATAAGATTCGGCAAGTGTCTGGAACTTTATTGGATGCGAAACACCATTCTTCCATGAGAAATTCCATAATTTGCTGTTTTGTTGATGGTGGTAGAAAACACTGTCTCATGCGCTGCTCCACAATCTCCCATAAGTGTTCAATTGGGTCATCTGGTGCCTGAGATGGCCATGAAATATGGTTTACATCATTTTCATTCTCATCAAGCCATTCAGTGACCACTCAAGCCCTGTGGATGGGGGCATTGCCATCCTATGGGAGCTTAGCCATGATAGCCAAATAATGGCCTGCCCAGCATTTTTATACATGACCCTAAGCACGATGGGATGTTAATTTCTTAATTAACTCTGGAACCACACCTATGTGTAAACACCTGTTTTCAATATACTGTATGTTTTATCTCTCAATTACTCAAGTGTTTCCATTATTTTGGCAGTTACCTATATATATATTGGCTCCCAACATTGGGACTGGATAGAGGGAATATGTTGTTTCGTATGGCTGAAATAGAGTCTTTCAAATGACTGAAAGCACCAGTCAAAAGGCACTTGTCTGAAGGGTCTATAAGAGATACCCTATGTTATCTCTCAATGTACCGTCGCCAGGTAGGACTTAGTCTCTCGACAGAAGGGCTGCCTCCCACAATGTACCAATGTTCCGTCACTGCTGTTGCCTAGGGTCTGGGTTTCTGAGACTAGGTAGGACTCGACATCCAGGAGCTTAACTGACAAGTGTTTGCACAGTGAAACAGACTTCAAAATGTGCCCCTCTAAAATGGAGCTGTGGTTCATTCCTGGAGCTGTAAGTTGTGACAGTTCTCTCCTCCACTCTAATAACTAATGAACTGTTGCAACAATCTCTACAGTATGGGTAGCTGCACCTACCTCCTGTAGCACCGGCCTGTTGTTTTTAATCAATTTCTCAAATTAAGGATTCCTTTTCCCAAACTGGTTTGATCCTTGTGTGTACTTCACACCGAGAGTGAGACAACAGCAGCTTCTCACCTGTCTGTGGTTGAGCTTTGCTGCCTGAGGTGGCTGCATTCATTTGCAGGCAGCTTCTCAGTGTTTATCTGGGCTGTGACAAAGACAATATGTGGATGTGACATTGGGGATCCTCCATCACACATTGATTGTGTAAATTATTCACCAATGATCACACTCTGACTGTATAATTAAACTGGCAGATATCTACATTTCCACACGGTCTCTTAGCAACTACTGTCTACTACTGCATCCACAACAGCAATATTAAATGTCTATTTTGTATCAGCAAAACATCCAGGCTGTTAGCCCCTTCTGCTTCAAGAAGTCCACTATCATCCCGTGTCTAATAAAGGGAAAGTAACTGAATTGAATGATTACCGACCCGTCGCACTCACTTTCGTCATAATGTGGTGCTTCGAGAGGCTAGTCAAAGATCATATAACCTCCTCTCTCCCGACACACTCGACCCTCTCCAATTCACCTACCGCCCCGACAGATCCACGGACAACATAATCACCATTGCACTGCACACTGCCCTCACCCACATAGAGAAAAGGAATGCATTTGTGAGGATACTATTTTTTATTATTTTTATTATTGTTCATCCATTTCACTTTGACCTGCACTGTTGGAGCTCGGAGCGTAAGAATTTCACTGCCTGCTATTACATCGACGACCCTGTACATGTGACTAATAAAATCTAATCTAATCAATTGCCTAATGCTAATAAATCCTCTACTTTGACAAAGTGTCTCAATGTTTTGTCATTACTACTTAAGAAGTTATAACTACTGTTATCAAACAAAAATCTGTTTAGCAAACATTCGCTTCAGTCCAGATGCTGGAGCTCCAGACAGACGCCATTTAAGTAACAGTTCTGCTTTGTAGTTTGACCCAAACATCCCTAGCTGCCTTCTTCCATTTCCCCTCTTCTCTGTGGAGCAGGCCTGGGGTCTCTGGACCCTGTGTGTCAGAATGGCTGGCCGGCAGAAATCCCCAGAACAGGGAGCTAGACTGCAGGCAGGCTGTGGCAGACAGACACAGACCAGCCTAGGTCTTAGTCACTACACACCCTGTTGGTGTCTCAGAACACATGGCATCTCTCCAGTGGATGGGAAAGGATCAGACTGTAGCGAGGATCAGTCAGAGAGATGGCTATGGAAAATGATAAGGCTATGATTGGTGTTCTGGATCAGTGGAGAGCAACTGAGGATGGATCAGTCTTCAGTCACCCCTGTGGTTACTCTGTGGAGGTGAGTCCCATCAGAACATGTGTGGGGGGTTGTCAACAGCATGCTTCACATTGCTCTCATTTCATGCTCTGCCATCTCTCCAAATGGTAGACATTTTTAGAACTTCAAAGTTGTCCTCATTTTGGCAAGTCCTTTCTCTTGTTTCGATTGAAATAATCAGCCTTTTAATTGGGCAGAAATTCTGTTCTAGCTCTGCGGCATCCTACACAGATTTTCTCTCAAACAGACACACACACACTTATTGCATGTCTAGCCGTCGCCACCGGGGGGGACTCCCTCCTGTGAGAGGAGCTCTGTGTCCCCATATCAGAAAGATCTCCTTTTTGGCATGTAAAGGATTGTCTTACCCAGAATCAGACACACGGAGGTGTAATTCCTTACCAGCCTTTTCCCAGACTAAATAAATTGCTTTTCATAATCTGATCTAATTGTTGGTTTTCTTACAGCTCTTCACAGGCTTTCCCCATTTAGACAAAGACCAATAAGTTTACACAGGCAGCCCAATTATGATACTTTTTTCACAAATTGGTCTTTTGACCAATTAGATTAACCCTGATTAAGATCAAACGTGAAAAGATCTTGTGATTGGTCAAAAGACCAATTAGTGGAAAAATGATCAGAATTGGGCTGCCTGTTTAAACGCAGCCTTAGTGACATGAATGTGTTAATTGTTTTCCTACCTAGAAACGTTGTAGAAAAATGTAACCATGTGTGACAATAAACACTTCCAGAGCCTGGCTAACTCAATCGCTAGACTTTAATTTCCCTGCAACTTGGACAATATTGTTTGAAATGTGCAATTCTGTCCCAAACATGACTATATAGTGAATAAATCAATAATTACATTAAAACATGTTGGGGTGTTGTTCATTTGGAATGGAAATATAGCTGATTGATTATTATGAATGAAGATGATCTAATTTAGAAAATGGGATTCTCCTGAGTAGGTGCTTAAGAGAGCATAATGAAAATGTGTGCAATTAACATGTCATTACTTTTTCCATCTTTTTTTTAGACACTGGTCTAAACCCAATTGAGACTATTGTATAGCTGCATTTCAATCTGAAACTGTTCAACACCGTAGAGGACGATAGTGGATGCATTTATCCTGCTATTTGAAGTAGGGTTCAATTATATCAAATCTCTACTACTTATACCTATTTTCTTTCACCTAGAAACAATATGAGATAGAAACATTGTTTTAGAGTGGATGGGTCCAGAAATGCGTCATCAGTGCTTAAGCCCCAGCAGCATAGAAATAGAAGTGAAGACAGATGGTGTTGATGATGTTTCTGCAGTTCCTCATGTCTTTAACTGTTAACTTTGTTCCCAATCAGAAGAAATCACAAGAGTTCAGCAACAGTCAAGTCATAATGATGTAGCTATGTTCATGTTTGATCTGTGAATTATTCAGTAATCAAAATTGGACAGTTACGATTTAGCTTTTCTCCATAGCATTTTCGACATATAATTGCTCTCTGAAAAAGCCTTGAAGCACTCCAAATTAAGTGATATAATTTACATAATACTGACCTTTCGACCATGGTTGAAACCATGGTCTACTGCGTTTGTAGCAATATGACAACCACTTGCCTAAAGATGTCTGATCTCTCTCTCTCTTAGGATGTGTGCATGGCAGAGCCTGTTTCTCAGGGTAATGGTCCTGAGTATATAGCAGACTGGGTGAGGACCTGTCTGACAGAGGATTTGTTATGGATGTTGACCATACACTGTCACTACATATCCCATCTGTTCTCCCTGTGTGTGTGTCCTGTTCATGTTTGTGTGTGTCCTGTTCGTGTGTGTGTGCGTGCGTGCGTGCGTGTGTGTGTGTGCGACCCGCCAGACCTGGAAAGATGCCTTGAACCAGCACCCCACACCTGCACTGTGGGTAATAATCTCAGAGCTCAGGGGGTCAGGGGAAAGGTTGCAAGGCAAAGCCTTTTATAGACCCGTTTGATTCCCCTGCCGCCTGTTCCCTCTATTGACTTCCCGTCTTTCACTCCCACCACATGTCAATAGATCTCCTTGACGATAGCACTGATCCTATAGAAGCTTTTCACTGGAGAGCATTTGTGTGTAATGTCAGCAACAGGTGGCTTTATTGATTAATCGTGTCCACTGACGCTACAGAGTGGAGGCTATTAGCTAACAATAATGCTTTTTAAAGATTGCGCTGTTCTGGCTCAGTCAACTCAGGAGGCACTGTCAGAAGGCGTTAAATGTCATATCTGATTGCAGATTTTTTTCTGTCATTTCTACTGCATGTTCAGCTTGTAAGGAGTTTCTAAGAGTTTCAGAATACACATTCATCTGTCACGCTCTCCAAGAAAGAGTCATCACTCAACTCAACCACAGTGGAAATCATCTGAATAGGTGTTTTACCATACACATTATACATCAATGATGTCGCTCTTGCTGCTGGCGATTCTCTGATCCACCTCTACGCAGACGACACCATTCTGTATACTTCTGGCCCTTCTTTGGACACTGTGTTAACTAACCTCCAGACAAGCTTCAATGCCATACAACTCTCCTTCCGTGGCCTCCAAATGCTCTTAAATGCAAGTAAAACTAAATGCATGCTCTTCAACCGATCGTTTCCCGCTCCTGCCCGCCCATCCAGCATCACTACTCTGGACGGTTCTGACTTAGAATATGTGGACAACTACAAATACCTAAGTGTCTGACTCACATTAAGCATCTCAAATCCAAAATTAAATCTAGAATCGGCTTCCTATTTCGTATCAAAGCATCCTTCACTCATGCTGCCAAACATAGTCCGTTTTACAAGGGTATCCTACCAATCCTTGACTTCGGTAAAGTCATTTACAAAATAGCCTCCAACACTCTACTCAGCAGATTGGATGCAGTCTATCACAGTGCCATCTGTTTTGTCACCAAAGCTCCATATACTACCCACCACTGCGACCTGTACGCTCTCGTTGGCTGGCATTCGCTTCATATTCGTCGCCAAACCCACTGGCTCCAGGTCATCTGTACATTTTTGCTAGGTAAAGCCCCACCTTATCTCAGCTCACAGGCCACCACCAAAGCCAATTCCTCCATTGGCCGCCTTTCCTTCCAGTTCTCTGCTGCCAATGACTGGAACAAATTGCAAAAATCACTGAAGCTGTAGACTCATTTCTTCCTCTCTAACTTTAAGCACCAGCTATCAGAGCAGCTCACAGATCACTGCACTTGTACACTGTCACAAATCCCGCTTCCTGAGTCTGTGTTTGCCTGTGTTTCTGTCCTGGAGTGTGTTTCCGGTGTCCTGGAACGCACCCTGTCTGGTTGCCGGGCGAATTAGCTTGTTGGGAGATCGATGTTCACCCGCACCTGTATCCCATCAGTAATCTGCACACCTGTGCTGATCATCACCTCTCCCCTTCAAAAGCTCTGACCTGACATCCATTCCCTGCCGGATCGTTAGCCATGAACAGTATGTCGTGCCATAGTATCAGCCTCAAGTTTGATAGAATTTGTTTTGTTGTTTTTTACGTATTGCTTGCCTTAAACTTACCTCCGTTTGTTGTCTTCAGTTACTCACCCGGATCATTTACCCCATTCCCGCCTGGTCGTCGGAGAATTCCGCTACCCCATTGGATCCACCTATTTACTCCCATCAACTCACCACCGCTGCCCGCTACGCCACCTGGATATATCTACCCATTCATATTCACTTGTAAATAAATACTCACCTTCTTCCTACTCTCCTTGTCCTGGTCTGCTTCTGGGTTCGATTTTGAAAGAACGTGACATACACAGCCGATCTGTAAATAGCCCATCCAGCTCCCTCATCACCATACTGTTATTTATTTATTTGCTCCTTTGCACCTTAGTATCTCTACTTGCACATGTATCTTCTGCACATTATCACTCCAGTTTTTAATTGCTAAATTGTAATTATTTCATCACCATGGCCTATTTATTGCCTTAACTCCATTATCTTACCTCATTTGCACACACTGTATATAGTCTTTTCTATTGTGTTATTCACTGTATGTTTGTTTATTCCATGTGTAACTCTGCGTTGCTGTTTGTGTCGCACTGCTTTGCTTTATCTTGGCCAGGTCGCAGTTGTAAATAAGAACTTGTTCTCAACTGGCCTACCTGGTTAAATAAAGATGAAATAAAATGTTTTTTAAAAACATCACCAGTACATCACATATTACCATACTTATGAGATGTAATGACATGGGCTATTTCATGATATGTAATGACATGGGCTATTTCATGAGAAGTAATGACATGGGCTATTTCATGATATGTAATGACATGGGCTATTTCATGAAATGTAATGACATGGGCTATTTCATGAGAAGTAATGACATGGGCTATTTCATGAAATGTAATGACATGGGCTATTTCATGAGAAGTAATGACATAGGCTATTTCATGATATGTAATGACATGGGCTATTTCATGATATGTAATGACATGGGCTATTTCATGAAATGTAATGACATGGGCTATTTCATGAAATGTAATGACATGGGCTATATCATGAGAAGTAATGACATGGGCTATTTCATGAAATGTAATGACATGGGCTATTTCATGAGAAGTAATGACATGGGCTATTTCATGAGAAGTAATGACATGGGCTATTTCATGAAATGTAATGACATGGGCTATTTCATGAAATGACGGGCTATTTAGGAAAATTTCATGACATGGGCTATTTCATGATATGTAATGACATAGGCTATTTCATGATATGTAATGACAGGCTATTTCATGATATGTAATGACAGGCTATTTCATGATATGTAATGACAGGCTATTTCATGATATGTAATGACATAGGCTATTTCATGAGATGTAATGACATGGGCTATTTCATGACATGTAATAATGAAATTGGCTATTTAATGAGATATAATAATGAAATGCGATATTTCATGAGATGCAATGACATGGGATATTTCTTGACCATCCTGAAAGCTGAAAGAACAGCTGCTTTTAAAATAGCTATACATTCACTTACCCACTTAGCCTAAAAGAGGCTATTTCCCCCCAAAGTTCCTTGGTAAAAGGAGTCTCCTGCCGTAGGCTACATGCCAGACCAATGTCATACAGCAACACTGGAACAAAAAATCACTTCTTACACTTTCCTCCCTCACCTCTCCTTGTTAGCAGACTTTGCCAAACTGTCCTTGAGGGAACAGCAGGACATCCTAACAAGGTATAGAGACTTCAAGTCGCTGGTGTCAGACTTTGTGCAGTTCTGTCGGTCCTGCCTACTGACCTTCTGAGGACCCAGCCTGGAAGTTGCTATACCTCGTTAGTACCTCCTGCAGTTTCTTGAACAGAGCATGTCTTTCTTATTGTTGCTCAGCAGTGACTGACTGACTGACTTGCTCGCCAAAGGTCTGGGGAGGTACACATAGGACCAGTCCTTCAATATTTTCAGCACACACACACGTTCACATATAGACAAAGTTGGAGACATGAGCTGTTGCATATGTTCTACAGCAGAAATACTGTAAAACTGCTGTTAAAGGCTAAGTTCATTAGAGCCACTATGACAATGTTGTGATACCAGGTATCGTAGATGCCAGTAGTGGCTGCTGAATTGCCATTGTTCCTTTTCAAGGGATTCTATAATGCAATCAGAGCTACGCTTCCCAAAATATTGCTGTCTACTCATTATCACTACAAGTGCTTATTCAGAAGAAGAAATTGTATGTACTTCCTAAGAATTGAGTGCCTTGACCTTTCATGTTCTGTCATAATGGGATTTGCAAGAAGCGTTTCTCTGGGGATAATAGGGTTTGTGTGAGTGTGTGTGCCTACAGTACACTGTAGCTTTGAGAAGCCAGTTTTGATTTTGGAGGTTGGAGCTTTTGAGTGGTCTGGTTTCAGGGAATAAAAAGCTGTTATTCTGTCTGCACACACTGGGGGATTTTCATTCAATGATGGGACTTATTATTAAAGGCCATGGGTCTAGGAATATCCCATATTCTAAGTACTGTCATGACTGTCCTGATCAGGTCAGGTTACAGGAGACCACAACCCTACAGATGATCTCTCAACCCCAACAGAGGAGGAGAGATCTAGGGGTCTGAAGGTGTGGGGGTTTTATGACCCCTCACGCCCCTGGTAAATCTCAGGCCACAGACAAATTCCTTTGTCATGTTACTATGGAGAACCAGCCTCAGAACATTAAACATGAAATAAAGGGACTTTGGAACAATGGTTTCCATCAGCCACAATGGTGGTCATGACGATAGATGGAATATGAAATTGTATGTCATTTTTGTTTTGTTATTAAAAGGTTAATAGATGACGTTATTACGAAAACATTGTAACATCAACAGTTTTCCTAGTTGTGTGGAAAATGTCCAAATCAAAGGGAATGTTTTGGTAAAGATGAAATGTGAAGATAGTTGTCTAAAATTGGATTTGAGAAAAACCTAGACCTTGCTCTTAAATTGGTACGCCCAGAGAATTGCCCTAAAGGCGGTTACGCCCACTTCTGACCCAAGGGTATAAAACTTAAAGAATTTACAGACAAGACTACGTGACCTAAGCTGCAGCCAAGGTCTAAAAAGTCAATGAATCCAGAACGCAAGTTTGAAGACAAAAGAATATGTTTCTACCCAAGCTACGGATGAGTGGCTGTGCCTAAGCGGGTGAAATCAAGATGGACCCCCTAGCATCCAATCCCAGAGAATCGTGGTGTTTAAAAGGTTTCATTCCTATGCTGTAAGCTCTGAGCTACAGAGCTGTCTATCCTCAGAAGACCCCTTCCAGAGCAAGGGTGAGGGAACAAACTCCGAAGACAAAAGGACACTGACATAGTGAAGACCAGAAAGGTGCGCCGGAGAAGTGCGTCAACGAGCAGCCTATTTCTCTCGTGTACTTTCTTTCTTTCTCTCTCTCTCTCTCTCTCTCTCTCTCTCTTTGAAATCCCCATTTTGGGTAACAGGTGCAATAGTGTGTTGGCACGTTATACTAAGTTCTAATCAATAGCCTATAATGTGTTTTGTCTATGTGTATATTTTATCATCATTTAGCTTTTTAGTAAATAAATACTCAACTAAGATTGGTGTGGTACGAACTCATTGGTGAGACCCGGGTCCGTGCAGATTCACGGACTATACGACGTTCAGAACGAGATTGTAGAGGTAACTGGTTAATTAGCGCCTGTTGTAAAATCGATATTCTGATATTCTTTGAGCTAATTCGGGAAATAGAAACTCAATAAAAACTAGTTTTCCCATGGTGCTCCAGGTTAATGAGTTAATAATTGCTTTATTCAGTTAATCACGCAATTAGAAACTTTAATCATTTGATGAGCAACAGTCGTCATGTCATATTAACTAATACAACGTCACCCCAGTACATATAGCAGAAATGTATGCACTTTTTCAAGACCCAAACAAAAATTTACGGTACAACTTGGTGGCACACACCACCAATTGTCAAATTACTGCATTTGACCACATTAATTTTGAAAACTGCTTCAGAATCAGTGGCTGGGTGTTGTTCTGAAGTGTGTATATGAGGAGTTCTGATGCTAACAGTAGTCTGGTAACAGAAATCCAATTAAAAGCACCTGGGCCCTCGATACCTTTTAAAAATACACCACAGATCCCACAGATCAATCATACAAACACCAACATAGAAAATATAATCTAGAACACAACATAGAAATTATAAACTAGAATACCCCCTAGTCACGCCCTGACCTACTACACCATAGAGAAACAAGGGCTCTCTATGGTCAGGGCGTGACACACACAAACACATCTAACACACACAAATTAATATGCATACACACACCTGAACCCGACCCTGTCCATGGACATCTTCACTGACTTCAAAGGCCTTTAAAAAAAAGCCTCAATGCTCAAAATGAGATGGCTGAAGAGTGCTCAAAATGAAGAGGGCTCACAATGGCACGCGATGAACAGCTTCCTACTATGAGGTCTGGACTGTCAGCTCCAGGTCTATGTGAGTGAAATAGGATGATTGACAGATCTTTTATAATCCACTGGTATGAATGAATGCCCTTCAGCCCCTTACCAACATGCACACGCACACACAATCATCTTTCCCTGGGGGATTGTGAGGTTATTAAAGCTAAAATATAATAATGGTGAGGCGGGATGACAAAGATCAACATGAGCCAGTTAATTGGGGGTGACCCGTCCAGCACTGTGAAGTGATTAAGAGAAAGACAATATTATCACGCTTGCTGTGAGATTCTGAAGTTGATTCCTGTGATCTTGAATCTAGTTCTCAGGTATAACCGTGTGTAAACAATGGGGCGATTTCTGGCCACCATCTGGTCACCAGATGATGACTCATATTGGAAAAGGTGATATTTATCCATAATTGGACACACAAAGTTTATATTCAGAATTGCACCTGCTGTTCTTCATAAGTGAAGTGTGCTGTGTGCCTCTCTTTGATGACATAGTTGATATTCAGACTATTTTAATGTGCTTGTTAACAGATGTGTGCTTTATTGATGTTGAGCACATCACTAGAATAAAGATGACTGTTTTCTCTCATTTTGAAATATTTTCTAATTAGGTTCATTTAGATTTTAGATCACTATTCTCATATGTTCTACAATGTTATGTAGAAGAGTAGAGGATAGATGTATTGTAAAATGAGCGCATAACAGTACATAGCTAGGCAGTATCAAACACAGAACCTTGGAGAGCTTACTGTACATCTATTCTGCAGGGATAATACCAAGCACCTAAATACTTCACACAGCCTACATAGATGTCACCATATAAGCTAACGTCAAAGTCAACATAGCGACTAGAACTAGTGCGTTAGTGAACCCGTTATAATCATGCAATACAGTGTACAGTCAGCAAGGAGTATAGCATTTACACCAGCGGGCACTTGGAAGAGCTCCGGTGTTGAATAGCCATAACCAGCTAGCTAACATAGCATCCCTCTCTGTTTGAGCCAGGTGTTTGAGTAGGCTAAACTAGCTATCTGCATTCGCTTGTTAAGTGAAAGTGAAAAAAAATACAACAAAATACAGCTAGCTCTATCTATCTCTCTCTTGCTTCTCCTTCGTTTTTGACAAAATTAATTTGTAAAGGGCTTTTCAACTATTGTCTTTCTCTTTCTTTGAGTCAACTACTCACTACATTGTATGCACTGCAGTGCTAGCGAGCTGTAGCTTATGCTTTCAGTACTAGATTAATTAACTGCTCGACTGCTGGACAACATGTCAGTTCATGCTGCAATAACTCTGATAGGTTGGATGATGTCCTCCAGAAGTTGTCATAATTACTGTGTAAGTCTATGGAAGGGGGTGAAAACCTTGCGCCTTCTAGGTTTGTGTTGATGTCTATATACCCAGAGGTGGACGGAAACTAGCTGTCCTCCGGCTACACCATGGTGCTACACTACAGAGTGCTGTTAAGGTTACTGTAAACCTTCATTGCAAAATAGTGTGTTTTAAAAAATTATTTGGTGACGTGAATATATTTAGTATAAAAAAATGACAACTTTTTTAATCACTATTTTGATTTTTATAAAATTCAATGAGGATGATGGTCCTCCAATTCCTCCTCTGAGGAGCCTACACTGCTACACATGCACTCATTTACACATTGTTTGTCATACAAGGCTGGTAAAACTATTTATGACATTAAAGAGACAGCGCATCAATGGGAGAGGAACGTCTTTTGAAAAGCTACTAGGAATGTAGTGACTGGGTCTTCACAACTGTCAAACCCTGACTTAGGGAGTGGTAAAATAATTTAAACACTATTCGCACACAGAGAACATTATTGCACATTTC
Source organism: Oncorhynchus masou masou (assembly GCF_036934945.1). Lineage (NCBI taxonomy): Eukaryota > Metazoa > Chordata > Actinopteri > Salmoniformes > Salmonidae > Oncorhynchus > Oncorhynchus masou. The sequence continues at coordinate 58,797,987 of NC_088226.1, read as the reverse complement.
CTCAAATAAATGAGAGGGGTTACATTGGTTACCATAGCAATTGTCGACAGTGTCAAATGGTTACCTAGAAACTAGTCCTAGAGCCTATCTATTTTTATGGAGCATGCAGCCTCTACATTTGCTGTCTGTTTGGTCAGAGTAATGTCAGAGAGATGTAATTGCATTGTGAGATGCTGGGAAGGGACAAGGCCTATGTCACATCCTACCGGGTTACATTGAGGTCAGTTGGAACACAATGACAACATTAACCCTGTAAAATTATGGTGGCAGATACCCTAGCGGTTAGAGCATTAAACCAGTAACTGAAAGGTTGCTAGATTGAATCCCTGAGTGAACAAGGTGAAAAATATGTCTGTACCCTTGAGCAAGGCACTTAACCCTAATAGTTCTAGGGTTGCCGAGGGTCAATCCACCCGATCCCATACTCACGGGAACTTTGTGAGGTTGATCCGAGGCGCGATTATGTGTGAAATAGGACAAATGTAAGTATCCACCAAATAATTACTATTATTAATTAAATAATCTCAGTAAAGATTGATAAATGGTAATTGGCTGCATGCTGTAGATACATACTCTATATAGAAATGCAAGAGGATGAGTAGGTTAAATTTGAGAGTAAATATAGTGAATTTAACCTTTATTTAATTAGGCAAGTCAGTGAAGAACAAATTCTTATTTACAACGACGGCCTGCCAAGACTCTGAATACAGTGCCTTCAGAAAGTATTCAGACCCCTTGACTTTTTCCACAATTTGTTAGGTTACAGCCTAATTCAAAAATGTCCCTCATCAATCTACACCCAATACCTCATAATGACAAAACAAAAACATGTTTTTAGAAATGTTTACAAATATATAAACAAATAATGAAATATCACATTTCCATAAGTATTTAGACCCTGTATTCAGTACTCTGTTGAAGCACCTTTGGCAGCGATTACAGCCTCGAGTCTTCTTGGGTATGACACTACAAGCTTGGCACACCTGTATTTTTTGGTTTCTCCCATTCTTCTCTGCAAATCCTCTCAAGCTCTGTCAGGTTGGATGAGGAGCATTGCTGAACAGCTTGTATTTTCTGGTTTCTCCAGATATGTTTGATTGGGCAATTCAAGGACATTCAGAGACTTGTCCCACAGCCACTCCTGCATTGTCTTGGCTGTGTGCTTAGGGTCATTGTCCTGTTGGAAGGTGAACCTTTACCCCAGTCTGAGGTCCTGAGTGCTCTGGAGCAAGTTTTCATTAAGGACCTCTCTGTACTTTGCGCCATGACCTCAATCCTAACTAGTCTTCCAGTTCCTGCAGCTGAAAAACATCCCCACAGCATGATGCTACCACCACCGTTCTTCACCGTAGGGATGGTGCCAGGTTTTCTCCAGACGTGGCACTTGGCATTCAGGTTAGTTGGTTTCATCAGACAAGAGAATCTTGTTTCTCATGGTCTGAGTCTTTAGATGCCTTTTTGAAAACTCCAAGTGGACTGTCATGTGCCTTTTACTGAGGAGTGGCTCCTGTCTTACCACTCTGCCATAAAGGACTGATTGGTGGAGTGCTGCAGAGATGTTTGTCCTTCTGTAAGGTTCTCCTATCTCCACAGAGGAACTCTAGAGCTCCGTTAGAGTGACCATCGGGTTTTTGGTCACCTCCCTGATCAAGGCCCTTCTCCCCGATTGCTCAGTTTTGCCGGGCGGCCAACTCTAGGAAAAGTCTTGGTGGTTCTAAACTTCTTCCATTTAAGAACAATGGAGGCCACTGTGTTCTTGGGGATCTTCAATGCTGCAGACATCTTTTGGTACACTCCAGATCTGTGCCTCGACACAATCCAGTCGCAGCACTCTACGGACAATTCCTCCGACCCCGTGGCTTGGTTTTGCTGTAGTCCCACTGTCAACTGTGGGACCTTATATAGACAGGTCTATTGGATCTTATATACTGTAATCAGATGCGTGCCTTTCCAAATCATGTCCAATCAATTTAATTTACCACAGGTGGACTCCAATCAAGTTGTAGAAACATCTCAAGGATGAACAATGGAAACAGGATGCATCTGAGCTCAATTTCGAGTCTCATAGCAAAGGGTCTGAGTATTTGTGTAAATTAGGTATTTCTGTTTTCTAAAAAACAGTTTCTGCTTTTTCATTATGGGGTATTGTGTGAAGATTGCTGAGGATATTTTTAATTTAATCCATTTTAGAATAAGGCTGTAACGTAACAAAATGTGAATGCTTTCCGAAGGCACTGTATGGGGTAGCGTTCCATGACCTGACTTCTCAAACCATTAGGAGTGGCCTGACACTGACTGAAAATCAATGTATTATTTCCTGTGTAGATCTCAAACCCCACTGAAGATGACAATCACACATCTACCAGGCCATACATTCACAAAGCCGCAGGGCCAGTCGGATTACCAGAACGTGTACTGCGAGCATGCGCTGATCAACTAGCAAGTGTCTTTACTGACATTTTCAACCCCTACCTGTCCGAGTCTGTAATACCAACATGTTTTAAGCAGACCACCATAGTGCCTGTGCCGAAGAACACTAAGGTAACCTGCGTAAATGACTACCGACCCGTAGCACCCACATCTGTAGCCATGAAGTGCTTTGAAAGGCTGGTCATGGCTCACATCAAACCATTATCCCAGAAACCCTAGACCCACCCTAATTTGCATACCACATCAACAGATCCACAGACGATGCAATCTCTATTGCACTCCACAGTGTCCTTTCACACCTGGACGGAAGGAACACCTATGTGGGAATGCTATTCACTGACTACAGCTCAGCGTTCAACACCATAGTGCCCTCAAAGCTCATCAATAGGCTAGGGACCCTGGAACTAAACACCTCTCTCTGCAACTGGATCCTGGACTTCCTGACGGGCCGCCCTCAGGTGGTAAGTGTAGGTAATAACACATTCACCACGCTGATCCCCAACACAGAGAACCCTCAGGGGTGCGTGCTCAGTCCCCTCCTGTACTCCCTGTTCACTCATGACTGCACGGCCAGGCACGACTCCAACACCATCATTACATTTGCTGATGACACAACAGTGGTACAGTAGGCCTAATCACCGACAACAACGAGACAGCCTATAGGGAGGAGGTCAGAGATCTGGCCGTGTGGTGCCAGGAAAACAACCTCTCCCTCAACGTGATCAAGATAAAGGAGATGATTGTGGACTACAAGAAAAAGAGGACCGAGCACACCCCCATTCTCATCAACGGGGCTGCAGTGGAGCAGGTTGAGTGCTTCAAGTTCCTTGGTGTCCACATCACCAACAAACTAACATGGTCCAAGCACACCATGACAGTCGTGAAAACCTATTCCCCCCCAGGAGACTGAAAAGATTTGGCATGGGTCCTCAGATCCTCAAAAGGTTCTACAGCTGCACCATCGAGGGCATCCTGACAGGCATTACAGAGGGTAATGCAAACAGCCCAGTACTGGGGCCAAGCTTCCTGCCATCCAGGACCTCTATACCAGGCAGTGTCAGAGGAAGGCCCTGAAAATTGTCAAAGACTCCAGCCACCCTAGTCATAGACTGTTCTATCTGCTACCACACGGCAAGCTGTACCGGAGCACCAAGTCTAGGTCCAAGAGGCTTCTAAACAGCTTCAAGCCATAAGACTCCTGAACATCTAGTCAAATGACTACCCAGACTATTGATATTGCCCCCCCTCTCCACACCACTGCCACTCTCTGTTGTCATCTATGCATAGTCACTTTAATTAACTCTACCTACAAGTACATACTCTCTCAACTAACCAGTGCCACCACACATTGACTCTGTACCAGCACCCCCTATGTATATTGTTATTTTTTTTTTACTGCTCCTCTACTTCTTATGGCTGGGGGCAGTATTGAGTAGCTTGGATGAATAAGGTGCCCAGAGTAAACTGCCTGCTACTCAGGCCCAGTTGCTAATATATGCATATTATTAGTAGATTTGGATAGAAAACACTCTGAAGTTTCTAAAACTGTTTGAATGATGTCTGTGAGTATAACAGAACTCATATGGCAGGTAAAAACCTGAGAAGAAATCCAACCAGGAAGTGGGAAATCTGAGGTTTGTAGTTTTTCAACTCTTGGCCTATGGAATATACAGTGTCTATGGGGTCAAATTGCACTTCCTAAGGCATCCACTAGATGTAAACAGTCTTTAGAACCGTGTTTGATGCTTCTACTGTGAAGGAGGGGGGAATGAGAAGGGATTGAGTCAGTGGTCTGGCAGAGTGGCATGAGCTGACCACGCGCGTTCACTTGAGAGTTAGCTTGAGTTACATTGCATTTCTGAAGACAAAGGAATTCTCCGGTTGGAATATTATTGAAGATTCATGATAAAAACACCCTAAAGATTGGTTCTATACTTAGTTTGACATGTTTCTATGGACTGTAACGGAGCATTTTGACTTTTCGCGCGTCATGAATTTGGATTACTGGGCTAAACGCGCAAACAAAAAGGAGGTATTTGGTCATAAATTATGGACTTTATTGAACAAATCAAACATTTATTGTAGAACTGGGGTTCCTGGGAGTGCATTCTGATGAAGATCATAAAAGGTAAGTGAATATTTCTCATGTTTTTTCAGACTTCTGTTGACTCCACAACATGGCGGATATCTGTATGGCTTGATTTGTTGTCTGAGCGCTGTACTCAGATTATTGCATGGTGTGCTTTTCCGGTAAATATTTTTTGAAATCTGACACAGGTTACATTAAGGAGAAGTATCTTTTATCAATATATATGTATATAAATATGAACTTTATCGAACAAAACATACATGTATTGTGTAACATGAAGTCCTATGAGGGTCATCTGATGAAAATCATCAAAGGTTAGGGATTAATTTTATCTCTATTTCTGCTTTTTGTGACTCCTCTCTTTGAATGGAAAATGGCTGTGTGTGTTTTTGTGACTAGGCTCTGACCTAACATAATCATATGTTGTGCTTTCGCTGTAAAGCTTTTTTGAAATCGGACACTGTGGTGGGATTAACAACAAGTTTATCTTTATAATGGTGTAAAATACTTCTATGTTAGAGGAATTTTAATTATGAGATTTCTGTTGTTTTTTAATTTGGCGCCCTGCACTTTCACTGGCTGTTGTCATATCGATCCCGTTAGCGGGATTCATGCCATAAGAAGTTACTTGTTACTTTTATCTCTTATTCTTATCCATATTTTTTGAAACTGCACTGTCTGTTAGGGGCTCGTAAGTAATCTGTAACGTCTACATCTTTTATATTTGGAGCATGTGACTAATAAAATTTGATTTGATTATACTGCACTATCAGTATGTTCTGCAGCCAAATACCCTACAAATGTAACAAGGTGATTTAAGGGGTCGCACTTGCATCGCAAATGTGCGGACTCATTTAATTGGGTGCCTGATTGCTTCCAATCGTCATAGTGAAGAAGCCCTCTCTTGAAGGAAGCCATTCCTAATCATCACAGCCCACTACAATCAGGGCTCCTCTCTCACACCACATTACTGATTGGCACCGAGGGGCACTAAGCACACTTTTACTAATGTCACCATTCCCAAACATATCATTCGTAGATTCTATAAAGAAGAAGCAATCAATAACAATGCTCAACTATTCTGAATAAAGGTGTACTATTTGTACGAATGGAATGCATGCACGCACGATACTACTCTATGTCACTTTTTGATGAAAGTGTCTTGCTACATGGTATATATTACTATTATATTATTTTAATACAATGGCAATGTTAAATACTAATTTCTGATTGGTTTGAAGGGCATTCTAGAGTGTGCATTATTTAAGCAACAAGGCCCGAGATGTTGTGGTATATGACGCAACATGGAGTGCCTGGATACAGCCCTTAGCCATGGTCTATTAGCCATATACCACAAACCCCCGAGGTGCCTTATTGCTATTATAAACTGGTTACCAACATAATTAGGAGAGTGATATAATATGGTTTGATATACCATGGCTGTCAGCCAATCATCATTCAGGGTTCGAACCACCCAGTTTATAATTTCCTATAAAGCACGTCATGGTAGAATTCAATGACTATAGTTCATTCTTACATGTTCTATGTTTGAGCTGCTTTGGAAAACAAAAGTCAAATTGAAAATATTATTGGCATCGTTGAATTCGATTTTCTTAATACCAAGACATGGACAGTTAGTTCCACTCCACTAGCAGGTAGTGGAACACATCTGCCTCATCGTTCTTTATTTTGCATAGAACATATCGTTAATTATCCCTTATTTTATACCATGGCATTGTTGAATACTCGTTTCTGATTGGCTTGAGGAGCACTAGAGCATACATAATTTCACTATAACACGCGGCATATCAGCAAAGTAGAATCCAATTGCTATAGTTCATTCTTATATGTTCTATGTTTGAGCTGTTTTGGTAAGCTTGCGCTTCATAGAACAAACCTTCCACGTAGTTTATATTTTCCCCTCGTTGATGATTTATTATTCTTCTGGTGTTTCAATACATTCTCATACAATACAATACTGCCCTCACCTGGTTGCTGAACGTCACTACATAACCAAAGTATTTTGGACAATGGCATGTACTGGTCATTATAAGGTACGACACCATCACTTTGCATACACACTATAAATGGTAAAAAGCCGGGATGACTTTAAATTTCATTGAACTTTTGAAGCATCAGATACATGTTGACACAATGTACCAATATAACTTCCAAAGCAGATGTTATAATTCTATGATAAAGTGACTGGCTCACGCAGTCTGTAAAGAAAGTATGGGGTCTAATAGTTCCTGTTCAAGCATTAGTTTTAGAAGTAGATCAGTCTACAAGTAGGGCCTCATCAATGTATTGGTCCACCCCTTAGCTGAACTTGGGGTAACTCCTCCCCCATACCTTTCCCATGAGACTGAATCTGCAATAGGTAAGCAGCTTGGTTTGAAGAAATCATCTGTGGGAGCAATTATTAGGAAATGGAAGACATACAAGACCACTAATAATCTACCTCGATCTGCGGCTCCACGCAAGATCTCACCCCGTGGGGTCAAAATGATCACAAGAACGGTGAGCAAAAATCCCAGAACCACAAGGGGGGACCTGGTGAATGACCTGCAGAGAGCTGGGACCAAAGTAACAAAGCCTACCATCAGTAACACACTACGCCGCCAGGGACTCAAATCCTGCAGTGCCAGACGTGTCCACCCCCCTTAAGCCAGTACATGTCCAGACCCGTCTGTAGTTTGCTAGAGAGCATTTGGATGATCCAGAAGAAGATTGGGAGAATGTCATATGGTCAGATGAAACCAAAATATAACTTTTTGGTAAAAACTCAACTCGTTGTATTTGGAGGACAAAGAATGCTGAGTTGCATCCAAAGAACACCATACCTACTGTGAAGCATGGGGGTGGAAACATCATGCTTTGGGGCTGTTTTTCTGCATAGGGACCAGTACGACTGATCCGTGTAAAGGAAAGAATGAATGGGGCCATGTATCGTGAGATTTTGAGTGAAAACCTCCTTTCATCAGCAAGGGCATTGAAGATGAAACGTGGCGGGTTCTTTCAGCATGACAATGATCCCAAACACACCGCCCGGCAACGAAGGAGTGGCTTCGTAGGAAGCATTTCAAGGTCCTTGAGTGGCCTAGCCAGTCTCCAGATCTCAACCCCATAGAAAATCTTTGGAGGGAGTTGAAAGTCCGTGTTGCCCAGCAACAGCCCCAAAACATCACTGCTCTAGAGGAGATCTGCATGGAGGAATGGGCCAAAATACCAGCAACGGTGTGTGAAAACCTTGTGAAGACTTACAGAAAACGTTTGACCTCTGTCATTGCCAACAAAGGGTATGTAACAAAGTATTGAGATAAACTTTTGTTTTTGACCAAATACTTATTTTCCACCATAATTTGCAAACAAATTCATTAAAAATCCTACAATGTGATTTTCTGGATTTTCTTTTCTCATTTTGTCGGTCATAGTTGAAGTGTACCTATGATGGAAATTACAGGCCTCTCTCATATTTTTAAGTGGGAGAACTTGCACAATTGGTGGCTGACTAAATACTTTTTTGCCCCACTGTACCTCAGTGAAATCACACTGTGCTTCCATTGCAATGAACAGGGCGTACTATAAGTTAAGAAATAATAGGTTGTTAAGTTTGATAGATATAATAACAACAATAATGATAATAGCAAATAATAATAATACCACTCCCCCCCAGGAATATATTTCAGGGTGTAGAAGACATCCCCACCCCCCCATGAAGTCACAGCATGTCACATCAGCGTTCAGCTCTGCAGGAGTTTGATGTATGAATTGTGTGTGTAGAGTAAAGACTGTTGGAAATAGGTCCCAAAAAGTGGCAAGAATAATAAAGAAGAAAATGTATGAGCAATTACAGTAGTGTGCTTTGTATGCTGCAAGCACAGAAATAATAATAACTATTCATATGTTATAACAGAAAATAGGACTAATATAATACACTGAATAGCATCTTACCATCTTACCATCACAACAAGCACCCCAACGTTGTTTGAGAAACCTTGCTTTGGTTGATCCTGTGGTGTGAACAAGGTACCATTTTCAATACAGGAATGACAATCAAATGGTACAGTTCTGTGGAATAATTTAAAGCAATATCCAATCTGAACATCATCCACACCAAAAGTCCTCCAAGGTCCAGGGAACAAGATCTGAGCAATGTTTCTGTGAACACAGTGTATGTGAAAGTGAAGGAAAAGTACAATTCAACAGCATTTTATACTCCAGCATGCATAACAGTTTTGAACACAGTTGGAACTGAATTAGCCCAAGTATTTTTCACAACATATATGGGTGTTTCTGTACCAGAAAATGTATTTTCGACTGCAAACACACCATTTCTCACATCAATGCACTCACATGCCAAAGCTCTTTCCCTGGACACTGTTTCAAAGCAATGTGTATGTTTTCTTCGTAAATGTGTTTTCAAGTTTTTCTTACTTAACTTAATTTTGCAGTGTGGACAAGTTAAAGACTTTTCTTGACCTGCCATGTATGTTGGGACCAGGTGATTTCATTATTGTATATACTATGTGTAGGCCGTGGAGACTCGCTATGTGTAACTAAGGGGAATGGCCGTCGGCATCAACGATTCACATTTAGAACCAGCCAAACACAACAAGGCTGACATTGAAGAAACACAGAAAATCAGTGATCAAATCGATTACGTAACTGTACATGTAAACCTAGGCTTACTGCTCAAGTAGGCAAATTTGTCCAAATAAGATTCCCTCATTGTAAGCAATTAGCTAGCTCACGTTCAAAAGGGAGCTATTGCTAATTAGCTAGCTCAAGTGCAAATGGGTGCTAATTAACGCTATGCTAACATCGGTGTGGTAGATGGTTATATAAAAATATACCACTGCACTGGTATAACATGAACATTACGAAAGTACATTACGCATAATGTCTCACTTCCATGGTTGATATTTTTATCCATGTAGGTTAGCTTTGATTAAGATTCGCTTTCGTTGACGTTGATACCTCAACTTGGGTGAGCTTGTAGGAGACGAGACAGGAAGGGTTTGGGTTAAACGCATTTGACTACGCCCACATTGAGCCCGGCCCCGAACTGCACACTGCAGTCAGGTGCTTCTCGCCACATCCCACGAGTATCGGAGCCGGTGTAGTACGCTTTGCCTGTTTGATGGTTCATCGGGGGTATAGCGGGATTTCTTATAAACTTCTGGGTTAGAGTCCCGCTCCTTGAAAGCGGTAGCTCTACCCTTTAGCTCAGTGCGAATGTTCCCTATAATCCATAGCTTCTGGTTGGGGTATGTACGTATGGTCACTGTGGGGACGACGTCCTTGATGCACGTATTGATAAAGCCAGTGACTGATGTGGTGTACCCCCCATCAATGCCATTGGAAGAATCACAGAACATATTCCAATCTGTGCTAGCAAAACAGTCATGTAGTTTAGCATCTGCTTCATCTGACCACTTTTTTATGGACCGAGTCACTGGTGCTTCCTGCTTTAATTTTTGCTTGTAAGCAGGAATCAGGAGGATAGAGTTATGGTCAGATTTTCCAAATGGAGGGTGAGGGAGAGCATTGTACACGTCTCTGTGTGGAGTAAAGGTGGGGTAGACCTTTTCACCCTCTGGTTGCACATTTAACATGTAGGTAAAACTGATTTAAGTTTCCCTGCATTAAAGTCCCCGGCCACTAGGAGCGCCGCCTCTGGATGAGCATTTTCCTGTTTGCTTATGGCGGAATACAGCTCATTGAGTGCGGTTTAGTGCCAGCCTTGGTCTGTGGTGGTATGTAAGACAGCTACGAAAAATACAGATAAAAACTCTCGAGGTAGATATTGTGGTCTACAGCTTATCATGAGATACTCTACCTCAGGTGAGAAAAACCCTGAGACTTCCTTAGATATCATGCACCAGCTATTGTTTACAAATATGCATAGGCCCCGTGTCTTCCAAAAGGCTGCTGTTCTGTCCTGCTGATTTAGTGTATAACCAGCCAGCTATATTTTCTTAATGTTGTCGTTCAGCCATGACTCTGTGAAACAAGATATTACCGTTTTTAATTTCACGTTGGTAGGATATACGTGCTTTCAGTTCGTCCCATTCATTTTCCAGCAATTGAACATTAGCTAGCGGAATGGAAGGCAAGTGCAGATTAGCCACTCGTCGCCTGATCCTCACAAGACATCCAAATCTCTTTCCTCAAAATCTATGTTTCCTTTTCCAGTGAATCACGGGGATCTGGGCCTGGTTGGGTGTCCATAGTATATCCCTCGCATCCGACTCATTGAAGAACTCCTTGTCCAATTTGAGGTGTGTAATCCCAGTTCTGATGTCCAGAAGCTCTTTGCGGTCATAAGAGATGGTAGCAGCAACATTATGTACAAAACCAGTTACGAACAACGTGAAAAAACAAACAAAATAACATAGTTGGTTAAGAGCCGATAAGACGGCAGCCATCTTTAGCGCACAGAAGGGTAGTTACTTGATACATTGGCCATGGTCGAGAGGATCAAAACCAAAATGCATAATTGGTAAATTGTAATTGACTGACTGATCTACAAATAATAATGAGTAGTTATTTATTTTATCCCTTTTCGTGGTATCCAATTGGTAGTTACAGTCTTGTCCCATCGCTGCAACTCCCGTAGGGACTCGGGAGAGGCAAAGGTCGAGAGCCGTGCGTTCTCCGAAACACAACCCAGCCTCACTGCTTCTTGACACAATGCCCGCTTAACCTGGAAGCCAGCCGCGCCAATGTGTCGGAGGAAACACCCGTACACCTGTCAACTGTGTCAACGTGCATTGCGCCCGGCCCGCCACAGGAGTCACTCGAGCGCGATGGTACAAGAACCTCCCCGAACCCGGTCGATGCTGGGCCAATTGTTCCATGGGTCTCCTCAAGGTTCTCTGTAGATCAGTTAGTCATTACTCACCTGCACTGTCGGCTGCATAGTCGAACAAACCCAGTGATTTCCATCACAGATCATTTCAGATTTACATGATGAATAGCGTTTCATGCGCTCGTTAACGATAGCATTATTAATAACACTAACTACGATTCAGGGCGTATATTTCACAAGCATATCAGTCTCCTTAGAGACCATCAAAAATTGCCAAAGCCAACTATATTTCAAGTCGTCTTGGCGGGGTATTGGGTAAAGTTTTCAACTAGCAATAATCGCGCCTCGGATAAACCTCATAGGCTACGATACTGCCACTGCGCAAAGATAAGTCAATTGCGGGATTGGGTGGATTTAGTTTCGACACAATGATGATTCCTATAACGGTTTCAATAAAAAAAAGATAAACAATACACAAATAGAGATAGATTAGGGAAACGTGTAAAATGATATTATGATGTGAACGCAATTATAAAAAATGTTTTACATTTTTTATTTAAAATATTCAAAGACATGCTGTGCATTGTGGGATACATTGTGTCAACATGTGGAGAACTGGAGTTGTAACTGATCAGTTGTCTACAGGCTGGATAAAACAAGAATAGGCTTTGTAGCGGTTTTTCCGAATTGTGGCTCGTTTTTTCACAATTTCCACAATCGTCACTCGCGAGCGCACTAAACAACGCACCGTGGTTTGTTCAAAAAGGGTTGTCTTGTGCGGTTCGCTGCAGAACCAGTCCGGACCAAACACAGGAAACAGTATTATCAGACAGTACACTATGCTTTAGAGACTCTGATGTATTATTGGTTGTTTGGCAGCGAGCAGTTGATGAAATGCACACAGCGCAGTAACGTAATTTAATATATCTTAAATATGATGTGATTTGCAGCGCATTTATGAATGCATCCGATGCAGATTAAGCGACATGGGTGTTGTACGCCTATTCACGTCGCAGTTTAGTTAGAGCGGTTATTGTTGGAAGACCAAAGCGAAAGTAATATGTAACATGGGATACAAGTTAGGCTTCTTGATCATCATAATATGAGCATTTTTCTCCAATAAACAAATTACTTGCATGTACACTTGGTTTTGTTTAGGCATTTTAGGTGGTTTGACATTTGGCAATGTGAAACCAACCGGACCAAATGAAAAAAGTACAATGTAACAAATAATCGAACTCAGACATATGTGTGAAAACACCCTTATTGGGTATTCAGATAGGAATCTCTATAATGTAGAACATTTTGAGATTTTTCTGCAGAATTTAGAAGCATGTCCTGTCAACTACATTTTACATTTCTGATTGCAATGTTCTCATTTGACACAAGTATGGTGGGCCAATAGGAAGCATGGCACTTGTATCCTTTAGTGGTTGAAAACGGGACCATTTTTGTCTCACGGATGGTACCTTCGTTCTATCCTTGAGGTGCTGTCACTTCTATTTAGAGACTAACACTAGGCGGTTCATTGATATAAAGAACATATTCATTGACTGACCACCAAACTATCCCTAGCTACAACTGAAGCTCATGAAATGAACAAGCGCCTATCAGCGTTCTCTAGTCTGATAGATTGCTTCCGTAGTGTGCCATTCAAACCACCAGATGGCAATCTAATCCATGCAATGGCATAGTTTAAAAATGATTTCTGTGATTACCTCCAAGTTAAAAAATATATATAATTGAGCTGCAATGCCTGCCAAAGGTGCTTCTACCACTGGTGTGTAGACATGCAGTCAATACATCTTAATTTTGTATTTGTTATTAATTTGGAAAATGTTCTGATTTTTCTTTCACTTTAAAAATGTGGAATAGGTTGTGTAGATCGGTGTGGGGGAAAAAATTGAATGTAATCTCTTTTTACATTTCATTTAAGGCAGCAAAATGTGAAGACTGTGCAAGGGGTGTGTAGACCGTATGACTGTAGGCTCCATTTGTAACTTGATGATTCTGTTCCCTGTGTTTCCACCCCTGAAGGAGACCTCTCACATAATCAGTTGAAGTATCCACTTGACTACAGCATGACAATTTCAGCTATTATAAGAACTGTCATTTCTATGCAGAATGATGGAAAGGGTAAGCTACATATTCTTGCATATCAATGCAAAAACACTGCATTGTGTAGTTTTGGCCTCTTAGATACCCATATGTCTCATATCTCCTACAGTAAAGGTTCATTTCGTAGTCAGATTGATACCAGTTGAGATGGATAGGTAATAATGCCTAATACACTAAGCTTCTTCTAAATATCAATGCAAAGCCGGATAATAATAATAATAAACCTTCATTTCCTATGGAGAGTGAACATTAAAAGCATTTCTGTTGTTGTGAAACCTCAATGGGATAATGCCATTTACTTTATATAATGTAGGCTCAGCAGCAGATAACCAGTAGCATGCCGGTTGTAAAGCGGCCTGTGCTGTGCTGCTGACACAATAGGGAGGATTTGCTCCTGCCAGTCATAGACAGGTGCAATTAGTCTTACAGTGGCAGGATCACCGTCAGGGACCGGACAGGTAAGTATGTAGATAAAGGGATTACACTGTGTCTGGGCCACATAATCTGAAATGAATCCGGTAAGCTTCTGTTTCATTCTGAGCCTAGCATGGCAATCCATTTTCATCATCACACTACAAACTGGTTATTACTTCAGTGCAACCCAAGAAAATATGAGAAGAGCTGTGTTCACTTTGCCAGATGAACGATCTCTCAAACCAGGCTTGTGTGCCACACCTGTATACCAGTTGTGGACCTTTGATAATGGTGGTGGTCAGGCGGGATAATACCTTTAATTCTCTTGAGGTGCCTTGGTTACTTTTCTCTGAAAGCCCTATCAAGAATCCTACTGGATTTCCAGCCATCCACTCAGGGATGTGTGATTTTAGTAATCACCTGTGACATGCTATAGATTAGATCTGGTCCAGCTGACATAATACCCTGCTTTCCAATAGGGCCCAGTGGTTGTCCATGGTCTTAAACACACTGGCATCATCCCTTTTTTTGTTTAGTGTATTCAATTGTAGAGCTTTGTTTTTAAGTCAATGCCATCCAGTATAAGGATAAGCTTATGTTATGTGTAGCAGCTTCTACTAGGTTAAGTAGAAATTTTTGTCTGCGAAATGTAAGTATGGCTTTCCGGTAAAACCCCTAGACTGGTGTGTGCCAACCAGGCTGATCCAGCTTAGACCCAACCAATCACACTCTCAGACCTCCGTCCACCAACACACTCAGCCTCCTTAAATCACTGATCAGTGATTCATCAGGATCAGCGGGTATAATGAGGTGTGTGTTTGTTTGTAGGGAGGAAGTACCTGTTTACCAGTGTACGTGTGTGTCTCTGTTTGTGTGTGTGTATCTGTGCCACTCAGAGTGCCACTGTGTGTGTGTGCCATGTATGTGTCTGTGTGTTTGTATGCCATGTGTGTGTGTGTGTGTGGTCCGATTTATATCACAGCAGGCTGGGGGACAGACAGGCAGGCATTAATGCTGGCCAGCCCCTCTCTCTCTCTCTCCTCTCCCTGTGTCACACTATGCTTTACAGTACAGACAACCAACCAAGGCTCTAGTCTGCACACAGTAAAGTTAGGTCACTCAAAACATCCCCGGCCGTCACAGGCTTCCACTGCAATAAGTCATATTGGCAGACAGTGCTGTGCTCTGCTAGGTCATGGAGCCATTTAAATCAAAGGATGCATTCCAAATGACACCCTATTCCCTATATAGTGCACTACTTATGGAACCGGGTTAAAAGTAGTGCACTGTATAGGGATTAGTGTGCCAATTGGGACGTAACCAAACTGCTCCTTTAAATAACCTTCTTCTGTCTCTCTAGCGAGTCTTCACGCCCTGCATCAGCCCCCCCTCCCCCTGTGACAGCTTCCTGTGTCCACGAGCAGCCTCCATCTGTTATCCCCATGTCTCCTGTCTTCTGAACTCCATCCCAGAGATGCTACATCTGGCAACCTTCAGACACTGACACAGAAAGTCATAATAGTGCATGTGTTTTTGTATAAGCTGATACTACTGTATCGCATAGCAATGTTGAATATATTTGGAGATACATAGTAGCACAATGCAACGATATCAATACTGGTCACAAAGTTATTAAATGTGCAGAGTTTTAATGACGATATAGTAATACCCACATGTACAGTAGGCAGAGTTAACAGTACGTAATCTATACATCGTCCCAAAGATAAGCATGCATGCATTATAACAGAAGCACTGACACCTAAAATGTATATGTCGGCAAAACACAGCTCTCTCACAGAATGAAGTACAGCACTAACATTGTGCATAATTAATGCAGGCACTTGAACACATGCACTGCAATAAGGAACCAGCAGAGTGCACTCTATCCATATGACAAACAGGTGCTGAAGCATGCTACTGAACTACAAGTTTTGGTTAGACCTTGACTGAACACTCAAGAAGAGAGAATGAACTCACTGACTTCAATACTAACATTGTGTGAATAGAATAATTTATTATCGGGTAAATTACTGAGCAAACTGATCTAATATTAAGAATCCGAATGCTGCAATCAAATCAAATGGTGTTTGTCACATTTCCGAAAACTAGACTTCACTGTGAAATGCTTGCTTACGAGCCCTTCCCAACGATGCAGTTAAAAGTAATAAAAGCATAGTAACAGAAGAGGAATAAAATACACAAGAATGGATCTATGTTCAGGGAGTACCAGTACCAGATCAATGTGCAGGGGTATAAGGTATTTAACGTAGTAGATATATATATGTACATGAAGGTAGGGTAAAGTGACAGGCACCAGGATAGATAATAATAAGAGTAAAATAAAGAGTACTAGTGGCAGCATATGATCAGTGTAAAAGTAAGTGTGTTTGTGTTGTGTACATGCGTGCGCATGTAGTGGAGGTGTAGTGTGTGTAAAACATTGCCTTTGGAAAGTTTTCAGAACCTTTGACTTTTTCCACATTTTGTTATGTTACAGAGGAACTCTAGAGCTGTGTCAGAGTGACCATTGGATTCTTGGTTACCTTCCTGCACAAGGCCCTTCTCCCCCAATTGTTCAGTTTGGCAGGGCGGCCAGATCTAGGAAGAGTCTCGGTGGTTCTAAACATCTTCCATTGAAAAATAATGGAGGCCACTGTATTCTTGGGGACCTTCAATGCTGCAGACATTTTTTGTACCCTTCCCCAAATCTGTGCCTCGACACAATTCTGTCTCGGTGCTCTACAGACAATTTCTTCGACCTCAGGGCTTGATTTTTGCTCTGACAGGCACTGTCAACTAAGTGGCCATATGTACAGATGAAGACGGAGGTTTACATACACCTTAGCCAAATACATTTAAACTCAGTTTTTTCACAATTCCTGACATTTAATCCTAGTAAAAACACCCTGTCTTTGGCCAGTTAGGATCACCACTTTATTTAAAGAATGTGAAATGTCAGAATAATAGTAGAGGGAATGATTTATTTCAGCTTTTATTTCTTTAATCACATTCCCAGAGGGTCAGAAGTGTACATACACTCAATTAGTATTTGGTAGCATTGCCTTTAAATTGTTTAACATGGGTCAAACAATTTGCGTAGCCTTCCACAAGCTTTCCACAATAAGTTGGGTGAATTTTGGCCCATTCCTCTTGACAGAGCTGGTGTAACTGAGTCAGGTTTGTAGGCCTCCTAGCTTGCACACACTTTTTCAGTTCTGCCCACAAATTGTCAATAGGATTGAGGTCAGGGCTTTGTGATGGCCATTCCAATAACTTGACTTTGTTGTCCTTAAGCCATTTTGCCACAACTTTGAAAGTATACTTGGGGTCATTATCCATTTGGAGGACCCATTTGCGACCAAGCTTTAACTTCCTGACTGATGTCTTGAGATGTTGCTTCAATATATCCACAACATTTTCCTCCCTCATGATGCCATCTATTTTGTGAAGTGCAAAAGTCCCTCCTGCACCAAAGCAACCCTACAACATGATGCCGCCACCCCCGTGCTTCACGTTTGGGATGGTGTTCTTCGGCTTGCAAGCCTCCCCCTTTTTCCTCCAAACGATGGTCATTATCGTTATCATTATTTTTGTTTCATCAGACAAGAGGACATTTCTCCAAAAAGTGTGATCTTGGTCCCCATGTGCAGTTGCAAACCGTAGTCTGGCTTTTTTAGGGCGGTTTTGGAGCAGTGGCTTCTTCTTTCCTGAGCGGCCTTTCAGGTTATGTCGATATAGGACTCGTTTTACTGTGGATATAGATACTTTTGTACCTGTTTCCTCCAGCATCATCACAAGGTCCTTTGCTGTTGTTCTGGGATTGATTTGTACTTTTCGCACCTAAGTACGCTCATCTCTAGGAGACAGAACATGTCTCCTTCTTGAGCGGTATGACGGCTGCGTGGTCCAATGGTGTTTATACTTGCGTACTATTGTTTGTACAGATGAACATGGTACCTTCAGGCGTTTGTAAATTACTCCCATGGATGAACCAGACTTGTGGAGGTCTACAATTATTTTTCTGAGGTCTTGGCTGATTTCTTTTGATTTTGTCAAGCAAAGAGGCACTGAGTTTGAAGGCAGGCCTTGAAATACATTCACAGGTACACCTCCAATTGACTCAAATTATGTCATTTAGCCTACCAGAAGCTTCTAAATCCGTAACATAATTTTCTGGAATTTTCCAAGCTGTTTCAAAGCACAGTCAACTTAGTGTATACAAACTTCTGACCCACTGGAATTGTAATACAGTGAATTATAAGTGAAATAATCTGTCTCTAAACAATTGTTGGAAAAATGACATATGTCATGCACAAAGTAATGTCATAACCGACTTGCCAAAACTGTAGTTTGTTTACAAGAAATTTGCGTGGTTGAAAAAGTGAAAAACGAGTTTTAATGACTCCAACCTAAGTGTATGTAAACTTCCGACTTCAACTGTAGACAGGTGTGTGCCTTTCCAAATCATGTCCAATCATTTGAATTTATCACAGGTTGTAGAAACATCTCAAGGATCTTCAATGCAATCAGGATGCTGCTGAGCTCTATTTCGACTCTCATAGCGAAGGGTTTGAATACTTATGTAAATAAGATATTTCTGTTTTTGCTTTATCATTATGGGGTATTGTTTTTATTTAATACATTTTAGATTAATGCTGTAACGTAACAACGAAAAAAGTCAAAGGGGTCTGAATACTTTCCCGAAGGCACTGTATATAGTCTTGTGAGTGTACACAGAGTTAGTGCAAGATTGGGTCAGTGCAGATCATCCGGGTAACCTTTTAATGAACTATTTAGCAGTCTTTTGGCTTGGAGGTAGAAGCTGTCTCGGAGCCTGTTGGTCCGAGAGCCAATGCTCTGGCACCGTCTGCTGGATGGTAGCAGGTTGAATAGTCTATTGCTTGGGTAGTTGGAGTCTTTGACAATTTTTTGGACCTTCCTCTGACACTGTCTGATATAGAGGTCCTGGATGGCAGGGAGCTCGGCTCCCGTAATGTACTGGGCTGTCCACACAACTTTGTGTAGCTCTCTGCGGGGATGCAGCCAGTCAAGATGCTCCACGACTGTGCGGGTGTGTGTGGACTATGTTAAGTCCTTAGTGATGTTGACGGCAAAGAACATGAAGCTCTCGACCAGCTCCACTACAGCCCCGTCGATGTGGATGGGGACGTGCTCTTCCCTAATCACCACCTTCCACTCATCTCCTTGGGTAATGAACCATGTAGTCAGTCTCTGTCAGTCCCAGTGTGTTACGTATGAGAACAGTAAGGGGCTGACTATCATTCGCTAGTCAATATGTAATGAGAAAATGATCAAATAAAAATATGCTATCATCATACAAGTATACAGGCAACAAACAGCATGTTTCTTGATTATTCCTTGCTTACCAGTTGATCATATTCACATGAATGATCTCCATTCAAATCAAATCAAAGTTTATTTGTCGCGTACAAACTTTTGTAGATATTATCGCAGGTGCAGCGAAATGCTAATGTTTCTAGCTCCAACAATGCAGCAATAGCAATACAATAACAATACACACATAATTCCTTCCCCCCAAAATAAGAAAGAACAAGAAATGAAGACATACAGAAGTGTGTGACAGCTTCCCTAGCTTGGTGTGGTCATGCCTATAACCTACTTCCAAGACTCCTGAACACTTAGACGAACAGGTCAAGCATTGTGAACTCAAGCATCATATAGACAGCAGATTTGGCTCTGCTTGTTTTGCTATATCCACTATCCTAGCTGTGTTTCTTGAGTGTTCAGTTTCTGCTCTGATAGTAGTGTTCTGTTTGTCGATCTCACTCCATCTCTCTGTGTCTGTTTACCTGACATTAGTTTCCATCACATCGGTCAATGTGAAAACCTGTGAAGGCCATCTCCCCCATCTCCCTCAGCCTCTCTGCTGCATCTCTGCCACTCTTCTGACTGTGTCAGCAGTAAGAGGCTGACTCACACCCCCTCAGCCCCATCGTCCCTCAGGGCCCTTCGGGCAAAGACGACACGTCGCTCCCCCAGACAGACAGGCTCATTTGCATGGCCGTAAATCACTTACAAAACTGACACCCAACCAGAGCACAGCAAGGATTATGAGACAGGGCCATAAAACTATTACTCCATGTGCCAAACTGCAGTGTTATGTGAGATGAGGCTCCCAGGCAGGAATATAAACTCTTCAAGTGGTTGGTGAGGTGATGATGTTTGGTGGTTGAGAAAACTGATCTGGGTTCAGTCTCACATGCAGCTACGTTTTAGTCCCTCGCTGGAATGCGACAGCATTCAGGAGAGGTGTGTTTGGAAAGGTCAGGGATCCCAAGTTTCTTCAAAGTTGTCTAGTATAGCCTACAACTAACAGTGCATGATGCAACTTCACCTTCTGAGGTGAAAAGCCAAGACAGCCACTGCTAGTAACTGTGAAGGATTGACTATTTCATTATACAGTAGCAGGCAGGCTTAGGCTTGATGGAGTCAATACAACAAGAAAAACAAATGGTTTCATCATTCATCATATGGGTTTTAAAATAAATTAAGTTATCTAAACATTATCTTACCATTTCAATCCTTCAAGAGGTGTATAGGCCTGCAACACTGTAAAAATAGAAAGACTCAAAACACCATGATTGTCTAAGAAAACCATGGAAAGGAGTACACCTAACCGAAGATCTGGTGTTTGGATTGTGTTTGAATGTAAACCCAAAGTATGTTTTATGATACACAGAAAGTGTTTTAAAACAGAATACAAGTATTCTAAAACGCCCAAATTGTTCTTCAGTCTGAATTTTAAAAAATGTAAAGATTGTTTTCAGCGCATGTAAAAAGGCAGCATCAAAACACACACACAAAAAGCTGTGTGTCTCGTACAATCAAACGGTTAAGAAATGCAAATAGTTTATAGTCTAAATATTGATTGATGATAAGGGCATATTGAGAATATTTTTTATGGAACTCCTCCTTTATTTAGACATTAAAAACATGTGACAGAGAAGAAGGAAAGTGGGACAGGCGAAAGCGGCATTGAATCCCCAACTTCTGGGGCAATAATATGGTACATTTCAGTGGAATTTCATTGGAATATTACACACTCAAAAATACTGCCACACTGTAAAAAATATTCTGGAAAAATTTATTTAAAAAAAATGACAACCAATTTATACTTAATGAATGCAGGTCGTTTCAATTATTTCTTAATTTCAGTTTACACCCCAAAAACATCCTGCTTAATATGTTGCTAAAAATGTTACTATCTTTTATGAGGATAAACATAGATCTAAGAGAGTGAATTAACTGATTTGAAGCCTGGTTTCAATCTCCTTGCACTTCCTATGTTGCCACGTCACTCTGTTTTCATAGGATTGTGGGTAATTCAATAATTTTTTACATTATTATTATTTTACACAATGTTATAAGCATGTTTTAATAAAATAAAATTATACTTATATATTAGTAGTAAGCAGCTTGTTGTGCTATGAGGTGTAATGATTCAGGATGAACGGATATCAAAACCTTTAGACACAATTACATTAATGATGACACAAACCATTCCCACATGTGCATACTTTAATATTAGAGGCAAATATAGAATCTTGCTATGTTTGCTGTAAAACCTTGGGTGGATTGTTGCATAATCAACATTGAACATTACAATACTCCAGAAGAAGATATCTAACTCTGCATTATACAGGGTTTGAGGGCACCACAACAGTTTTAGATGTTTTAGAGAGAGGAAAGGACAAAAAAGGAGAAGGTATCTAATTCTGCACTAAACAGAACTCAAACATCAAACTACTGTTTTCAACCTTTTCTGTTAGTGCTCCCAGTCCCTGGCAAGGTGTTGCACTACAATTGATTAAATAGTGTTACAACACCATGTAATGTTTCAAAACATATCAGGTGATGTGTGTAAATCTAAGACACTCCATTTAGTTTGATATGTTATGTTTTGTATGGTATCTATTAATTGGTGGCTGTCCATCACCCATTTCATATGATATGTTACAAATTACAACTCGTATAATGTTACACATTTTCAAAACGTACAATATATTACACATTTTCAAAATGCTGTATATGTAACAAATTTGCTAAACTTAAGATATGTAACGAATTCTAGCTAGATAGCTAACTTTAGCCTCTGGCTAACGTTAGCTAAAATAGGGTTTAGGATTAGCGGTTAGGTTTAGGAGTTAGGTTAAAGGGTTAAGGTCAGGGTTAGCTGAAAGTGTTAAGGTTAGGGTTAGGGGAAGGGTTAGCTAAAAGGGTTAAGGTTAGGGTTAGGGGAAGGGTTAGTTAAAAGGGTTAAGGTTAGGGGAAGGGTTAGCTAAAAGGGTTAAGGTTAGGGTTAGCTAAAAGGGTTAAGGTTAGGGTTAGGGGAAGGGTTAGCTAAAAGGGTTAAGGTTAGGGGAAGGGTTAGTTAAAAGGGTTAAGGTTAGGGTTAGGGGAAGGGTTAGTTAAAAAGGTTAAGGTTAGGGGAAGGGTTAGCTAAAAGGGTTAAGGTTAGGGTTAGGGGAAGGGTTAGCTAAAAGGGTTAAGGTTAGGGTTAGCTAAAAGGGTTAAGGTTAGGGTTAGGGGAAGGGTTAGCTAAAAGGGATAAGGTTAGGGGAAGGGTTAGCTAAAAGGGTTAAGGTTAGGGGAAGGGTTAGCTAAAAAGGTTAAGGTTAGGGGAAGGGTTAGTTAAAAAGGGTTAAGGTTAGTGGAAGGGTTAGCTAAAAGGGTTAGGGGAAGGGTTAGCTAAAAGGGTTAAGGTTAGGGTTAGGGGAAGGGTTAGTTAAAAGGGTTAAGGTTAGGGTTAGCTAAAAGGGTTAAGGTTAGGGTTAGGGGAAGGGTTAGTTAAAAGGGTTAAGGTCAGGGTTAGCTAAAAGGGTTAAGGTTAGGGGAAGGGTTAGTTAAAAGGGTCAAGGTTAGGGTTAGCTAAAAGCGTTAAGTTTAGGGTTAGGGGAAGGTACAGCTAAAAGGGTTTGGGTTAGTTGTAAAGTAGCTTAAAAGTTGTAAGTAGTTGAACATTTTGCACAAGTTATCCATGATGAGATTCAAACTCGCAGCCTTTGGGTTGATAGAAAGTTGCGTAATACACCCACCCAACCACCCTAATTTTGCCTTAAGTAACCATCTTTCTTGTGTAACCATACCAAAAGTAACATATCATACTAATTTGAGTACCCTGGATTTCTTTATGTCTAGTCTATGAGACCTGGCTGGTGTACACAAGAATAATAGTGAAGACATCAAACAATGAAATAACACATATGGAAACATTTATTTGGGCTGCACTCTGAGGCTGGTCTTCTTTCCTGTGGCGGTCCTCATGAGAGACAGTTTCATCATAGCCCTTGATTGTTTTTGCGACTGCACTTGAAGAAACGTTCAAAGTTCTTGACATTTTCCAGATTGACTGACCTTCATGTCTTAAAGTAATGATGGGCTGTCGTTTCTCTTTGCTTATTTGCGTTATTCTTGTCATAATATGGACTTGGTCTTTTACCAAATATGGCTATCTTCTGTATACCACCCCTACCTTGTCACAACACAACTGATTGGCTCAAATGCATTAAGAAGGAAATAAATTCCACAAATTAACTTTTAACATTCCACACCTTTAATTGAAATGCATTCCAGGTGACTACCTCTTGAAGCTGGTTGGGAGAATGCCAAGAGTTTGCAAAGCTGTCATCAAGGCAAAGGGTAACTACTTTTAAAAATCTCAAATATAAAATATATTTTGATTTGTTTAACACCTTTTTAGTTACATGATTCCATTATATTATTTAATCGTTTTGATGTCTTCACCATTATTCTAAAATGTAGAAAATAGTGACAATAAAGAAAAACACTGGAATGAGTACATGTCCAAACTTTTGACTGGTACTGTATGTGATTGGATTTGCCCTTGAAACTGCAAAGAATAAACTATGTCATAGTCATAAATACTTTATTTATCATGACCTCCATCTTGAAGACATTAGAGTTGATTTATGACATCATGAGGCAGTTATCATTATCAACCATGGTCCCCCATGACCCTAGGGACAAGTTTGGACAAGCAAATGCTTTTGGATGGTTTGAATCTTTGGTTGGATTTAGAATATACATTTTTACGAGGAATAAAACGGCCATAATCTTCCATTAGACATTAATCTGCAACAGATTAAAAAATAAAACCACTAAGATTTTGAAATAAGCATCAAGGTTAAGACAACTATGCCAAACTGGGCATAGGGTGGCAGGTATCCTTCTTGAGGTTGGAGCGTTGAGCTAGTAACCAAAAGGTTGCTGGATGGAATACAAAAACGAACAAATTGAAAAATCTGTCGATGTGCCCTTGAGGAAGGCACTTAACCACAATTTGCTCCAGGGGTACCGTACTACTGTGGCTGACCTTGTAAAACAACATATTTCACTGCACCTATCCGGTATATGTTCCAATATTATTTTTAACTGAATGTGAACTCGCATGCATGAGCTATTTCAATGCCTTCCCTGCATTACAATGATTTGAAGCCGGTGGCGACCGAATACCATATTATACTACTTGCTCCTTCGCTTTTCTTGATATTTCGTAACCATTGCCTGGCAGTCAGTGAACTATACAGTCTTTTGCGTTTTGGAAGGGGGAGGAGAATAATTCCTCTCTCGTCCCGGTCGATGTTGCGTTCTTCCTCTCCACGCATTCCCCACTATAATGTCATGGTTCTCAAATGCAATGTCACTCAAGGCGGATGTTAGCGGATCTCACAGGTGTATTACCAATTTAGCCAGAGTTCGAGAAGAAACACCTGGAATCATCATGTGATCCTGTACCTGGGCGTGGAGAAAGTCCCTGTTATTTTCTGGACTCTTGTTGAGTGTCGTCTTTCCGTAGGAATTGTCAACCAGTGCGAGCCCACTGTATTTTCTAAGGAACAGTGCCTTTCTGTAACCCTTTCCGCGCGAATTCAGGAAGAGTAAAATGTGAACTTTACATGCATTTTGCTTGGGGGTTATTTTTATTTTTTAGGGGGACTTTGAAACTCAACGGCTTGTGTTTATGCAACTATACTGTTCTTCCAAGGTGAGTTTGACGGGTGTTCTCCCGCTACAGCAACGGACCCAGTCTGTCCTTTATATTCTATACATTTTAGAAGCGAATTCAAATACATCTTCGGGTCAGTTAGAATATAACTGGCTGTATACTCATTTGCCTGCGTAAACATCTGCTGAATTTACAATTGCGATGATAGTAGTACATGTATTACTTTCGATAATAGCGCCGCTCTGTACAACAGACATGACACGATGAGACACGCATGTTTTGCACATTTGTCTTGAAACCTAAGAAAACGTATCCATTGAATTCACATATAAATTTAGGTTACATATTGATTGGAAGTATTATCTTTGTCAGATTAAATGTTTTTCCTTCAGCATTATGAAATGATGCAACTGTATGGAAATGTTTTTATGAATGGTGAACCTGAGTTTTGTTTGAGCAGTTTAAACACGAAATGGATTTCTGTAGTCACTCAGTATTAGTTGCTAAACCGCCCATAGCATATACTTGTATGAGTAGATAGTCTCGCCTACATTTAACCCATTCATAGCTAACTACATTTAGAGCCTATTGACAATAGTATCGGCTTTGGGAGTTTGGTTAAGAGCCCCGTAATGAACCTTAAATCGCATAGCTTTTGGTTGGTGCGGTTTTGAAAACGTAACATGCAGCCCAAACCGCAAGTGTTGCGTGCGAGAGCGTTGCAAAATAATTGTACAAATACATGTTATTCAATGATTTCACCCACACTGCTCCGCACGTCAAGGTGCGTCTGCGTAGCCAGGCGCTAAAAAAACGAACTAGGTTTCCCCTTTTATCTGTGGATTAATTGTCTGAGTAGAGAACACTCAATTTCGTGTGACTCAAAATGGGTCAAAATTCTAAAATTATCCAGCAGAAAAGGGACCATGCGCATTTCAGGTAAAATAATAACCCAGTGTTTATCTCCTAGGACAAATTAGCTAGCAACAGCGATCAAGCTAAATTTCCATTAATGTTTCATGTGTGTTTCAACCTGTCCCCAAATTAACACAGTTGGTTTTGGTATTTTAACCTGCGAGTCATGAACGCATCTGGTGGGGATAGACAAAATCGATGGCGCACGCGGACGCATGTGCGGAGTCAGTTTGGTCAACATATAAGGAAGGTATCATTCATATCAGAGAGAAATACTTAAAAAAAGGTTAAATTACTACAGACCTTTATGGGTTTAGGGTGTTCCCACACGGCCATATATCCATGTTACAGTACTTGTTTACAAAAGACAGAGGTGGCCACCTGTGCTAATTAATCAGCACTCTCAAAACCTGTGTAAGCTTAACTGGGGAGGAAGTGTAGTTCGTCAACTGGAGGCACAGAGCATATCGATCTGTGCAAATCTGCTTCAGTAAGTGTGTCTTTTTTTATTTGAAAGATTATTTCTCACTGATGTGAAAGATATGGGGCATATCGGCATGTTTCAAAAACCGTTTTGGCAAACAGGGATTATTGACGTTTCTAAACGTTAAAACACAGCTTTGTAGTTCAAACGCAGCGGAAGCTAATGGAGAAGGGTGTTCAAGAGCTAGCCTACAGTGAATTCTGAAAATATTCAGACCCCTTGACTTTATCCACATTTTGTTACATTACAGCCTTATCCTCAAATGGATTTCATATTTTTCCCCCTCATCAATTTACTCACAATAACCCATAATGACTCAACAAAAACAGGTTTTTAGAAATTTTTGCAAATGTATATAAAAAAAAAAATGCAATACCAGTCAAAATATTGGACACACCTACTCATTCAAGGGTTTTTATTTATTTGTACTATTTTATACATTGCAGAATAATAGTGAAGGCACAAACTATGAAATAACACACATGGAATCATGTAGTAACCAAAAAGTTTAACACATCAAAATACACTGCTCAAAAAAACTAAAGGGAACACTTAAACAACATAATGTAACGCCAAGTCAATCACACTTCTGTGAAATCAAACTGTCTACTTAGGAAGCAACACTGATTGACAATACATTTCACATGCTGTTGTGCAAATTGGATAGACAACAGGTGGAAATTATAGGCAATTAGCAAGACACCCCCAATAAAGGAGTGGTTCTGCAGGTGGTGACTACAGACCACTTCTCAGTTCCTATGCTTCCTGGCTGATGTTTTGGTCACTTTTGAATGCTGGCGGTGCTTTCACTCTAGTGGTAGCATGAGACGAAGTCTACAACCCACACAAGTGGCTCAGGTAGTGCAGCTCATCCAGGATGGCACATCAATGCGAGTTGTGGCAAGAAGGTTTGCTATGTCTGTCAGCGTAGTGTCCAGAGCATGGAGGCGCTACCAGGAGACAGGCCAGTACATCAGGAGACGTGGAGGAGGCCGTGGGAGGGCAACAACCCAGCAGCAGGACCGCTACCTCCGCCTTTGTGCAAGGAGGAGCAGGAGGAGCACTGCCAGAGCCCTGCAAAATGACCTCCAGCAGGCCACAAATGTGCGTGTCTGCTCAAATGGTCAGAAACGGACTCCATGAGGGTGGTATGAGGGCCTGACGTCCACAGGTGGGGGTTGTGCTTAGAGCCCAACACCGTGCAGGACGTTTGGCATTTGCCAGAGAACACCAAGATTGGCAAATTCGCCACTGGCGCCCTGTGCTCTTCACAGATGAAAGCAGGTTCACACTGAGCACATGTGACAGTCTGGAGACGCAGTGGAGACCGTTCTGCTGCCTGCAACATCCTCCAGTATGACCGGTTTGGCGGTGGGTCAGTCATGGTGTGGGGTGGCATTTCTTTGGGGGGGCTGCACAGCTCTCCATGTGCTCGCCAGAGGTAGCCTGACTGCCATTAGGTACCGAGATCCTCAGTGCGGTTGGCCCTGGGTTCCTCCTAATGCAAGACAATGATAGACCTCATGTGGCTGGAGTGTGTCAGCAGTTCCTGCAAGAGGAAGGCATTGATGCTATGGACTGGCCCACCTGTTCCCCAGACCTGAATCCAATTGAGCACATCTGGGACATCATGTCTCGCTCCATCCACCAACGCCACACTGCACCACAGACTGTCCAGGAGTTGGCGGATGCTTTAGTCCAGATCTGGGAGGAGACCAGATCTGGGAGGAGACCATCCGCCACCTCATCAGGGAGGTCATACCGGCACGTGGTGGCCACACACAACTGATTGACTAACACATTGAGAAGGAAAGAAATTCCAGGAATTAACTTTTTTTTTATTTTATTTTTTTAGCTCTTTTTCTCCCCAATTTCGTGGTATCCAATTGTTAGTAGCTACTATCTTGTTTTATCGCTACAACTGGTGCAACCTTGGTTAGCGTGCACCTTGGTTAGCGTGGCCTGCCATAGGAGTTGCTGGTGTGTGATGAGACAAGGACATCCCTATCGGCCAAGCCCTCCCTAACCCGGATGATGCTAGGCCAATTGTGCGTCGCCCCACGGACCTCCCGGTCGCGGCTGGTTACGACAGAGCCTGGGCGCGAACCCAGATGGCACAGCTGGCGCTGCAGTAGGGCGCCCTTAGCCACTGCGCCACCCGGGAGGCCCCCACAAATGAACTTTTAACAAGGCACACCTGTTAATTGAAATGCATTCCAGGTGACTGTTGACTGATTGTTACACTTTTTTTGGTTACTGCATGATTCCAAATGTGTTATTTCATAGTTTTGATTACTTCTATTATTCTACAATGTAGAACATTTGTAAAAATTAAGAGAACTTTGAATGAGTAGGTGTGTCAACTTTTGACTGGTACTGTAAGTATTCAGACCCCTTACTCAGTACTTTGTTGAAGCACCTTTGGCAGCGTTTACAGCCTCAATCTTTTTGGGTATGATGCTACAAGCTTGGCACACCTCTATTTGGGGAGTTTCTCCCATTCTTCTCTGCATATCCTCTCAAGCTCTGTCAGGTTGGATGGGGAGTGTTGCTGCACAGCTATTGTCAGGGCTCTCCAGAGATGTTCGATCGGGTTCAACTCCGGGGTCTGACTGGGCCACTCAAGGACATTCAGAGACTTGTCCCAAAGCCACTCCTGCATTGTCTTGGCTGTGGGTCGTTGTCCTGTTGGAACGTGAACCGTCATCCCAGTCTGAGTTCCTGAGCTCTCTGGAACAGGTTTTCATCAAGGATCTCTCTGTACTTTGCGCCGTTCACCTTTCTCCATTCAGGTTTCCTCCAGATGTGCGACTTGGCATTCAAGCCAGAGAGTTCAATCCTATGTACCTTTTGGCAAAGTCTAAGCTGGCTGTCATGTGCCTTTTACTGAGGAGTGGCTTCCATCTGGCCACTCTACCATAAAGGCCTGATTGGTGGAGTGTTGCAGAGTTGGTTGTCCTTCTGGAATGTTCTCCCATCTCCATAGAGGAGCACAGGAGCTCTGTCAGAGTGACCATTGGGTTCTTGGTCACCTCTCTGACCAAGTCCCTTCTCCCCCGATTGCTCAGTTTGGCCGGGCGGCCAGCTCCAGGAAGAGTCTTGGTGGTTCCGAACTTCTTCCATTTAGGAATAATTGAGGCCACTGTGTTCTTGGGGACCTTTAATGCTGCAGACATTTTTTGGTAACCTTCCCTAGATCTGTGCCTCGACACAATCCTGTCTTGGGTCTCTACGGACAATTCCATTGACCTCATGGCTTGGTTTTTGCTCTGACATGCACTGTCAATTGTTGGACCTTAAATAGACAGGTGTATGCCTTTCTAAATCATGTCCAAGCAATTGAATTTACCACAGGTGGCCTCCAATCAAGTTGTAGGACCATCTCAAGCATGAACAAATGAAAAAGGATACCCTAAGCTCAATTTAGAGTCTCATAGCAAAGGGTCTGAATACTTATCTAAATAAGGTATCTGTTTTTCATTTTGAATCATTAGCAAAACATTCTATAAACCTTTTTTCTCTTTGTCAGTATGGGGTATTGTGTCTAGATTGATGACTCCAAAAAAGATCATCCATTTTAGAATGAGGCTGTACCGTAACTAAATGTGGAAAAAGGAAGGGGTCTGAATACATTCCGAATGCACTGTATCTCATTTATTTGCACAAAGTGATCCATGCACTATGGAGTTATACTGTTCACTAAGAAGGCATTTGCCTAGATCCTTATGATGACCACTTCATGAATGCATTTACCTTCACAGGCTTCATTAGTATTTCATTTGTAGTAAACCATGCTTTGATTAACTACGTTGGTTGTGGAGACATGTCTAATTTGACTAGGCTGTTCTCTGCTTGTCTCTTTCTCACAGTAACATGTGAAGACAGAATAATGGTCCTGGCAGCCTGTAAACTGTAGAGTAGCTGATCAGTCATCACGACTCCACAAGAAACATCTCTCACACAGTCTCATACAGGCAATCTCACTGAGCCTGACCATGTGAAACACTCCCCTGCCTCCGAGTCGGCATGTGATTATGTATTTTGATTGGTACTGTTTGTTTTTAACTTTCCTGTGGAGAACATGTAGATAGTCGTCCCATTCATGTCCTCCTCGAATCTCCTGAGTAGTGCTGTGAGTCTGTGTCTCTCTGGCCCCGGCCCTCTGCTCTCTCACTGTATGGCCTTGTTGTCTGTCTAAATCGTCCTTTGATTCCGGAGTCCGTCGTCCATTTCACCGAGCCACCCACCCCTCACATACAGACCTACTGTACATGGGATGCTCCATCTCCTGGGGATTATCCCCATTAAATGACATTAACAAACGCTGTCGTGGTGGAAATTGATTAGTCCGGGTCGGGGGTACTCCGCTCGAGGGGAATAAGGAAGGATGGTGGGGTGGGCAGTGTTGGTTGGTAGTTTTTTTGGGGGGGGGGGGGGTGTGTCACTCGGCCCGAACTCCTGACACAGAAAGTCTGGGTTTCCAATAAGGGCCATCTGCTCAAAGGAACACACACAGTGAGGCAACCTAAAACCAGGTCTGTCTGTCTGTCTGTGACCCACAATGCCTCATTTAGGGATTATCTCATCCTTCCTGAATAAATAGATACATTATCTGTGTAGAGGGGAGGAGAGCGACCGGTCAGGGATAAATTATTTTTCCTGCTCCCCACAAGCGTGAAAAAGACAAACATACCACACTTGTTCATTACATATGCTCTTTTCATTTTGAAAATGCCACATTTCTCATAGGGTTTTGAGGGTTTTGTAATTCTCGTCAGTCAAATCGAAGCTCATACTATGTATCTAACGCAAGTTATAAAAAAAACTCAGGGAATAGCAGACATAACATGCCTAAACAGTGTAATAAATCTTGGAATATTGTACCACTCTAGTCATGGTTGGTGTTAGCTTTGTACATTGATTTTTTTGTGATGTCCATTCCACTGTACTTATTTTGGTTTTGTGAAATCCAACATTGCAAAATGTAGAAACTTTCCGATGTGACTTGTTTAATTCCTCATAGCTTCCCTTATATGTACTCGCCATCTGAGGACACAACTGTTCAGCGTAGGCATAAATCATACAGCATCTCTCTATCCAGATAGTTTAGTCTCTTGTCCTGCTGGTCTGCTGCTGATATGCTATACTTCATTTCATAGACTTCCGGCTGTGTTTAAGGTCAAATGTAGTTAAATCTATCCATCCTTTGTCTCTTTGTATGCGTTCTACAGGATTAGTAGGCATAACCTCTTGGTCCTTTTCATTTCTATAAAGTACAGCCTTAATCCTGGTTAGCTATGTAAAGCCAGTCACCACCACCACCACCCCACCCTACCCCAATGCAGCCCAAACCCAGTCGCGGTACTGCTAGAGCATCTCATGATGACCCCAAATGTTCCATATATCCTTTTCAAAATGGGCGCAGAATTTTAAACATCAAATACATTGCTGTTACATGTGTACAATATATGGCTAGGTGGCTGATGTTAGCCTGGCTTGTTCTTATTTGTCTGTCAGAACTAGGCCTACACCTTTTTTATTGTGGTGGGGGTGAGAAATAGGGTATGGGGGTGTCAATTTTGCATTTAATTCAGGCTCAGGAGAATAGCGATCGTCTTTTTTATGTTGGGTGGATTATCTGTGATGAGGCAGCATCATGCTGAGGTGCTTCTGTGATCTCATCTCTTAGCATTTGCTGCTGCCACCCCTTGTCCTAATGCCCTTGGCCTTACTGGGCACTGTCCCAAACGCTGGCCTCCTCACCTCTCCCCTTCTGGCTCTGTTATGTCGCTGCCTATGCTTCATGGTGAATCACTTTAGAAGCTCTTATGTCTCTTGCAAAATCAGGGATAATCCAAAAACACGAAAAAGCAGACTGCGTGCACAAAGACATTTCACTGAACTATTTTCATGTTATTTACTGTATTTAGAGCAGATCATTTGGGTTAGTGGTTGTAACACAGCTATACAGTACATGCCTATACACCACAAAGCCCCTGCCTTTCTATCCCCATCCCCTCCACCACCCCTGACTCTTGAGCTCTGTTACAGCTGATACCAAAGCCATTGTAGTAATGACAGGCCCACAAGGTGAGATCACATTCATTCTCACACTTCCTCTCCAACAGCTGGCAGCTCAGCTGGGCTGTGACTGTGTTCGCTTGCAGGGGGCGGGGGTAGGGGCATGCCTCTGTCTGTAGTGTAACTTCCTCCCCACCCCACCATGCTGCTCAGAGACCCTCTCTAGTTCCTACCACCCAACCCCACACAGCCAACACCATCCAAGGCTTTACCTCCTCACTACTATTGACTCTCAATACTGTAGGGGTCCACTTAAGCCCTCGGCCTTCACCATAATGGCTTCATCCACACTCTGCAGGGTTCGCTTTACCCCTCAAACAACCTTGACACTCTCTCAACCCACACTGCTTTCATCCTATGCCGATGCTCTCCACAGTACTCTCAACCTACCCAATGGCTCACTCCACACCACTTCTCATCAAATGCTGATTCTCGGAACACTACCCACTCTCGCCAACTTTGACTACTATCATCTTTAGGTCTTTACCTTGAACTATTCTGAGTCTGACTCTTCTCACAGAGGATTTCATATGAGTCAGAGAGAGAACGAGAGAGATAATGTGTCGTAATTCTGTAATGCACACATGTTCTGGAAATATATACATTATTTGGGAGGGAATGAGGGAGGGAGAGAACTTAATTGCTCGGTTGAGAGATTATACATTGTTATGCGTGGGAATGAGCAGTAGTAATATTTCATAGGGATAGAGCCAAGAGGGAGATGGTTGATATGATATAAGGTGGGGTGTAGGACTGGGAATTGTCAGGGACCGCACAATACTAGAGGTCATGGGTAGCTTGGTTGTCTGACAATTCTGGCAAATGCCAGAAGGGCCGGACCATCTTTTATTGGGGTGGGCTGGTCGAAAATGTAAAAAAATAATAATAATATTTATTTGATAAAAATGACGCAGTGGCCCTGTTTTTTTTTAATGACTTTTGCACAGTTCCTCTGCTGGCATAATAATCTGTAGTATATGGGGCATTTGTCTGACCAAGCTGGGACGGACCAGTTTTCTGATTGGCTGAGCTGAGGTGGCGCAAATTCACATTCAAAGTCAAACGCGTATCATCAAAGAATTTCCGAGCTGGTTTTCGAGCTGGTCATGGGTGCACCTAATCCACGCTCAAGATCCTAAGCGATATCATAACCACCATCGATAAAAGACAATACTGTGCAGCCGTCTTCATCGACCTGGCCAAGGCTTTTGACTCTCACCGCATTCTAATCGGCAGACTCAACAGCCTTGGTTTCTCTAATGACTGCCTCGACTGGTTTTCCAACTACTTCTCAGAGTTCAGTGTGTCAAATCGGAGAGCCTGTTGTCCGGACCTCTGGCAGTCTCTATGGGGGTACCACAGGGTTAAATTCTCGGGATTCTCTCTGTATACAATGATGTCGCTCTTGCTGCTGGTGACTCTGATCCACCTCTACGCAGACGACACCATTCTGTATACTTAACACAGTGTCCAAAGAAGGGCCTTAACTAACCTCCAAACAAGCTTCAATGCTATACAACACTCCTTCCGTGTCCTCCAACTGCTCTTAAAAGCAAGTAAAACTAAATGCATGCTCTTCAAACGATCGCTGCCCACGCCCGCCCGCCCGTTTAGCATCACTACTCTGGAAAGTTCTGACTTAATATGTGGACAACTACAAATACCTAGGTGTCTGGTTAGACTATAGACTCTCCTTCCAGACTCACGTTAAGCATCTCCAATCCAAAATTAAATCTAGAATCGGCTTCCTATTTCGCAAACAAAACATCCTTCACTCATGCTGCCAAACATACCCTCGTAAAACTTACTATCCTACCGATCCTTAACTTCTGCGATGTCATTTACAAAATAGCCTCCAACACTCTACTCAGCAATTCGGATGCAGTCTATCACAGTGCCATCTGTTTTGTCACCAAAGCCTCATATACTAACCACCACTGCGACCTGTATGCTCTCGTTGGCTGGCCTTCACTTAATATTCGTCGCCAAACCCACTGGCGACAGGTCCTTTTGTAAGTCTTTGCTAGGTAAAGCCCCGCCTTATCTCAGCTCACTGGTCACCATAGCAGCACCCACCCGCAGCACGTGGTCCAGCAGGTATATTTCACTGGTCATCCCCAAAGCCAACTCCTCCTTTGGCTGCCTTTACGTCCAGTTCTCTGCTGCCAATGACTTGAACTAATTGCAAAAATCACTGAAGCTGGAGTCTTCTCTCCCTCACTAACTTTAAGCATCAGCTTTCAGAGCAGCTTACCGATCATTGCACCTGTACACAGCCCATCTGTAAATAGCCCATCCAACTACCTCATCCCTATATATTTTTTGGCTCCTTTGCACCCCAGTATCTTTACATGCAGAAGATGAATGTGCAAATCTATCACTCCAGTGTTTAATTGCTAAATTGTAATTATTTCGCCACGATGGCCTGTTTATTGCCTTACCTCCCTAATCTTACTACATTTGCACACACTATATATACATTTTTCTATTGTGTTATTGACTGTACGTTTGTTTATCCTATGTGTAACTCTGTTTTGTTGTTTGTGTCGAACTTGTTCTCATCTGGCCTACCTGGATAAATAAAGGTGAAATGGAAAAAGTGGAAAGAGAGTGAGACCCACCCAGTAAATGTGTGAAATTAACCGATTTTATTTGCTAAAAGTTCTGGTTCTGCTGGTCCGAGAGCTGTGTCTGTGAGAAATGACAGATCAGCTGCTGTGACGTAACCAAGGTAGGAAGAAAACAGAGAAAGACATGCTCACACACAATGACACAGATCATGTAGCATACTGCTGCCAGTTAGGCCTAATATTTTGGCTGTATATTGTATGAAATACCTACTAAAGGGGGGATTCGGGGGAACATTTAGACACTAGGCTACTTGCAATATAGCCTAACACAAGTGAATAGAGTTGTATTTGTATTTATTATGGATCCCCATTTGCCAAAGCAGCAGCTCCTCTTCCTGAATTAAGGCAGTTTATACAATTTTAAAACATTACAATATATTCACAGATTTCATAATGCAATGTGCGCCCTCAGGCCCCTACTCCACCACTACCACATATCTACATTACTAAATCCATGTGTGTGTCTGTGCCAGTGTTTGTGTTGCTTCACATTCCCCGCTGTTCCATAAGGCGTTTTTTAAATCTGTTTTTGAATCTAATTTTACTGCTTGCGTAAGTTACTTGATGTGGAATAGAGTTCCATGTTGTCATGGCTCTATGTAGTACTGTGTGCCTCCCATAGTCTGTTCTGGACTTGGGGACTGTGAAGAGACCTGTTGTGGCATGTCTTGTAGGGTATGCATGGGTGTCCGAGCTGTGTGCCAGGAGTTCATAAATAAAAGTAGTGATGAAGTCAATCTCTCCTCCACTTTCAGCCAGGATAGATTGACATGCATATTGTTAATATTAACTCTGTGTACATCCAAGGACCAGCCGTGCTGCCCCGTTCTGAGCCAATTGCAAAGTCCTTTTTTGTGGCACCTGACCACACGACTG
Organism: Oncorhynchus masou masou; assembly: GCF_036934945.1. NCBI lineage: Eukaryota > Metazoa > Chordata > Actinopteri > Salmoniformes > Salmonidae > Oncorhynchus > Oncorhynchus masou. The sequence continues at coordinate 58,762,128 of NC_088226.1, read as the reverse complement.
AACAGTAGTCAAGGTGCGACAAAACTAGGGCCTGTAGGACCTGCCTTGTTGAAAGTGTTGTTAAGATGGCAGAGCATCACTTTATTATAGACAGACATATCCCATCTTAGCTACTACTGCATAAATATGTTTTCACCATGACAGTTTACAATCTAGTGTTATTCCAAGCAATTTAGTCATTACAACTTGCTCAATTTCCACATGATTTATTACAAGATTTAGCTGAGGAACTAGCTCTGAAACTAACTGCAGCTCTTTGTTGGGTGTTGCAGTCATTTCAGTCACTGTAGTAGCTAACGTGTGTAGTGTTGAGTCATCCGCATACATAAAAATGTGGCTTTACTCAAAGTCAGTAGCATGTCATTAGTAAAAATTGAAAAAAGCAAGGGGCTTAAACAGCTACCCTGGGGAATTCCTGATTCTAACTGGATTATATTTGATAGGCTGTTTGGGAAAGGCGTGCCGCTAGCGGGACACCTCGACAACATCCGGTGAAATTGCAGGGCGCCAAATTCAAATTAAATTTCTATAAATATTTAACTTTCATAAAATCACAAGTGTAATACATCCAAATAAAGCTCCACTTCTTGTTAATCAAACCGCCATGTCAGATTTCAAAAAGTCTTTACAGCGAAAGCAAACCATGTAATTATCTGAGGACAGCACCCCGCATACAAACACATGAAAAACATATTTCAACCAGGCAGGTGCGACACAAAAGTCAGAAATAGCGATATAAAAAATGCCTTACCTTTGATCTTCTTCTGTTGGCACTCCAAAAGGTCCCAGTTACATCACAAATGGTCATTTTGTTCGATAATGTTCTTCTTTATATCCATAACTCAGTTTAGCTGGCGCGCTTCAGTCAATCCATCCAGTTTCCCTCCATCAAAATGAATCCCAAAACGTTTCTAAGAAACTTTTCCAAACAAGTCAAACAACATTTATAATCAAACCTTAGGTATCCTAATATGCAAATAAACAATACATTTTAGGATGGAGAATAGTATGTTCATTACCGGAGATAAATAAGAAAACGCGCTTTCATCCACGCGCTTGGAAACACTACAGCCGAAATGGGAGCCACCTAGAAAATCTTCAATTTCTGGGTAATTAAAAAAAAAAAACAGCCTGAAACTCTAAAGACTGACATCTAGTGGAAGCCCTAGGAACTGCAATCTGGGAGGACTTGGCCTTATAATTAAAGTTCTAGCCATTGAAAATAGTGGTAATTTTTTTTTTTTTTGGGGGGGGGGTAGTTTGTCCTTAGTTTCACCTGCCATATCAGTTCTGTTATACTCAGACATTATTTTAACAGTTTTAGAAACTTTTCTATCCAAATCTACCAATCCAAATATCCTAGCTTCTGGGCCTGAGTAACAGGTAGTTTACTTTGGACATGCTTTTCATCTGGATGTCAAAATACTGCCCCCTAGCCCAAACAAGCTTTAAAGAACACCCTATGTGTTCTGTTAGACAAGTAACTCTTTATTCACATTATAGCAGGGGGTGCAAAACCATAACACATGTTTTTCCAGCAGTAGACTATGATCAATAATGTCAAAAGCTGCACTGAAGTTTCTCTCAGCCAATCATCAGTCATTTGTGTAAATGCTGTGCCTGTTGAGTGTCCTTCCCTATAAGCATGCTGAAATTCTGTTGTCAATTTGTTTACTCTGAAATAGCATTGTATCTAGTCAAAAACCATTTTTTCCCCCCAGAAGTTTGCTAAGGGTTGGTAACAGGCTTTTTGGTTGGCTATTTGAGCCAGTAAAGGGGGCTTTAGTATTCTTGGGTAGCAGCATGACTTTAGCTTCCCTCCATGCCTGAGGGCATACTCTCTTCAGTAGACTTAAATTGAAGATGTGGCAAATAGGAGTGGTAATATCGTCTGCTATTATCCTCAGTAATTTTCCATCTAGATTGTCGGACCCTGGTGGCTTGTCATTGTTGATAGACAACAACACTTTTTTCACCTCTTCCACACTGACTTTAAGGAATTCAAAAGTACAATTCTTGTCTTTCATAATTTGGTCAGATATACTTGGATGTGTAGTGTCAGCGTTTGTTGCTGGCATGTCATCCCTAAGTTTGCTTATCTTTACCAATGGAAAAAGTAATTAAAGTAGTTTGTAATATCAGTGGGCTTTGTGATGAATGAGCCATCTGATTCAGTAAATGAAGGAGCCGAGTTGGCTTTTTTCCCCCAAAATTTCATTTAAGGTGCCCCAAAGCTTTTTTACTATCATTCTTCATATAATTTGTCTTTGTTTCATAGTATAGTTTCTTTTTATTTTGTTTAGTCACATGAATTCTTAATTTGCAGTATGTTTGCCAATCAGTTGGGCCAGACTTAATTGACAAACCTTTTGCCTCATACCTCTCAACCGTACAATTTTTCAAGTCCTCAGCAATCCAAGGGGATTTAACAGTTTTTAGTCATTTTCTTATTTAATGGGTGCGTGCTTATTAGTAGATGAAATAAGTAGTTTCATAAATGTGTCAAGTGCAGCATCTGGTTGCTACTCATTACAGACATGAATCACTACAAAACTTCTTGTATGACCTCTTCTACACTATATTAGGCCCAGCCTTTGGAACTTTGGTTTTCCTAGATATGGCTATTAATTTGTGATCGCTACATCCTGCGGATATGGATACTGCTTTCATGCAAATATCTGTAGCATAAGTAAAAATGTGATCTATACATGTTGATTTAATTCCTGTGCTGTTTATAACTACCCTGGTAGGTTGAATAACAACCTGATCCAGGTTGCAGGCACTGGTTAGTTTTAAAAATATTTCCTGAGTGGGCAGCTTGATAGCCAGTCAATTTTTAAATCACCCAGAAAATAAACTTCTCTGTTGATATCACATACATTATTAAGCATTTCACACATGTTATCTGGATACTGACTGTTAGCACTTGCTGGTCTATAGCAGCTTCCCACAATAATGGGCTTTAGGTGAGGCAGATGAACCTGTAGCCATATTACTTAAACAGTATTTAACATTAGATCGTCTCTAAGCTTTACAGGAATGTGGTTCTGAATATAGACCGCAACACCGCCTCCATTGGCATTTCTGTCTTTTCGGTAGATGTTGTAATCATTGCTGCCTCTGTCTCAAAGGTATTATGTAAGTGCGTTTCAGAGATAGTCAGAATATGAATGTCATCTGTTACAAGCAAGCTACTTTCATTTTGCTTTACTGGGAAGCTTATCAGAGGTAAACTTACTCATGTTATTTTCATTGGAGCTGATAGTGCAGGGTGAGCTGCATAAAGTGGTCTTGCTACTATTGCACACTGCCTTAGTGTAACACTGGTTTATAGGCTCATGATTACTGCTTCCAATAGCTGTAGGATAAACAGATTGGCTGTTATAACTTATAGGTAAGGTAATAGCCATCTACTAGACATTTATACACTGCATCTTATTAAACACAAGTCATCATGTAACGGTAAATCTGGGGACGGTCTGTGTATTTTAATTGTTTTATCAATGTATATTCCCTTCTGAATTCCAGTCTCTTCAGCCCAGCGAGTGGGTTTATGAGCTGTAGTAAGAAGTGACCCTGATGTTGGATTACATTACATAGTCACCACCACTGGGGACTGGAAGGTCTTATCAACTGTCTATTTCATTCGCTGAAAGGCCCTCCACATCTTGGCAGAAAGATGCGCACTGTGAAACGAAGCACAACACAGAAGGTTGTTTATTGAATCCAATAGAACAAAAGAGAGAGGGGGATATAGAGACTGACAGTTCCTTGAATATAGCCATTGCCTGTATTAAACAGCCAAAACATTCATTTTTACTGCAGTGGGCTATATCAGTGGGCTAATTATTAGTCTTAAACAAATCTACTTTGAAACAAAAGTATACACCTTACTCACATTGTTATGGGCTTAAAAAATAAGATGCATGTACTATGTTAGATATAGAGTTGACATTTTATAAAATGTTGAGTTTGCATCCCATTATTTTACTTTATATTCAGTACATTTGGAAATTACTCAGACCCCTTTACTTTTTCCACATTTTATTACATTATAGCCTTATTCTAAAATTGATAATTTTGATCAATCTACACATAATACCCCATAATGACAAGAAAAGCATGTTTTTAGAAATGTTTGCAAAAAACCCTGAAATACCTTATTTACATAAGTATTCAGACCCTTTGCTATGAGACTAGAAATTGAGCTAAGGTGCATCCTGTTTCCATTGATCATCCTTGAGATGTTTGTACAACTTGTTTGGAGTCCACTTGTGGTAAATTGATTTGGAAAGGCACACACCCATCTATATAAGGTCCCACAGTTGACGGTGCATGTCAGTGCAAAAACCAAGCCATGAGGTCAAAGGAATTGTCTATAGAGCTCCAAGACAGGATTGTGTCGAGGCACAGATCTGGTGAAGGGTATAAAACAATGTCTGCAGCATTGAAGGTCCTCCATCATTCTTAAATGGAAGAAGTTTGGAACCACCATGACTCTTCCTAGAACTGGACGCCCGGCCAAACTGAGCAATCTGTGGAGAAGGGACTTGGTCAGAAAGGTGACCAAGAACCTCATGGTACTCTGACAGAGCTCCAGAGTTCCTTGGGGAGATGGGAGAACAATCCAGAAGGACAACCATCTCTGCAGCACTCCACCAACAGGCTTTTATGGTGGAGTGGCCCTACCAAAGCCACTCAGTTAAAGGCACATGACAGCCTGCCTGGAGTTTGCCAAAAGGCACCTAAAGGACGCTCAGACCATGAGAAACAATATTATTTGGTCTGATGAAACCAAGATTGAACTCTTGGACCTGAATGGCAAGCGTCACGTCTGGAGGAAACCTTGCACCAACCCTAAGGTGAAGCATGGTTGTGGCAACATCATGCTGTGGGGATGTTTTTCAGCGACAGGGACTGGGAGACTAGTCAGAATCGAGGGAAAGATGAACAGAGCAAAGTACAGAGATCCTTAATGAAAACCTCTGAGTGTTCAGGACCTCAGACTGGGAAGAAGGTTCACCTTTCAACAGTACAACAACCCTAAGCACACAGCCAAGACAAAGCAGGAGTGGCTTTAGGACAGGTCTCTGAATGTCCTTTGAGTGGCCCAGCCAGAGCCCGGACTTGAACCCGATCAAACATTTCTGGAGAGACCTGAAATTAGCTGTGCAGCAACGCTCCCCATCCAACCTGACAGAGCTTGAGATCTGCAGAGAAGAATGGGAGAAACTCCCCAAATACAAGTGTGTCAAGCTTGTAGCGTCATACCCAAGAAGAGCCGAGACTGTAATCGTGCCAACGGTACTTCAACAGAGTACTGACTAAAGGGTCTAAATATTTATGTAAATGTGATATTTCATTTTTTTCTACATTTGCAAAAAATGTCTAAACCTGTTTTTGCTTTGTCATTATTGGGTATTGTGTGTGTGTGTGTGTGTGTGTGTGTATATATTGATGGAAAAAAACTAAAATATCAATTTTAGAATAAGGTTGTAATGTAACAAAATGTGAAATACTTTCCAAATGCACTGTACATCACAGAAGACTGAAATAAAACAGAACATTTGACATAGAAACATCAGATTTTTGAGCGTTTAAAATAAAAAAAAATATATATTTATAACATTCCACCCATGAGGCCACTAGGTCATTTCACTGCAGGAAAGGGCTACAAAGAAGTTGGAGAACAAGTTATAGGATGGAAAATACTGGAGTTTTGGCACAGGTGCAGTCAACTATCGCTACCTAGTAAAAACAAAATCGATACTTGGAGTCAAAGTATTGCTATAATATCGTCCAAAATAATATTGCGATATCTGACACATTTTTTTGCCCCATCACTAGTGGGTTGTGAACTGAGGGAAAGGAAGGGGAAGACTTAAGATTGTCCGCCTAGAGGAAAACATGATCCTCATTGCTCATCAAAAAGGCTGTATTAGGAACATAGCTGGTGTAAACTGTCAGTCCCTGAGGTGGCATAGCATAGCTGGGGACCTTACGCAAGTGTGTTTTGTCCTCCTGGGCCAAGCGTTCCTCTCTTCTCTCCCTCTTTACTCTCCCACATGCCCTAGCTAGCTGAACTGACAGGCTGACACACAGACAGACTGGATGGGCTTTAGATTTTGCCTACAGATTGGAAACGTCATCATGTCATTCTGCCCACCCAGAGCACTGGCATGAGTTCATACATCTAGACACCCTGGATGGAAAATTAGGGGTTTGAAAACTCTTTCAGGCCAAGATGAGAAAGGTGTACCTTCAGCTCCTTGGAATGTTAGTAAATTATTTATATTCCAGAGTCATTTTGGTGTGAGGAGAGAGCGGGGGAGAGAGAGTCTAATTTATTTGGCCGTGGATGTGAATACAGATTCCCCCCCCCACCCCCCACCCTGCCCCTCACGAAGCCTCTTTCTCAAAGGCAAAGATCCGGATCACGTTTTACGCATGTTATTTTACACACATATTATTTTCTACGTAGCTGCTGCTCACACTCCCCCTCCCTTCATGTTTCTCACTTTACTCACCCTTTTCTGAACCATGGTGATGTAGCCTATGTTTCTGCCTCATGTTCCTGAACAGCTGAAATAAAATCCCTTCAGCGATTTGAACAAACATGCAAGACCATAATGAAGGCTACAACCTTCTCTTGCTGTTGTAAGGGATATTGCAGTTGCACAAGCAGGACGCAGTCACTACACTTTGCATTGGAAGATGGCGCCAGAAATGGCAGCCGTTATCCTCGTCATTGCCAGGAGAAAGAGACGCAGGTATAGAGGGCACAGGGCTGGGTGCTTTGTAAAGATCCACCGACAGCGAGTGGGAAATCTGCCTTTACCATCAATATTACTTGCCAACGTACAATCATTGGACAATAAATTAGAGGTACGATCACGAATATTCTACCAACTGGACATTAAAAACTGTAATAGCTTATGTTTCACCGAATTGTGGCTGAATGACGACATGGATAACATTCAGCTGGCGGGATATACTCTGCACCGGCTAGATAGAACAGCACACTCTGCTAAGACGAGGAGGGGCGGTCTGTGTATATTTGTAAATAACAGCTGGTGCACGAAATCTAAAGAAGTCTCTAGATTTTGCTCGCCTGAAGTAGAGTATCTCATGATAAGCTGTAGACCACACTATTTGCCAAGAGTTTTCATCCACAGATGAAGTCGGAAGTTTACATACACCTTAGCCAAATACATTTAAACTCAGTTTACACAATTCCTGACATGTAAACCTCGTAAAAAATTCCTGTATTTGGTCAGTTAGGATCACTTTATTTTAAGAATGTGAAATGTCAGAATAATCGTAGAGTGATTTATTTCAGCTTTTATATCTTTCATCACATTCTCAGGTTGAGAGCTTTAAGTTCCTTGGTGTCCACATCACCAACAAACTAGAATGGTCCAAACACACCAAGACAGTCGTGAAGACGGCACGACAAAGCCTATTCCCCCTCAGGAAACTAAAAAGATTTTGAATTGGTCCTCAGATCCTCAAAAGGTTCTACAGCTGTACCATCGAGAGCATCCTGACTGGTTGCATCACTGCCTGGTATGACATGCTCAGCCTCTGACCGCAAGGCACTACAGAGGGTAGTGCGTAGGGCCTAGTACATCACTGGGGCTAAGCTGCCTGCCATCCAAGACCTCCTATACCAAGCAGTGTCAGAGGAAGGTCCTAAATATTGTCAATGATTCCAGCCACCCTAGTCATAGACTGTTCTCTTTGCTACCGCATGGCAAGTGGTACCGGAGCGCCAAGTCTAGGACCAAAGGGCTTCTCAACAGCTTCTACCCCTAAGCCATAAGACCCCTGAACAGCTAATCAAATGGCTACCCAGACGATGCATTGTCATTATGTCCCCCCTACTCATCTACCCTGCCAACCTTTGTTACGCTGCTGCTACTTTCTGTTTCACATCTATGCATTGTCACTTTAACTAATCCTACACATACATCTTAGCTCAAATAGCCCGACTAACCTGTGCACCCGCACATTGACTCTGTACCGGTACCACCTGTATAGAGCCTCGGTTCTGTTATTTTTTTGTACTGTTATTTAAAATAAAATAAAAATCTCTTTACTTATCTATTGTTTACCTACAGTCGAAGTCGTAAGTTTACATACACTAAGGTTGGAGTCATTACAATTAGTTTTTCAACCACTCCACACATTTCTTGTTAACAAACTATAGTTTTGGCAAGTCGGTTAGGACATCTACTTTGTGCATGACACAAGTAAATTTTCCAACAATTGTTTACAGACAGATTATTTCACTTATAATTCACTGTATAACAATTCCAGTGGGTCAGACGTTTATTTCAGGGCTTGTAAGTAAGCATTTCACTGTTGTATTCAGTGCATGTGACAAAAACTTTGATTTGATGGAGCAAAAACAATCTGGGTTTTGTGCAATGATGTATGCTAATCTTTGTAGTTACTGACATGTCGTAGCCACTAGCCAGAGTTACTGAAAAAGAACACTACTGTACTTTGACTGGCTGTCTGCCTCCTGCTTAGCCAATGTTTTTTTTAAAGAATAGGGATGCTGCATTGTGGCATACACCGGGATAGGTGCAGTGAAATGTGTTGTTTTAGTATGACACTCCTTTTTTTGCAATGATTCAAAAATAACATTCAATTGCTAATTAGGATTATTGTCTGTGACTTGCTTGTGTTTGATATGCCGCTAAGATAGCTGCATGTAACTCCGCACTTGAGTTTTGCATTGGTGATTGTACGAACATGTTGATCATGTCTTTGGTGCACAACATCTAAATAGCTGTATGCAGCCGTATCCAACTTTGAGCCTAATAAAGATGAGCTGACGCATCATTTCAGTTCAAATTGATATGTGGCTTTCTTAAAGTGATTTGGACATGGAAGCAGACTTAACTTTTAACACATAATTTAAAACACTACAGAGCCACTTATTCTACCTGTAATATCATTTTTAAAGCTTTTGTTTTTGAATGAGAGTTGCTCCATTTTAAAGTGGCGTTTGGAGTTTAATCTCAGCTCAGGCAGCACCGGAGGGTGCAATTTAATTTGTACCCATGTGAGCAATGTCACACTTAATCCTGAAAACAGACCGATGTCCTCACACCATTTGTAATTATCACCTCCGCTATACAGCTAATATGAAGTCCAGCTGCTTCCTGTTAATGTGGTGGGAGCGGTTGAATATTGCACTCCTGCTTATTTTTGCTGATTAATTATGAAGTAGTAAGTGGGCCAGGCAAGCAGGGCTTGTTGTGCGACAGATGCATGAAGGGTCACTGCATTGCCAACAGCTGGAGATGATAAAGGTCACAATAAATCAAATCCAAATCAGATGTTATTTGTCACATACACATGTTTTGCAGATGTTATTGCGGTTGTAACGAAATGCTTGTGTTTCTAGCTCCAACAGTGGAGTAATATCTAACAATACACACAACCTAAAAGTAAAAGAATGGAATTAAGGAATATATAAATATTAGGATGAGCAAAGTCACATTGGCAAAGACTCAAATAGAGTAGAATATAATACAGTATATACATATGAGATGAGTAAAGCAAAAATATGTACAAAAACCAACCTGAGAGGCAGCGAGATGGAGATGGAGATGGAGAGAGGGAGATAGAGAGGAACTAATGGAGAGAAATGGAAAGCGAGAGAGGAAGTGCGAGAGACTTGAGACTACTCAACTGGCCGTGGAGTAGAATGTGAAGGAGATGCAGGTTCAGTCAGTGAGACGTGATGAAGCTAACTTTATAATGAAGTGCACAGTGGATGTGGAAGATACTTGTTTATGACACCACCCAAGACAACATCCATGTCCTTGTGTTTCCATAATGAGCAGTGTAACGGGGTCGTTCGGTAGCCTACACACCAAGACCCATTAATAACAAGCCCTTACAGGAATTTGTCCAGTTACTGAGCCTCGGGCTAAAACCAACATCACAAGGTCGGCATCAGCTGCCTCTCATGTGTATACTACTCACAGACAGATTTAGAGCAGGCAGCAAACAGTTTGGTGTTTTCTAGTTAGCACCCCAATCCCCTTGTGGCCATTGGTGTCAACGGTGGTATCCCAGAGGAAATGTGGTCTGACTGTTTTTGTTGGATTAGGCAAGAGAGGGGGGGAGGCATGTCCTGATGTTGGTTCAGCCTTTAGGGTTCCTTAAGGATCAGGTCCCGGAAGGTGGGATTAGTAGCTACGGACTTGGTTAACATCAGCCAGGGTTCTTCTGTGGACTTTAGAGTCACGGGGCATGTCTGACTGTCTTCTCTGGTGGTGCATGGATGCAGGCCTTCTTTCCACAGTGGACTGGTGGTAAACTGCTGGAATCCCAGCTATGCCCACTAATTAGCCAGCCAGGACCAGAGCACATGGACAGCGTGTACAGACCGGAACACCCAACAACTTCCTGCTGTTCAGTTCACCCTATCTCTCTCAAGGTCACTTTCTTGTCAGCCTTCATTATCACCCTGTTTCTTTTTTATTATCCTGCTGCCTTTTTTCTCCTCTCTTTTTCATTCCTCCTCTATTTCTTTTTCACTCCCTTTCGTTTGTCCCTGTAGTCTGTGTGGATATGAATCTTCTAGCCCTCCCCGGGCATGGATCTGTCTCCTGAAATGCAGATCTTGTTGGAGGTGTCACCATAGCTGTGTGTCTAGTGTGTCTGTGTGTGCCCCCCAGCCTCCCTCTCTTGTTCAGAAACAGTAGTGATGACATTCATTATTCCACACTGACTCATCTTGTTACCACAGGACAGACTCCAAAGCCCTACACTCTGGTTTCACCTCTGCACAGTTGTAAAGGAGGTTGAGAGAGATTTTAGTGTCTACATCTACATCTTACGAGCTCATTCAATTCTGGGACTGTATCTGTATTTCACTGAGATGTCCCACAAGTTGATGATGTTCATCTTGTTAAGATTATATCTGTGATGTTCTGTAAACTTAACCCTTACACACTGCTTGTTTTGTTTCACCCAGAGGCATGGCACGGTATCTCTCAGCGTTGCCCCCATGTACAACAGTGTTTTTATGTTAACCCTGTGCAGGGAAACTGTTTTCTGCTTTTAGCCAACCAAATGACAGACCTTGCTCCATGACATGACATCAGTCTGTGTCAGATTCCCCCAAAATAATGCCTTGTCGTGAAGTCAAAATACTAGAATTTTGTCTTCGATATCGATACCATGTTCAGTATCACGATACGCAATACCATCACAATATTCGATATCAAAACGATACCACAAAAAAAAAATATTACCCAAAGTCACAATGACACTTCATCCAATCTCAGTTACTGCTCTGTACCTACATAACAACATAATGGTAATAATTTATTTGAATGATAAACTGGGCAAATCAAGATGTAGCCTAGGTCTATTCACAATCCAGATAAATGCATATTCAATAGGAGTGTGTGTGCCTGCAGAGTTATTGAGCTTGTTTTGGCTGAATTCATGGGGCTGCAGATGACAAACAATCTGTTTTCCTTCCATTTGGGACTTATTTTATTGTACTAATCAACATTTGCATCGAAGTAGCTTATTTAATGAAAGTGTGCACTCTGTCTTTAACTAGTAATGACATCATTCACAAGGCAAGAGGGGTGCTGCCTTATTCACCCAGTCAGTCAGTTTGTTTTGGCTAATGGAAAGACAGATGATGTGAAGGAATAAAGTTTTTGGTTGCAATCAACTTTGATATTGGCAAATTTGCATTATGGTTTGCACAAACAAAGTATAGTGTAGTAAATTGATATTAGCTTCAGCTATAAACTAATCTAACAAGGAAGGTTGGCCTGCAAAGCTGAAAGCTACTGGTATCTTCTTGTGTCACAAAGTGTTCTAGACTGTATAGACATTGTTTTGAAAACAGTAATTAACAATTAACATTTCTACATGCCATGTCGCATTATTCAAGCGTGTTAACTAATGTGCCGCATGAGTGGGGAGCTAACATGATGTAGCCCAGACTCCCAGTGCAGCATGAGTGGGGAGCTGACATGATGTAGCCCAGACTCCCAGTGCAGCATGAGTGGGGAGCCGACATGATGTAGCCCAGACTCCCAGTGCAGCATGAGTGGGGAGCTGACATGATGTAGCCCAGACTCCCAGTGCAGCATGAGTGGGGAGCCGACATGATGTAGCCCAGACTCCCAGTGCAGCATGAGTGGGGAGCCGACATGATGTAGCCCAGACTCCCAGTGCAGCATGAGTGGGGAGCTGACATGATGTAGCCCAGACTCCCAGTGCAGCATGAGTGGGGAGCTGACATGATGTAGCCCAGACTCCCAGTGCAGCATGAGTGGGGAGCTGACATGATGCAGCCCAGACTCCCAGTGCAGCATGAGTGGGGAGCTGACATGATGCAGCCCAGACTCCCAGTGCAGCATGAGTGGGGAGCTGACATGATGCAGCATGAGTGGGGAGCTGACATGATGTAGCCCAGACTCCCAGTGCAGCATGAGTGGGGAGCCGACATGATGCAGCCCAGACTCCCAGTGCAGCATGAGTGGGGAGCCGACATGATGCAGCCCAGACTCCCAGTGCAGCATGAGTGGGGAGCCGACATGATGCAGCCCAGACTCCCAGTGCAGCATGAGTGGGGAGCCGACATGATGCAGCCCAGACTCCCAGTGCAGCATGAGTGGGGAGCCGACATGATGCAGCCCAGACTCCCAGTGCAGCATGAGTGGGGAGCCGACATGATGCAGCCCAGACTCCCAGTGCAGCATGAGTGGGGAGCCGACATGATGCAGCCCAGACTCCCAGTGCAGCATGAGTGGGAGCCGACATGATGCAGCCCAGACTCCCAGTGCAGCATGAGTGGGGAGCCGACATGATGCAGCCCAGACTCCCAGTGCAGCATGAGTGGGGAGCCGACATGATGCAGCCCAGACTCCCAGTGCAGCATGAGTGGGGAGCCGACATGATGCAGCCCAGACTCCCAGTGCAGCATGAGTGGGGAGCCGACATGATGCAGCCCAGACTCCCAGTGCAGCATGAGTGGGGAGCCGACATGATGCAGCCCAGACTCCCAGTGCAGCATGAGTGGGGAGCCGACATGATGCAGCCCAGACTCCCAGTGCAGCATGAGTGGGGAGCCGACATGATGCAGCCCAGACTCCCAGTGCAGCATGAGTGGGGAGCTGACATGATGCAGCATGAGTGGGGAGCTGACATGATGTAGCCCAGACTCCCAGTGCAGCATGAGTGGGGAGCCGACATGATGCAGCCCAGACTCCCAGTGCAGCATGAGTGGGGAGCCGACATGATGCAGCCCAGACTCCCAGTGCAGCATGAGTGGGGAGCCGACATGATGCAGCCCAGACTCCCAGTGCAGCATGAGTGGGGAGCCGACATGATGCAGCCCAGACTCCCAGTGCAGCATGAGTGGGGAGCCGACATGATGCAGCCCAGACTCCCAGTGCAGCATGAGTGGGGAGCCGACATGATGCAGCCCAGACTCACGGTGCAGGCTAGCAATGAGTAACTGCCAAAGTGAAGCAGGCACCTTGCGCTATAAAGGGGACATTGGCTTCACTGATAGACAAAGTTGATCCGCGAGACACATTTGACACAAGTACCGAAAGTAACAAACATTCTGGTACCGAACTGTTTTTCACGTTCTGGTATCGAAAAAGTACAGACGTTTTGGTATGCCGTGCAACACTGTCTCGGCCTAAATATTTACACAGACACACAGCATATACTACACACAGTGCGACACACGCAGTACTAGTTGTCCTTGTAGTCCTTGCCGTGCTGTTGGCCTTCTCCATGCAGTAGCTACGTCTCTGCTACGTCTTGTCTCATCTGCTCCCACGTCATTGATCTTTCAGCTCAGACTTTTAATTACACTCATTATAGAGGAGGGCTGATGCTGAGGTTAGAGAACCTTATTACTGAGAACTCGTCTTTCCTTTCCCCCCGCCTGCCCGCTTCTGTTGTTTCTGCTGCTACCTCTCTCTGAAAACAAACAGCGTATGTCCCAGCAGTTACAATGTTTTCACAAACACATTGCCAAGTTGGATCCCCAAATCACAAACCTCTTCAATTAATTTTTTCTCAGCCAATTGTAAAAGGGGCGAAGGGAGAAAGTAAGTGCTATTCCAATAACCGATTGAAGCAAAGTGGGCTGTGAAGGACATGTCTGGCAACTGTTGTGATTGGTGGAATGGTACAGAATTAACTGCTACTGACATGAACAGAGGAAGTATCTAAATTCAGCAAAAAAAGAAACGTTCCTGTCTTTCAAAGATAATTTGTAAAAATCTATTAACTTCACAGATCACACTGTTTCCCATGCTTGTTCAATGAACCATAAACAATTAATGAACATGCACCTGTGAAACGGTCGTTAAGACACTAATATCTTACAGACGGTAGGCAATTAAGGTCACATTTATGAAAATGTAGAACATTTAAGAGTCATTTTCTACTGACTCTGAAAAACATCAAAAGAAAGATGCCCAGGGTCCCTGATCATCTGCGTGAACGTGCCTTAGGCACAGGATCGGTACATTCGAACATCATACCTGCGGGACATGTACAGGATGGCAACAACAATTGCCAGAGTTACACCAGGAACGCACAATCCCTCCATCAGTGCTCAGACTGCCCGCAATAGGCTGAGAGAGATTGGACTGAGGACTTGTTGTCCTGTTGTAAAGCAGGACCAGACAACACCTGCAACAACGTCGCTAATGGGCACAAACCCACCGTCGCGGGACCAGACAGGACTGGGATCGATTTGGAGGTGGACGGTCCGTCATGGTCTGGGGCGGTGTGTCACAGCATCATCGGACTGAGCTTGTTGTCATTGCAGGCAACCTCAATGCTGTGCGTTCCAGGGAAGACATCCTCCTCCCTCATGTGGTACCCTTCATGCAGGCTCATCCTGACATGACCCTTCAGTATGACAATGCCACCAGCCATACTGCTTGTTCTGTGCGTGATCCTGCAAGACAGGAATGTCAGTGTTCTGCCATGGCCAGCAAAGAGCCCGGATCTCAATCCCATTGAGCACGTCTGGGACCTGTTGGTTCAGAGGGTGAGGGCTAGGGCCATTCCCCCCAGAAATGTCTGGGAACTTGCAGGTGCCTTGGTGGAAGATTGGGGTAACCTCTCACAGCAAACACTGGCAAATCTGGTGCAGTCCATGAGGAGGTTCATACAAATATTTACACATGTTAAGTTTGCTGAAAATAAACGCAGTTAACAGTGAGAGGATGTTTCTTATATACCACTTTGAAGGTTCTATAGATGGGACTGAATTACTTTCTCTGTCCTAGAATTTCTATGGGCTTGTTGCTGTTTACCTGTTTTGGTGCTATGGGGACACTGACTTTCACTGACAGGTCCTCTCTCTCTACCACTCTTTTGTTGGGCCATCCCTTCCGTGACCTTTATTAGCCAGTGGTTTTCTGGGGCGTTCAGTTTCACTTCCCTCTGAGGGCTGTCTGGACGTCATCACACATTCCTCTGAGTTTATTGGTTAATTACACATATGGAATGAGTTTATTGTTTAGGGGCAGTAATGAGAAAAACACTGTCTGTCTCCATTGGGCTGATATTCTTATTTCGATGTCGGTCCCTTCACTTTTTCTTTTTTATTCAAACCATAACGCAAAACGTTTTCACTCAACAGTGAAGTATGTTTAGCCAGTGCATTTGTGCCATATGTCAAATCTGAAGCCTTCTAATTATCATCATTCTGATGACTGGGTGCTTTTTGGCCTATGCGAAACGTGAGATCAGAAGGGATAAACGCTGGGATCTATGTAAACCCACGTCCCATATCCCTTTAAGTTTGGGCCATTTGTGACCTGGCATTACAATAGTGAGGTGTACCGATTTGGTTACTGTGTAAGTGACTAGTACTTAAAAGGGCTATGGTGTGATTGGAGGGAAAAAGTGATGTGGTCTGAAACACTTCCTGTCAGTCTGGCCTTGGCCTTTCCTTTAGTCAGGAAGTGTAATATTTATAAGTGCCCTCATGATGCAGTGTGACCGGTGTGTTAAAGGGCTCTGGGTGAAAGTGGACTCTTGTAGCCTATTCCCTCCTCAAACTGACCTGCTGACCTTGTCTATGTCTCAAATCAATCAATCCACGATTATAGAGCTGAGCAACCAATCCAATGCTAACATTGCTAACAGGACATGAGCTTTATTTGTTGGGCATAATCACCAGACCCCCCCCCAATAGAGGGCAGACAAATAAAAATCCTGTTTCCTCTTTTTCAGCTGTGGTATTAAGAGCAGAGGGGGGTGTTGAATGAGGTGTGCCAGTGAAACGCGACTCTGTGGACAGGCAGTTAAAACTCAGGGAGAGGAGAGCCCAGCCTGGCCCAGTGTGGGTGAACTAACTATCACCTCCTGTATGCTCATCACCCAGCCAGGCAGATCGATGCTGTGTTTGCTCTGTCTTGTCTATGTGAAAGCTCCCACTCCCACTGCCTCTAGAAAATAAGCCCAAGTTTGACCATATCCCATCCTCTTCCCCTGTCTTCACTGATACACACACACACACACACACACACACACACACACACACACACACACACACACACACACACACACACACACACACAGGTAAACAGACACACACACACACACACACAGGTAAACAGACACACTCAATAAATACAAGCACACACACATACACTCCCTCTCTCCATCCAGCCTAAGGGAAGGAGGCAGCCAAGCCATGGATCCATGAATTCCTCATAACGCAATCTGTCGGCTGATCAATAATTCAATTCTGTCTGTGAGCAAGCATGTCTGGATCCAATCTCACCTGCACCTCCCCTCGGCCTCCCCTTAACAAGGTGGGCGTTCTGTCCTTGAGCCGAGTTGGGCTTAGCTGTGCGCGTGCGTTTGCGTGCGTGTACGTGCGTGTGCGTGTCCGTCCACTGGTCAGTGTGTAGGTAGCCTAGCCAGTAAAAAGGTTGCTGGTTCAAATCCCTGAGCCGACGAGGTGAAAATTGTCGACGTGCCCTCTAATTGATCCTGTAAGTCGCTCTGGATAAGAGCGTCTGACTAAAATGTAAAATGTGTGTCAGTGTCCATGGCTGTGTGTGTATGAATGTGTGTCCACGTTTGTGTCCACGGTGATGTTTTTTTTTTTTTAAATGTCCACAACAGAGTTTGTGTGTGTGTCCACGGCAGAGTTTGTGTTTGTGTGTGTCCACGGCAGTTTCAAATCAAATCAAATCAAATTTATTTATATAGCCTTTCGTACATCAGCTGATATCTCAAAGTGCTGTACAGAAACCCAGCCTAAAACCCCAAACAGCAAGCAATGCAGGTGTAGAAGCACGGTGGCTAGGAAAAACTCTCTAGAAAGGCCGAAACCTAGAGAGGAACCAGGCTATGTGGGGTGGCCAGTCCTCTTCTGGCTGTGCCGGGTGGAGATTGGGGGGGGGGGGGGGGCAACATCAGTGACTCAACCCACTCAGGTGACGCACCCCTCCCAGGGACGGTATGAGAGAGCCCCAGTAAGTAAGCCAGTGACTCAGCCCCTGTAATAGAGTTAGACGCAGAGAATCCCAGTTTGAAGAGGGGAACCGGCCAGGCAGAGACAGCAAGGGCGGTTCGTTGCTCCAGAGCCTTTCCGTTCACCTTCCGTTCACCTTCCCTTCCCACTCCTGGGCCAGTCAATCATATGACCCACTGAAGAGATGAGTCTTCAGGAAAGACTTAAAGGTTGAGACCGAGTTTGCGACTCTGACATGGGAAGGCAGACCGTTCCATAAAAATGGAGCTCTATAGGAGAAAGCCCTGCCTCCAGCTGTTTGCTTAGAAATTCTAGGGACAATTAGGAGGCCTGCATCTTGTGACCATGTAGGCATACGTGTAGGTATGTTTATTTTTTATTTTATTTTACTAGGCAAGTCAGTTAAGAACAAATTCTTATTTTCAATTTTCAACCTTTCGGTTACTAGACCAACGCTTTAACCACTAGGCTACCCTGCCGTATGTATGGCAGGACCAAATCAGAGAGATAGGTAGGAGCAAGCCCATGTAATGCTTTGTAGGTTAGCAGTAAAACCTTGAAATCAGCCCATGCTTTGACAGGAAGCCAGTGCAGGGAGGCTCGCACTGGAGTAATATGATCACATTTTTTGGTTCTGGTCAGGATTCTATCAGCCGTGTTTAGCACTAACTGAAGTTTATTTAGTGCTTTATCCGGGTAGCCGGAAAGTAGAGCATTGCAGTAGTCTAACCTAGAAGTGACAAAAGCATGGATTAATTTTTCTGCATCATTTTTGGACAAAGTTTCTGATTTTTGCAATGTTACGTAGATGGAAAAAAGCTGTCCTTGAAATGGTCTTGATATGTTCTTCAAAAGAGAGATCAGGGTCCAGAGTAACGCCGAGGTCCTTAAGTTTTATTTGAGACGCTTGTGTGTGTCTCCACGGCAGAGTTTGTGTGTGTGTGTGTGTCCACGGCAGAGTTTGTGTGTGTGTGTGTGTCCACGGCAGAGTTTGTGTGTGTGTGTGTGTCCACGGCAGAGTTTGTGTGTGTGTGTGTGTCCACGGCAGAGTTTGTGTGTGTGTGTGTGTCCACGGCAGAGTTTGTGTGTGTGTGTCCACGGCAGAGTTTGTGTGTGTGTGTCCACGGCAGAGTTTGTGTGTGTGTGTGTCCACTGCAGAGTTTGTGTGTGTGTGTGTGTCCACGGCAGAGTTTGTGTGTGTGTGTGTGTCCACGGCAGAGTTTGTGTGTGTGTGTCCACGGCAGAGTTTGTGTGTGTGTGTGTGTGTGTGTCCACGGCAGAGTTTGTGTGTGTCCACGGCAGAGTTTGTGTGTGTGTGTGTGTGTGTGTCCACGGCAGAGTTTGTGTGTGTGTGTCCACGGCAGAGTTTGTGTGTGTGTGTGTGTGTGTGTGTGTGTCCACGGCAGAGTTTGTGTGTGTGTGTGTGTCCACGGCAGAGTGTGTGTGTGTCCACGGCAGAGTGTGTGTGTGTGTGTGTGTCCACGGCAGAGTTTGTGTGTGTGTGTGTCCACGGCAGAGTGTGTGTGTGTGTGTGTGTGTCCACGGCAGAGTGTTTGTGTGTGTGTGTGTGTCCACGGCAGAGTGTTTGTGTGTGTGTGTGTGTCCACGGCAGAGTGTGCGCGCGCGTCCGCGGCACAGTGCGCGGCAGAGTGCGCGTCCGCGGCAGAGTGCGCTCGCGTGCGCGTCCGCGGCAGAGTGTTTGTGTGCGTGCGCGTCCGCGGCAGAGTGTTTGTGTGCGTGCGCGTCCGCGGCAGAGTGTTTGTGTGCGTGCGCGTCCGCGGCAGAGTGTTTGTGTGCGTGCGCGTCCGCGGCAGAGTGTTTGTGTGCGTGCGCGTCCGCGGCAGAGTGTTTGTGTGCGTGCGCGTCCGCGGCAGAGTGTTTGTGTGCGTGCGCGTCCGCGGCAGAGTGTTTGTGTGCGTGCGCGTCCGCGGCAGAGTGTTTGTGTGCGTGCGCGTCCGCGGCAGAGTGTTTGTGTGCGTGCGCGTCCGCGGCAGAGTGTTTGTGTGCGTGCGCGTCCGCGGCAGAGTGTTTGTGTGCGTGCGCGTCCGCGGCAGAGTGTGCGTGCGCGTCCGCGGCAGAGTGTGTGTGCGTGCGCGTCCGCGGCAGAGTGCGTGTGCGTGTGCGCGTCCGCGGCAGAGTGCGCTCGCGTGCGCGTCCGCGGCAGAGTGCGCTCGCGTGCGCGTCCGCGGCAGAGTGCGCTCGCGTGCGCGTCCGCGGCAGAGTGCGCGTGTGTGCGCGTCCGCGGCAGAGTGCGCGTGTGTGCGCGTCCGCGGCAGAGTGTGCGTGTGCGCGTCCGCGGCAGAGTGTGCGTGTGCGTCCGCGGCAGAGTGTGCGTGTGCGTCCGCGGCAGAGTGTGCGTGTGCGTCCGCGGCAGAGTGTGCGTGTGCGTCCGCGGCAGAGTGTGCGTGTGCGTCCACGGCAGAGTGTGCGTGTGCGTCCACGGCAGAGTGTGCGTGTGCGTCCACGGCAGAGTGTGCGTGTGCGTCCACGGCAGAGTGTGCGTGTGCGTCCACGGCAGAGTGTGCGTGTGCGTCCACGGCAGAGTGTGCGTGTGCGTCCACGGCAGAGTGTGCGTGTGCGTCCACGGCAGAGTGTGCGTGTGC